>NW_004524590.1:660226-662373 GCF_000260255.1 Octodon degus | reverse complement strand
TCAAGTCACACTGCTGGCTTGAAGATGGGAGGAAGTGATCAAAAGCCACAAGTGGAGCTCTGGAAAATGCAAAAGACAAGGAGATGGGTTTTCTCTTGGACACCCCAGCAGGAAACAGATGCCACCTTTCCAACACACTGAATTGGATTGTGTACTTTTAGCCTATATTACTTTCCATGAACAAATTTATGTTGTCATTGAATACACAATAATTTGCTAACACAGCCATAATAAACTAGCATATCATATATGGAAAAATAATTTTAGTAAGAATCTGTCAACTAGTCCTCCACTGCAGTTGCTAAGTTTTGCATTCAACCATCAATGGATGAGAATTTCTGTTGTTTCTCATTAGAGCCAAACAAAATTAGGGCTTGCAAAAGAATAGAATTAATACAGAACACATGATTTATAGAATTATTTTATAGCATCCACCCAAAGAATCAAATGTAGAAGAGTACAAGAGATCTGTCCATGCCCTAGAGACCCAAGAAGTCAGCAGAGGGCCTGGAGCCCACAGCAGTGTCCTGCATGAGTCCAGCTGAAGACCTAGAGCTCATGGCAATGTCCTTCATGAGTCCAGCTGGATGCCAGGCCTAGAGCCCATAGCAATTTCTCATGCAAGTCTGTATGAAGGATCTGCACTGAGGTGACCCAAAGATCAGTGGTGGAAGCTGGAAAGTCTGAGCCCTGTGGATGAAGGATCTGTGTCAGCAGGCTGAAGGATCTGAGCTGGGGCTAGGAAACCATGCTCAAAGTAAGGATTAGAGCTTCCACAAAGAGAACCACAGACATCTTCAGTGACAGCCAGGTTCCAAAGTGCTTAGTGATATTCTAACAATATCTATACAGACAAGGATCTATGCTTAGAAGATTTAAAATCATGAGGAAAAAAAATCAAAAGTTCCAAATAAATACAGAGATTCTCCATGTTTACAGACTGGAATGAGGTTAAGATGTTTGCTATGTCCCAACTTGACAGATTCAATGTTTTATAAAGGAAAACCTCAGCAAGTTCTTTTGTAGATACTGACAAATTAATTCTAAGATTCTTCTAGAATGGAAAAAGATTTACTGTGAAGGTGCAGAAATCAAGATGCTAAGACAGTGGTGAAGGCACAGGGCCGGAAATCAATGGATCTGCACAGGAAACTGATGCACAGCAATAGAGCCAACTGATATTTTCAGTAGAGGAAGAGAATAGTCTAATGTGGAAAGGATGTCACCTCCAACAAATGGTGCTGGAGCGTGTGATGTCACATGAGCAGACGATCTTGTCCTCACACCCCTGGTGAGGAGAAGCCCTCAGCTCAGCCTTACAGCATCACCAGTCCCAAGTCACAGAACCTAGACAGGTGAGGCTGACAGGAGTTCATCGCTACAGCACAGTCTGCTGGCGCAGGATGCAGAGCCAGATACAGTTCTAAAGGGGCAGCACTTGGAGAAGCACGACTGTGTGGAGGCTGTAGAGGCGGGTGCATATAACACAAAGGGGAGAGATCCCTGGTTTTCTCTGGTGGCTGTGATGGCTCAGTAATTCTGTGGGCTGGCAAGACACTGCAGCACCCCTCTTGAGGCCAGCAGCCCATAGGCTTGGCTTCTAAGGGGAGGATCTTTCCAATAGGAAACCATATCCATACAAGCAGAGGAAGATCTGTAGTGAGGCCACTCAGACCCTCACAATTTCCAGACACAAGGAGGTGCATAATACAGAATTCTAATTTTGGAACTTTCACCATAATATGCAAAATAAATGATGCTCCATACAAATCTTATATGCAGATAAAACACACACAAAATTACCATAAAATTACCTGTAAAAGGAAAAATCTTGGAGAAGAAAAGAAAATCTAGGTGACTTTGGTTTGATACCTTTTTACATATAACACCAAAAGCACAATCTACATAAGAATAAAATAACATAATTTATTACAAATTTAAAACTGTCCCATGAAAATCACAGATAAAAGTAAAACTTACAAACCCATGCATAAGGAACTTGTGATCTATCTTTCTCTTCTCTTCCTCTTCCTCTTCCTCTTCCTCTTCCTCTTCCTCTTCCTCTTCCTCTTCTTCTTCTTCTTCTTCTTCTTCTTCTTCTTCTTCTTCTTCTTCTTCTTCTTCTTCTTCTTCTTCTTCTTCTCCTT
>NW_004524590.1:644090-660126 GCF_000260255.1 Octodon degus | reverse complement strand
TCCCTCTCCCTTTTCCTCTCCCTCTCCCTCTCCTCCTCCTCCTCCTTCTCCTCCTCCTCCCTTTCTCGTCCTCCTCCTCTTTCTCCTCCTCCTCCTTCTTGCTTTAGCCTCCCAAGTAACTGGAACTATAGACATACACCACCACACCCATGCTAATATTTTGTTGAGGAGTTTTAGAACTATATTTATGTTAGACAGTGGTTTACAATTTTCTTGTAGTTATCTGATTTTCATGTTAGAGTAATGATTGCCTCATAAAACAAATAGGAAATATTTTCTCTAAGTGTCTATGGAGATTTGGTAACATTTTTTCCTGAAATCATAGGAAGAATGCACCAATCAAACTATTTTTGAGGGTCAGCGAGATAGCTCAGAGGATTAAGTGGCTGCATAGGCAAGTGCATGGACAGGGGCAGGGGTGACAGCAGGTACCACATGCTGTGTTGGCCCTGCCCGTTCCCCAGCATGCTGAGCCTGAAATCACAGCGCCAGGGAGGCTGAAAACAGGAGGATCATTCTGAGCCACGCTGTGTAGTGAGACCCTGTACCAAATACATTTAAGAAAAACAATTTTTGGTTGATAATTTTTTTGGAATAACAAGTACTTAATAATTCAATATGTTTTGGGGATATAGTGCTGCTTGGTTTCTTTCATGTGTGAGTTTTGGTACTTCCCCCTCTTTCAAGGAAACAACTTATTTCATTTAAATTATACAATTTGAGAGAACAGGTTTATCCTTTTGGTTGATCTAGTTAAACAATCACATTTTGGCTTCATTGCTGTCTTCTAGTTTCCCCCTGCCCCCTTTTTCTTGGTGGGGAGTTCCTTTTTATACCAGCACTAGGGATTGACCCTTTTCACTATGCTACACTTCCTGTACCCACTTTGAGTTTTAAAATTATTATTACTATTGCTATTACTATTACTATTATCATTTAAGAAAGGGTCCCAAGAAAGAGGTTCAGATTGAACTTGAACTTGTGATCACCAATCTTCTGTCTCCCGGAGTGCTGAGATTGCAGGTCTGAGTCACATACCTGGATTCTTTTAAAAACAAAAAAAGAAAAAGAAGAAAAGGTCTGGCCAAATAGCTCAGCTATTAAAGCATCTACAAGCAGGCAAAGGGGCCAGGGGTTCAATCCCCAGGCCTGCCCTGTGGTCCCACCCCTGGGGCATGCTGAGACAGTGATTGAGACTGGATATGGTGGTGTGTGCCTGTAATCCCAGCTCTTGAGAGGCTGTAAATAGGTGGATCACTATGAGTCTGATCTAGCAGTGAGACCCTGAACACCCTGTAGACTCTTCCCTAAAATAAAAAAAAAATTAGGAAAAGTTTATTTTAGCTTACACTTTTAAAAGGGTTTCAGTCCACAGTCAGCTGGCTCCAAGGTAGGGTAGTTCTTTATTTTTGGCTTAAATGATTTGTGTTCAATTCTGTTTTCTGCTTATATTACTGGTCTTAAATTTCTGTACTAAATTTATAAAAGTTTCTTTCATGACTTAAATTACTACAAGATTTTTACTCTCTAACATCCTACTTTTTAAAAGTCTGACTCTTGTGATGACACTCAAAAGTCAAATCTGTTTTAGAACTTCACAAAGTATTTTTATTTTGCTTTCTATTTTGTAAATTTTTAAGTTTTTGCTTTTTAAACTTTTATTAAAAGCAAAGATAGACCAGCCCAGGCCGGGGATCTCGGCATCATCGTCTCCCCAACACCTGTCACACTGGAAGGACTTCAGGGGCAATGGCACGTAGGCAGTGGGCAGCACTGTTGGGGCGTGCTTTCTGTGGAACACCCAGATGACCTGCCTGGGGTTCTACCCGGCAACAGGACACTTGTCTTGGGGAGCACCGGAACTGAGCTCAGGAGCTCGCGCTCTCCAGGCAGGCACTGCACCGCTGAGCCATGTCACTGCCTCCGGCGCAAGGTTCAGAAACACGCCATGGGCTCTGTACGACTCATTTTTCTGTTCATTTTTTTTTCTTGTTTTGTTTTTTGTTTATGCATATGAAACAGCTTTTTAAAAGAAAAATCTTTCTAGAAAAAGGGGGTTGTTTTCCCACCAAAATTTTTTATTTTTCCATCAAAGCGTTTCCTATAGGCAGCTAATGACCGTTAGCGCTCTGCCCCATGAACAAAACCGTGTCAGTTTTGAAGTCCACGTTTACGGATGAAGAAGAGAGCGCGTGAGGATCTGTGAAGCGTCTGCGGAGCACTGCCTGCGAATTTCCGGGGTGCTCTTTGACTTTTCCTGCGCTGTCTGAGTCGGCGCCTGAGCTCACAGCAGTGCTCCTGCCTCTTGAGTGCTGGGAGGACAGGCACGAGCCGCCTCCCGCAGCTCACCTGCCCCTCTTACGATGCGATGCGCACTGGAATAGTCAAAGCTCTTCTCCTATTTCAACTGAAGTAGAAGTCATATAAGGCCTTAGCGAATGCACTTTGGAGTTGAAGTTTTGCTTGTGCCGGGAGGGGTCCCCTCCAGTGTCTATTTGCAGTTTCTTACCATTTTATTCACTATGTGTACATCTGTTGGCTTTTACTATAATTCCAACCATTGATAAAAATAGGGAAAGCTGAGATAATGTATCATAAAGGAGTAGTACTAACATTAGAATATGAACCTCAGAAGATGTCTTTAAAATAATGGGAAAAGAGGGCTGGGAGATAGCTCAGTGGTCTCAGTGCCCACCTGACAGGTGCAAGGTCCTGAGTTCAGTCCCTGGTGCTGCCTGCCATGCCAGCCCCAAACCAGGTGTAGTGTCGCATGCCTGAAACCCCAGTGCTAGAAAAGCTGAGACAAGAGAAGAACAATGATTCCAAGCTGTCTTATTATAAATAAATAAATAAATAAATTGCAGGTCTAAGAAGTTTGTTCTGAAATCCTGGGGCTGGTCATGAGTCCCCAAACAATTCTAAAAATCATGGCAATGTTGAAATCATGAATAATTAAAATCCATTAGTCTAGAATTCCTAGTGTGCACAAATCCTTAAAGTTTAGAGTCTTACAAACCACATACTGAATGTTGAAATTCTGAAGACTGAATCCTTTTGAAATCTCAGAAAGTGCAATTCTTATTTTTAAAAAAGTTTACATAAGGGGAGTGGAAAGCCAAATTCGGGATGACGGATTGGCCACACTGTATGGCAGCAGGGAAAAGTTCAGCTTAAAAATATGTCATTTCTTGGCATCGGCATTCCTTCCAGCTGACGAAATCTCAGAAGCTTCTAACAAATTAAAGTTACATTTGCCTGAAGAAGCCAGCCAAGTTACTGACTAGTGTGTAAATACTAATGTGCATGAAAGGGTAAGAAGATGCTCAGGAGTGTTGCCGTCCAATCATCACCACTGTTCCTGCCACGTTTGTGGCCTGCATACAAGCACACGAGGCATGGATTGCCACACGCTCACATCAACACAGACGCACGGCCCAGAAGACAGGAAGCTTAATAGGGAACGCTCGTTGGTGTACACCTAATTAGAATAAAGGCAAAAAGAGCAGTGCCCCATGGGAAATGAGCGTGAATGTGCTCCCTGGGCAGAGCGAGGCCCTAAAAACAAAAACAAAGAGCAGCTTTGTTGCTCATTGTCATGCAAGAGTTCAAAATACAGTTAATGACTGAAAGTTAGCTGGTGTGGTGGTTGATATATTGTGTCAACTTGGCCAGATGACTCCACAGAGCAGAGGGTCGTGCCCTGGAGCTCAGTTGGTTCAGCCCCCAGAATGACTCAGCACGAAGAGACCATATAAAGGGACTGAGGAAGTAGTCGATGTTCCACTTCATCAGAGGAACTTCAGTCTTCACATTCGGCTTGGACCTCATCGTCTGGCTTGCAGCGCAGAGTCTTCGGCCTCCAGCTTGGATCCTTCGCCGTCCAGCTTGGATCCTTCGCCTTCCGTCGCAGACTCTTCCCAGCGTCCATTGCAGAGTCTTTAGTCTTCCCTCGCAGACCCATTAGCTGATGAATAGAGACTTGCACAGAGCACAGCAGTGAGCTTCAGACCTCGGGACTGAACTCCTCAGTCTGGGGTGTGCAGACACCCTCTGCTCGCTCCCCCATCTGACTCTGCGGCTGACTGTCGTAAGCCAATCTTGTAATTCCTTATACATTGTATATCTTGTGTTATATCTATTCCTTATATCTGTTCCCCTAAGTAAAACCCTGAGCAATACAGCTAGACTACTTCTTTTCCACTGTCTGTCATCTAGCCCTGTAACACCTTGGTTTATTGTTTGGTTTTTGTGTAGGGTCTCACTATGCAGCTCAGACTTGTAGTGGTCCTCCTGTTTCCAGCCTCCCTAGTGCTGGGATTACAGGCCTGCACTACCACACCTGGACTCCATCACTGGCTCAGGGTGCCTGGGGGGTGGGACCAGCACAGTATGTGGTGCCAGGGATTGAACCCTGGCCCCTGAGCTTGCCTAAGCAAGGGCTTAGTCTGCCAGCTCTTTCTGTAACAGCTTGTTTTTATGTCAAGTTTTCTTTTTAGAACTTTTGTTTGTTGGGATGAGTAAATAATTTTTCTTTTTGAAGTTTTCCTCCATTATCAAAAACTGTCAGCACTGCCTTTTATAATTCAGTTTCATCTTGATCTTATTGTCAATGTTAGAGGTTAAAACTGTAAAGACTTTAGGTTCCTTATAGATTTGACTATGAAAGTACATTTTCACAATATTGATTGTATTAGGCGCTGTGTGCACACAAACCTTGAAACTTCAGTAAAGGAGGAGGTGCTCTACTTGTACAACTGCTTTTGTGAAGAACAGACAGTATTCCTGGACACTGTCCCTCGGGGTGAAAGCTTTGAGCATGTGACAGTGGCCTATGATGGTTTTGACTTAATCTTGTCAAAAGACTAAGATTGTCGGTCATGGCATTTCACATGAGTCTGGTTACATCGCTAGATGCACATGGTTACAAACAATAATGATGCATGGGTTTATATTTCTCTTGTTGACCTATTTTAAAAATAAATCCAGTTTGTCTTCTCTTAAATTGTGACTGTTGTTAATGCTTATGGAAATGTATGTCATTATTGCTTATTTTATTGTATAAAGTGTTCTGTTACATCCTTATGTTTCTCAAAGTAGATTTCCTTTAAGATATAAATAAATGTCCTTAAAATAATTTTTAAATCATAGTTTCTAAAATTGCATTTTTTGAATTTTGGTCCTTTCAGACATTAAGGATTTGATTTTTGGGGATTGAGAGTATGGCCTTAGGGGTTGTGTTTTGGGGGCTGCAATGCCAAGCCCTAATCCCCTTACCTCTGGGTTTCCAGGAAAGCGGCTATGGCAGTGCTACTGAGAACTGGCTTTTATGACAAGAGTCATGAACTGGCAAGGCTGCTGCATAGCCAGGCTTTGGAGAAAGTGAGTCTGGAGAAAGGGGTTTTGGTGAACTCTGTCTCCACATCACAGAGAAGCAGAACAGCAGGTGAGAGCCAGTACTAAGGGAAGACAGAGGGCACTCCAAAATGTATTTATGGACCCTCCTGAAATTCTGGGATCTGAAGAGTGCCCGGTGCCATCGAACCCATCTCCTGTGACCTCACCCGATATGGATAGCACATAATTTGGTGGAATGACTGAAAAGCATCAGTTTGGAAGGTTGAAGGGGTTGGAAAGTGAATTTATTACAAACAGAGATGAGTGAAATCTGAGGTTGAAAAAGTTGGGGTTGAGTACACTGAAATCAAGGAGCATATGTGTACTTCAAATATCACAGCTACAATTACTGGTAGGAGAACCCTTGTTTAGAGGCTTCAGGACCAGAGTTCCATGCCAAGCACAGAAAAACCCCATGAAGCTGCTTCATGTAAATTAATTCCTGTACTTCCAAGAGTCTTATAAATATTAAATCTAATTTACTTTATTTTTCAGAGTAGAAGGAGAAGGCGAGACACTCCGCCAAAGTCAGCCAGGAAGAAGGGATGGGGAGAGGCTCAAAATACCAGGCTAGCTGCTCCTGCACATCACCTTTGCTTCAGTGTGGACATCAGCAAAGTGCTTTCTTCATGAACTTTTCATGCCTTCATAGAAGCAGCCATTTCTAGTCCATTAGAGAAAGTGTTTGTCTCTGAGTTCAGGCTATTTTCTAAGGGGAAGACTCACAGACTTCCAGCCCATGAACAGGGGGTGCACAGAGCTCAGCCCCTGACCAGTGTAGTGCTTGGGTCTCCAGGTATCCATTGCTTGTGAATGTGGTTCCACTCCTCCCCGCCCCACTTCCTGTCCAGACAGAGGGTTTGGCAGTCACGGTTTCAGGTCTCTGTGCAGAGCCAGCTCACGTCTTGCTTCTGGAGACCCCAGTGCTACTACTTAGCTTACTCCATGCAAAAGTTGTCCAAAAGGGAAGCTTATTGTCCAGTTAGTAATGCTACTATAGGACTAGGCTGATGCCATCGGCTGGCCTAATGTCTGATACATAGTTTGGGCTCACAGGCTTCTTTTAAGCATGTATGGTATATTAAATACTGAGGGACTTCTGTATTCTTATAGAGCTTCCTAAGAGGCAAATATTTAATAGGCTGAGATGTTTAATGAAGAGTAGGTAAAGCCATGATTACCGATTAAGTTCCTGCACTGTTGCCCTTCATCAAAGACCTTTCCACGATCTCATTTAATCCTTACAATTATCTCAAAAGCTGTTTGGGATTGAATACTGAGAAAATGATAGTTAGAGAAATCAAAGAACACAGTCACGCTGACCTGCGAGTACTTAAGAGAGCACAACCCAGGCCAGACAGGCGTCAAGGTGAGTGTGTTACCCTGATGCCAGTGGATTCCTTTCACTGCCAGTAACGGCATCACCTGGGGTCTTGTTAGAACTATGTACTTGAAGGGACTGGGGAGATAGCTCAGTGTCATAAGTGCCTGCCTGGCACGCACACAGCCCTGAGTCTGATCTCTGGTACAAAAAAAGAAAAAGAATATATATAGATATACTGACCTCCAAACCTACTCATGCTGAGCCAGAAGCACTGGCAGTGGGCTTGACAACCTTGTGTGAGGGTAGGGAGGAGATTGTGCTGCAGCGCAGTGGGTGCACAGGGCCTCACTTTAGGCCGCAGCTCCCTTAGCTCTCCACATTTTCGATGGCTGGCCTTGCTGGCCTTCAGGTAAGCCTTCCTTCTTACACTTTGCTGTGGTTTGAGTCTGTCCCCCAAAGCTCATGCACTGGACATTTAATCCCTCAATTCATCAGTGGTATTTAATTCCTAAGTGCGCTGGTGGTATTTGTCGGTTTCATCTTTACAGGATTAGATGAGTTCATTGGATTGGAGTTCAGGATAGAGTTGGAACCTCTGGTGGTCACTCAGAACTATCTGATGCTAGCACTTGAGTCGGGCTCCACCATGTGAGGCCTTGTGCCATGTTGTGACTAGGGAGACGCCTGACGGTGCTGAGTAGATGCTGGCCCTGGGCTCCTCCGGGGCTTCCGGGGCTCCTCCGGGGTTTCCGGGGCTCCTCCAGGGCTTCCAGGGCTCCAGAGTGTTGAGCCTGATAAACTAATATTCTCTTGAGAGTACTTAGTCTGCATATTCAGTTAGAGGAACAGAAAACAAACAGACATTCTAGAAAATGTGCATACCAATTGCATGAATTTGTGTTGACCGAAAATATTTTCCATTCACTCCCGCAAGCCACCAGAGCATTTCCGCAGTGGAGATGTTTTTCTCACATAGAAATTAAATTATGCAACACACTTCTGGGGACAACTACGTCTCTTAGAAAACAAGAATTTTGAAGTAAGGACAGTGCTTGCCACAGTGACAGTTGATACTCTCTGTAATATTGTCATAAATCTTAACAGAGTTGTGTGCTACTTGCAAAATTATTTTGGTATGAAAAATGATCTTGTGATTAAATGTTAAACAGTGATGTATTGTGCAGCATCTCCTAATGAAGATAAGAGGGATCTACTAAATAAACAAGTCACTGAGGTGAGATTTGTCTCTGCTGTCACAAATGATTCGCTTACTGCGTGGACAGTCTTTCTTCACACCCAGGAGGAGATCCGAGGGTGTGCTGCACAGCACCCGGTGCTGCCCATGGCAGGAAGAGCACCCCTACAGAGACACCATGGGACACATCAGCAGGGGGTGCTGCACGGGGCATTTCCAGGGAAGCAGTGGAGGGAGTTTGAAGTATATTGCCCCAGCCTGCCTGTCTTGGGTCAGCTGGCTTAAGAGGATTTTCCAAGTGCTTTGTCTGGGCACACTGGCCTGGTCCTGCCCTCCCTTGTCTATTCCCCTTTCCCCCTACACACCTCTGTGCAATCAACAAATCTCCCTTGAAGTTCATTGTCAAAAGACACTGCTAAGCATATGCATTTCTCCTTGAGCTATATATATTCAAAGAAGAACAAAAAATCTCACTTTTTAAAACACTCATTTAAAAAAAAAATATTCGAGGACAGACTTGCACGGAGGCAGGTTTGTAGTGGTAGCAAAGGGCAGAGATCCTGGCTGGGTGCAGCCCCCTCTGCGGCTCTGCTGCCCAGCCCTGGCTCTGATGGCGGGCAGGAGGGGTGCTGCCAGCTCAGGGCAGGAAGAAGCTTTGCTCTCAGAAGGAATGTAGGAGGCAGCACTTCTCTCCTTGGAGACTTTGCTAACATGTTTGGCTTTACTTCAGCTCCTTCTGGCTCCATTATCATTCCGTGGGGGAGGGACGGCACAGACAAAAGGACCTCTATCACCTGTGATTACCCTTGTTTAATTTCGTGCTGATTATTATTGAATCAGTTTAAGAAATGCAGAGTGTTGGGGCTGGGGAGATAGCTCAGTGGTCTAAAACACCTGCGTAGGCAAGCTAAGGCAAGCTCAGGGACTGTGGTTCGATCCCTGGCACTACAAGCCACACCAGCCCCTCCCCAGGGTGGCTGAGCCAGCCACAAAAAGAAATGCGATGTAATTATGTAGTTTACTGAATGGGTTTTCACTGTGTGTTTTGCTTTTTAAGAAATGGTCACTGCAACACTGAAAGGAAAACCTTTAGCTAGCCCAGGAGTGTAGAGGTCACCTCCTGGTTCTCGTCTCAGTCCAAAAAGTCAATATTTATAATCCCAAAGATACAGTTTTGGAATCCCACCAAGTTAGTTCCAATCTACCACTCCCAGTGCAACCCATGGCAAAAGTGAAGACACTGAAACATACTTATAATTATTGGGGAGGCAAGGGGCCCTAAGTCCAGCCACGAGGATGGCTTTCCAGAGCAAAGAGGCTGACCCAAGGCAAAACCTGGGTTTTATTCAGTTGTGAAGGAAGGGCGGCTTAAGAATGAATGACTGAGAACTGTGGGAAGTAGGTGAGGCTTAAGCTCCATTTCTGTGAGCTGAGCTAGGTGGGGGCCTACACTTACCTCTGCCATGTGCAGAGAGGATATGCAGAGAAAGTAATCTGCTTTATGCTATTGAGATAGTGTCTAATGTTTTGGGGTCTGGTACTTCAGCTCTGATGTGTAATCTTTCAAGACCCAGGAAGTCATAGCCTCTATCTCAGGGTTCGATCCCAGCTGACAGAGTGGAGCACTGGCTCTTCGTCCTGTCGTCACCCGCCTCACATTAAAGAGTAGCAGGTGTAGGTTTTCAGGGAACCACTCAGGCCATCTTCAAGGACTGCCATCAGCACTTTGGTTCACTGCCTAAAGCCAATTTAAGGCATAAGGAAAAGTTCTAGCCAGCTCTGTATCTATGAATATGTGGAAATAGGGTCAGGCACAGCCAAAATGGAGAGAGCTGCTCTTCTTTCAAGGAGAGTCACCCAGATGGTCCTGACAAAGGATCACTGAGGACAACACGAAGATCACATACTGGCTGTTGCAGCATCCCAGATACCACTTCTGAAGCTTGAAGTCTGCACTGAAGGGCAGGCCCTGAATAAGAGCAGGTCCCTGCACAAGCCCCTGGCCCAATTGGCTTTCACATACCAAGGCACAATACCCAACACCCAGAACTTAAAGGAAGAGAGGTTTATTTAACTCAGTTTATGGAGGTTTTGGTGCACAGTCTGCTAGCTACAAGGCAGGGTGGCACTGCAGAGGGTCATCTCAGAGGAGGGCAGTGGGAAGCAAAGAGAGATCAAGGGAAGAGGAGGGTGACAGGTTCTGGCGGGTCATGCCCCAGCAACCACCTCCTGCAACCTGAATGCACCTCCCAACCTCACAATTAGGGTTTTTTTCAATTTTATTTTTTTCCCATGATTTTGTTGAGAAACAAATAGCAATGAGACAGTTCCAAATCCAATTAGTAACAGTTTCAATATTATAACTAGTATTATAATTAATATTATTTCAATAATTAACAGTTTCAATAATTAATACATTGCATATTGTTGTCTTAGTCGTTATTCATTGTACAAGATGCAGACATGATATCCTGCTACAAAGACTATTAGAACAAATCTTTCTATTCATTGAATTAAGAGAATGTAGCTGTATATCTATCCTATTTTGAATATACAGATACAAAATCGTCATTCATTTGTATCCCCTATTTTGTTTAGTTTTATCATTTAAATACTATAGGTATGTGAATTAAGCAAAATATTCCAAAATAGTCCAGTAGTCCATAATAGTAGTGGGTTTTCTATAAGATTGGCGATGTCCGAAGTTGTTGACTTGAGCATTTTATAGCTCAGTGTATTGATATGATTTTACTTTTTATACTTTGTTTTTATACTTTTCTGCTAGATGGTAAAGACCAAAATAAATCAAAACATATATAAAAAGAAATGCAGCTTTTGTATCTGATAAGGTCAGTCAAATCCCCTCTGGACTTATCCAGAAACCCTGTCCAGCAGTTTGTAGAACTTTTGTCAGTGTCAGCCATGTGGATGAGTCATGGCCATTGCTTGACCAATTTTCTCTCTGTGAAAGTCTGAGAGAATGTTTTCTGTCTATGTGACTCTCCTCAGGCACACTTTACATCATCGATCACTTTCTTCTATGGCCCCATAATCTCCTTGATCAGAAAATTTGGGCCACCATTGAGTTACATGGTGTTACAGTACAGGTTCTCATATGTCCTGAGTCCTCACTGACCTTGGAAGGCTAGTGCCAAAATGTTGGCTTTCCTTGCAGCTCTCCTTTTTCTCTAATGTTTGGTCTGCAAACTTAGGTTGTTAACCCTCCAGAAGAGAAGCTTATTGTTATTATCCTACAACCTAGGCAGTTAAGCTTAACCTCACTATCTGTCTGAGTATCAAACATCTTAGGTGTAACATGGAAGAGGTATGTTTCATCAAGTATTGATATGTTTAACTTTAAGTCCCTACAGAATATGAAGAAAAAATTTAAAAATTAAAATATATTTAAAATATGAATAAACAATTACATGTTTTACACAGAAGTTTAGAAATCTAACCATATACAGCATTGTAGCAGGACAGTCCCACAACACCCTTTTTCCTGTCTTCTGCCTTCATTCATCACCCCCTTCTTTTTGAACAATCATCTACCCAAGAGATAGCACAGCAGCAACTGGTATGTCATGACAAGCAGCCCGTATTCAGAAGACCAGAATGACAGGCACTCCAAGCATGAACCTACTATTACAAATTACCGTCTTCAGTGCAGTTGCTTAGTTCACAGGTATCAGCATATATAGCTAGTCAGGCTCACAATTAGTTATAAACCCACCAGTAGATCATGTGTATCACACCCCTATGGTCCAACCACTTCCCTAAATCTCCACCTATAACCACAGAAGACTTTGGGGCACATCTAGATATGAACCCTAACACCCCTGCTACTTTTTTTTCTTGCTTCTCCAATAAGCAGTTTTGGATGAAACTTGTTAACTTATCTATAGAAGTTACCTCTCTGAACCTCAGCTTTCTTGTTGATTAAATGAGAATAATCTGTATTAAAGGGATTTGGTTATGTATTGCTTCATAATAAGTGTCCAAATCTAGTAGCTTTAAACAGCAACCAGCCTGTTATCATGTCCCTAAATTGGCTTCACAGATAGACTAATTTGGGGTTCTTCAAAATATGGGTGTCTTTGAAGAGCTGGGGTGCTTCTAGGACCGATGCAGATTTTTTTTTTTTTAATCTATGTGTTTGGTACAGGGTCTCACTATGCAGCTCAGACTCATAGTGATCCTCCTTTTTTACCTTCCCCAGCACTGGGATTATAGTCTTGCACCACCATGCCCAGCTCATTTGCTGGCTCAATGTACCCAGAGGGTAAGGCTGGCAAGGCATGTGGGACTGGGGATCAAACCCTGGTCTCTAAGCTTGCCAAAGCAGGCGCTTAGTCTGCTGAGCTATCTTGGAATGCTGCAGATTCTGAGGACTAATCTAACAAACATGGTGTACCCTGGGTCATCCTTTGTTAAGTGGACCTCAGCACTATGTGGTTTGGCTTCCATGTGGAGCAGTAAGGAAGCACAGGGGAACCTGGCCCACAGAGTGGAGGCTCCAGCCGCATGCCGACCACCTTCCTCATCTCTGCGCAGGGTCACCCTGGCTGTGCTACCTGCCATGCCTCCCTCAGGCTCACCTTAGCCCTCTGCACTGCTTGTGGCATGGCTACTGGCATTGTGGTCCATGTATCCCCTCCTCTCCTCACAGCTGTCCCCTTTCAATTGCTCCACTTTAGGGCCCCTCCATCCATGTAGTGGTGACCTTCCTTCCATTCAGTGACTGCATGTCCCTTTCCCTCTACTTCTTTCTTGTTCCTGACCCAATGAGGACCAGCAGCCTTTACTGCCTCCTCTTTTCCTTCGTTCCCACTGCCCACTGCTGTCCACTGCCTGCCTGGTCCCTCAACAGGGGGCTCAAGTGTCCATCTTCCTGGGGAGCCTTCATTTGCCCATCCCCAAGCAAGCTGGCTCCCCTCTATTCCCAGGCCCTGGTAGATGTTTTTAGTTTTCCCAAAGCCCTTCCCACAAGTTACTGTCCTCATCACCTTACCCAAGTGACACCACTCAGTGACCTGAAGGTTGTTGCAGGTCCTCTCACATCGGTGTTCCCTTTGCTAGGAGGGTGAGGAGGTGCGGGCTGTGGAGGGAAGGTGGCTGGTCTCCTCAGCGGCAGGCCACATGCAGAAATGGACAGTGGGCAGACTATGTAGGACTAGACCCAGCTGCATATCCCACAAGCCTGGCCAGGAAGCCGAGCCACAGCCCCTGCAGAGCCCAAGCCGCGGCGCCCGGCGCTTTCCCTGGCCTTTGCTCGCAGCCAGTGAGTTAGACGTACTGACAGCACGCCCAGTCGGCGCTGTCTCTGCTCTCTTTAGAGCTTTCCCTCATCTCTGCCTGCTTTCCAGCCTCGGCCAAGCCCAGGGGAGCGGTGGAGCGCACTGCTTATGACAAGTTGTGGAGAAAGAGCTTTTGCCCTTGCTGTCTGGACACTCTGCGCGAGCAGAGGGGCACACGGGCCTCCCTGAGGGAGCGTGCTGTCCCAGGCGCTCTGCATCCGCGTAGGGACTCAGCTGTGGTGCGGGCTGCAAGGGCACTGTGTGCAGCACAAGGGCAGCAGGGCTTTCAAACAGGTACCGCTCCACAGTGTTTGCCGGCACTCCTCCCCGCGCCCCCCAGCCTGCACATGCGCAGTCACTGGAGGGGAACGAGCTTTTAAAAATCAAGTAAGTACAGCAAAAAGGAAGCCAGACATGTTGGCATATGCCCGTAACTGAAGCACTCTGGGAGGCTGAAGTAGGAGGACTGAACATTCTAGCCCAACCTGGGCAACTTAGAGACACAGTGAAACCCTGTCTCAAAGTAAAAGATGTTAAAGACTAGGTTTTGACTTAGCACAAAAACCTTCTATTGAAATATTGAAAAACAAACGATCGCACAAACAGAGCAAAGACTTTCCTTGGATTCTACTGACCATTGTTAGTATAATGCATGTTTTTTTTTTCCTTTCCTTTAAATAAGACACCTTTATTCCTCACTCACCATTATGCTTAGGAGAAACTATTAACTAATGTGAAAAGGAGCAACTATTTGAAAAAATAATAGTCCTCAAATCCCATGATTTGTAAATACTTCCTGCAGTTTAGGCAACTGCAGTGCTGAGTACATCATTTCATGAGAGTGAAATAGGTGTGCAGATAAGTACACTGAATTTTTAAAAAGCAGGACATTGTGAAGGTAACATATTACTTTCACTTGAATTTAACAGAATAAAAAGATGTGGTGGTAAATTGTTAGGTCTTCAATTACATGCTTGTCGGTACAGGAATCTGATTATCAAATCATGGATCTCTCGAAGGGTAACAAAAAAAGCTCTGGCAGACATGGAGTGGCTCGGCGATGCCCACACGCCTGGCGAGGCCCGGGGGGGGGGGCAGCGATCTCTCGTGTCCTGCTCCCCGGTCACCCCTGGCCATCGTCGGTCAGCTGTGTGTCCCATCGCTGTCCCCGGGTCTGCATTCCAGCTCTATGGAGAGATTTTTCCCGGGTCTCCAGCGCTGATGCTGAGCACAGAGGCAAGCACGGCTCTCCGCACCCCACTCTGGCATTTTCCTTTCTGCATTTTCAACTGGCTGCCCTTTGCTGCGAGAGGCTTTCTGTTTGTTGTTTCCTTTTTTAACATTTATTTTCTATTTTAAAGAGAATAAAACACTAAGAAAATATTGAAGACAGTGTAGAATTTCAAGCCGGGATGACAGGAAGCCAGCGATGGCTCCTGCATCGCACGCTGTTATCTTTAAAGCAGCGGCTCAGCAGCGGAGCAGCGCTCATCTGTAAAGTGAGACGAACTCGAGGCCTTTACAGGGAAATGGATGCAAGTGGGGACCACATGCATAAGTAAGAGATCAGACCCGCCTGTGTGGACATTGTGTTGTACCTAAGGTAGGACACTAAAAGAATAAAATCCAAAAGCTGCAATAGATGCTATGAAAAGGAAAGAAAGCACGCAAAGGGAAGAAACAGCTGGGATGAGGCCAAGGAGAAAAGGAAGAAAGAAGAAAGGGAAGCAGCTAAGATCGTTTCTATTGGTTTATTGAAAGGAACAGTTAATGCTTAATTTTATTGATCAATGTTGGTGCCTGTTGTTTTCTTTCTGGGCTGGGGGAAAGACACTGTTATTCCTGGAGATGAGTCACCTGTGAGATGACCTGTCTGCAGTGGTTTTGCTTGAATATTCTTTTTCTCAGAGTATTTAGAGCTAATCCCCCTGCTCTCACTCCCCTTATCCATGACCTTTCTGGAGTTAGTTCGCGCACCCACACCCCTGGAGTAGTGAATGCATGCTCACATAAGGGAAAGGGAGGGCAGGTGTACCCCACGGGGGAGTCGTTCTTGTGGAGGAGAACACATTGGGAGCCTTGGTTGGCCACGGCCCCTCAGGTCAGGCCTGGGTCCCTCCTCCTGACGGGCGCCTCACTGCCCACCCAGGCGCCAGGCAGCTAAGGGCTCCCTGTTGGACGTGCTGCTTTGCTGCCCGCACTCTGCTGTGTCTCTTTGGCCTCATCCGTGCTTTTGTTGCCCTGCTGCCTCTTCTCTGGTAACTTGGATTTATGCTCTTACTCATCTACGTTGTCAGGTAAAGAAACACTCGTATATTTCCTGTATTTCCTTTTCTCTAGTGCTGTTAAGCTCAGAGCCTCACTCCCAGCCCCTCCCTCTTACTTCTCTTCTTAGCTTGGGTCCCCCGTCCCCTTCCATAGTGAGGCAGAACCCAGGGTCTTTGGACTGAGCTACCTCCCCGACCCTTTTGTATTTTGGGATCCTCTTGCCTCAGGCTCGCAAGTGCTGGGGTTACAGGTTGAACACCATGCCTGGCTTTTCAGGGTGTTTTTATGCAACACGATACATCACATGTATTTATATTCATTTGCTTTTATTTTATTTTTTGATTTCATTCTAGCTGCCCCAACATTCCTCCCTCCTCGTGGGCCAGGGCAGCATAAGCGACATGACTCCTCACCCGCACACCCTGGCCCACACTCCCTGGGGCGACACTCCCTGGCCCACACTCCCTGGCCCACACTCCCTGGGGCCACACTCCCTGGGGCCACACTCCCTGGGGCCACACTTCCTGGGGCCACACTCCCTGGGCCACACTCCCTGGG
>NW_004524590.1:638402-643757 GCF_000260255.1 Octodon degus | reverse complement strand
GGGCCACACTCCCTGGGCCACACTCCCTGGGGCCCGCACTACCTGGGGTCACACTCCCTGGGCCACACTCCCTGGGCCCACACTCCCTGGGGCCACACTCCCTGGGGCCCACACTCCCTGGGGCCGCACTCCCTGGGGCCACATTCCCTGGGGCCCGCACTCCCTGGGGCCCACACTTCCCCCTTCCTCCTGCTCTTCCCAGCACCAGGCCATGAGTTTCAGGCCCTCAGGTTCCAGGGCAGCCCAAGGTTTCTGTGACACAGCTGATAAAGTCTGACAAAGTCTCTCTTCTGTCCTCCACGGCCTGAGGACAAACACTTTCCCTCTGCCAGCTGCGTTTGGGCCTGGCTCTTCCCACATGCGGTGAGAAAGAGGCAGAAGCAGCGTTGCTGTGCGGTGTCCTCTTGCGCACTCATTTTCCTCACCCCACCCCTGTCCCTGCCTGAATAACCCGCAGACACCTGAAGGACCAGACACTTTTCCTCTTCAGTTTTGAGTGATCAACATGGCTGAGCTTCTGAGACGCAGGGACAGCCTTAGCCTCCGGGTCTTTCTGTACCTCTTGTTCTGTGTGTCTGGTTTTTCAGTTTGCTGCAGTGTGGCCCAGTGGCCTGTACTGCTGTTGTCCCTTCACCACAGTTCCAGTCTGCAGTCTTAGCCTTTGAGATGAATCTTGGGTGGGATCAGTACTCACACAGTGCAGTCTCAATGCAAGGCTGCCTTTCAGACAGAGAAATAATGGAACAGTCCAGGAGGGCCGCTGGCTCCCCCTTGCACCTCCCTGCACTCCTGTTCACACCCAGAAATGCCCCCCTCCACCACCTACTGAGTTCCAAAAGCTTCTTTACCAAGGTAAAATATTGTTAGGAAGGGAGTCTGTTCCTCCCAGGAGACTAGGAGGAGGGAGTGGACTGATTCCTGTCAAGAGAAACAGGGAAGAGGCTAGAGACTTTCTTATGACGATCGCTTTTTCTTAGTAAGCCACAAAGCAGACAGCAGGGTGGCTACTTTCCTGAAAAGGCGAGGGCCCGTATCCCAAGCCAGCACAGACAGTGCGGGCTCCTCACTTTCCCCACTTCTCTTGCATGGGCTACCGGAAACATGACAGGGGTCTTGCACCCTAGAACGGGGCCGAAAGCACAACTCAAAAAGCTTCGTCTGGATGTGCAATATAAGGACGCGTCATCACAAGTAGGGCTGAGGGAGACTGCTGCTCAGTGTGTGCTGGGACACTGACTATGCTACAGAAAAGTCACACAAAATGAGATCTCTAGCACATCTCAAACAAATCAGGTACTCTCGAGAGGCTGAAGACCTAACAGGAAAAATAAAAACTGAAAAGTTGAGAAGAAAATGCTCTTTATTGTATCAGTGAAGGGCAAGATTTTATAATAAAGCTAAAAGGTACAAGCATAAAGGAAACTATGGATAAAGCTGGAAATTAGAACAACAATGTTTCAAAAGTCCAGAACAAGCACATTGCTAAAGCAAAGGTGATGGGGTAGCAGAAAATATTTGACAAGGAAATTTGCTCTGATCATGAGCACATGGACGGGACTCTGGAGCTCAAGATGGAAGTGTCACACCACAGGGAGCAGACAGTGTGCTTGGGACCCCGGGGAGCGAAGGCTCGGCTCGCCCAACCTCTGGTGAGACGCTTAGGCCACCCAGGAACCAGAAATGCCTTCAGAACAACAGACGGATGTGATGTCACCCTGACCAGGCGGGCCAAGACAAGTCTGATGGGGCAAGGGCGTCACCAGGAGGCAGGCCCAATGCCGCGTGGGCGCAAGTGCAAATGTCAGTGTCTCAGATACTCTTCTCTCATTGCTGGGACAGATAACTGACAACCAAAGTGAAGGAAGGCAAGGTTTGCTTAGCTCACAGTTAGTGGAGGCTTCAGTCCATACTCTGCTGGCTCTGAGGCACAGTGGCATGTGGCAGAGGGCAGCCATTCATGGCTGCAAAGAGCAGAGAGCAGATGGGCAGGAGCAGCAGCAACAACGGCCCTGGAGAGCAACACTGTCTCTCTTAAGTTGCACTCAGGCTCTTCCCCCTAGGCAAGGTGTAGCATTCACAACTATAATCCCAGCAGTACTCAGACCCATACTCCCAGCCTAGGATCACGAGTTAATCTCAACCTCTAGAAGTCTGCCCCATGACTGTATATGAGGCTTTGGGGGGACAACTAGACACAAACCACAGCAGTCGGCATGCAGCGGCTGCACACTCCCTCCCCCTGCTTGTGGTGCACGTGGGGAGGGTGTCTAGGTCTCGTGCTGATGAATGTGGCAGGCATGCGGGAGAGGCTCATCTACAGATGTCCTAATTGGAGAGATGGCAGTACAACAGCTGCTTGGGGCTGGGCCTGGGGGGGCTCCCAAAGGCCTGGGGGTCGTTTGTCCTTGGGGGACAGTTTAGGTCACTAGAGGTGAGTCCTGGGAAGGGAACCTGGGTGCCTCATCTCTTCTCTCTCTTTACTAGCTGGCTGCTGTGAAATGAGCTGCCTCCCACCTCCACATGCTTCTGCTGCATCGTCTGTGTGGCTGCCGGCCCCACGGCAGGGGCCGGCTCACCACATACCGCGCCTTCTGGATGCTGAGTCAGCAAACCTCTCCTCTCCTCAAGGGACGACCTCAGTGTTTTGTTAGAATGATGGAAAGCTGGCTAACCATGGCATTAGTGAGCAAACAAGTGAAATAGGGCACATGTGGACCCTAAATTCTATACAGATTTACATGCATTGCTTCAAATTCACATGAACAAGCCCTATGAAACAAAGCTTTGTGTTGAAAAAGTACAAGATTCTACTTCAGTGAGTTTTACATGCACTTGGAAAAATACTTTACATACATGGGGTGCAACCCCAAAGTGCGGATCACCAGAGAAGGGGAGGGAGAGGCAGGTGGGGACTGGCAAGGCACAAAGAACTCTGGTACTTTTGTAAAACAAAACTGGAAGCACAGAGGCCAGCCGTTGACACCTTGCCATGCTGCTCACTCTGCCTTATGTTGACTTGAAATATTTCCTGACAAACCTTAGGAAAAAGAGGAAGAAGAGTCAGTCCCGCAGAACAAGGGCTCATAGCCTGGGGCCCACCCTTCTTCAGTCTCCTCTCTGTCCCTTCCTGGCTCCAAACACTACCTTCTGTGGGTTCCCAAGCAGCCTCTACTTTCACTTTCCACATGACTGCTCCTGTGGGGGTGCTGAATCTTGTCCTCAAGGGCAGCTGGGGATTTCCACAGTGCTGTGCTTATGTTGCATCTCCAGCCAGCAGGAAGGGTTGTGATGTCTACACTGCTTTGTGCCTCTGGTTAGATGGAGACCTGTCTGTGCTGAGCTGCTCTCTGAGTTTTCTCTGTAGATACAGTCAGCATCAGACCCAGTGGGTGGGTCATGGTATACCTGCTGAATGCAGTTGTTGTGACCTGGGGTGCTCCTGGGCCTTTGCCCTCAGCCTCTTGAGGTTACAGTTGTGTTCCTACAGATGAAAGTGGTGCAGACAGAGCTCATCTGACTTGCTCTGCTTTGTGAACGTTTCTTTAAAAAATACTTTTTCTATTTTGCTTGGTGTGGTGACACATGACTGTGAGCCCAGCTACTAGGAAGGCCGAGGCAGAGGGATCCAACTCAAAGGCCAATCTGTGCAATTGAAAGAGTCCCTGTCTCAACATAAAAGCTTAATGGAAGTAGTGATGTAGTTCGGTGGTCAAGCACTTGCCTAGCATGTACCAGGGCCTAAATTCAGTACCTAGCACTGAAAAACAAGACAAACTACATCTTGTGCTTCAGCTTTGGAGGTTCATAAGAGGCTTCATGTCTTTTCTGCTCTTCAGCTCGTTGCTGTTAGGGCTGGGTCATTTTTTTCCCTTTTCATGGTTGAGAAGAAATTCACTTCTCTGTGTTTCTGCTATTTCTCAAGCACCTCCTGTAATTGTATCTCTTCCTCTTCTGCGCCTCCCTGTGAGGTGTCTGCATAGCACAGATGAAGGGTTTCAGAGAGGAGAGTGACCCATGCAAAGTCCCGCAGTAAGCAGCAGGAGAGAAATCCTTTCCAGGACTTCCTACCACTGACCACCTTGCTTCCTATTAGCCTCCACACCCTTGTTCTTGTTCCCTATGGATTAGTGGCCTCCATGGCTGTCATCATTGTCCAGGACTGGACCAGCACAGAAACCATGCCAAGAGCAGAGCTGTGAGACATCTATGTCTGCTCTTAGGAAAGAGAGCTAGGGATGAACAGCCTCACGCCTCCAGGGAAATTGTGTAAATTAGCAGATTTCCTAATTTCACATTCCTACCCTTCCAACCAAAGTGTGATTTCATACGCAGAGTTATTATTAATTTGTCAGTATGAGACTGCTTGACATGAAAGCAGAGGCAAGATGTGGGGGAGGGGAGCATGGGCACCATGGGAGCGTCACAGAAGCGAGGTCATATGTGCCCCTGCTAAGGCTCTGTCAATGGGCTGGCACCTCAAAGAGCTGAGTGTTCTGTGTAGATGGGATCATTAGCAAAATTGTACAGCTAATGAAGGCCAAATTAATGAAACTCTGGACCATTTCATAGCCTGTACAAACAGCAACTTGTCATACATTAGTGGGGAGTAATTGCCAGAGAGTTGCTTAGAATGTGCTCTTTAAGTATTAGCAAAACCAACCGGACAGTATGTGCCACACAGAGCTGCCTGGTCAAGTGGGCTGCACTCTTTACCTCCGTCTCCGAGAAGTGGCTTGCAGGCTGCCGTCTGACCTCAGACTGAGGTGTGACGGTGATATTTGGGCAAGTTATCTGAACTGCAAGAGGATGAGGAGTGAGCTGCTGTCTTCAGCAAGCGCATCAGATCATCAACGCACAGATTGCTGCATTAAAACATAAAGCTTTTTCTGACTTTCTTATACCTGTTTTTAAGCAAAAGTAGAGAGCATGCAGGTGCTGTTCAGGCCTGGCTGCATCTGGCTGATGCCCCACAGCCCTGTCACACACACTTTGAAGATGATCGAGAGGAGCAGGTACGCAGATACATGGCCTGGAATAATGAGCATTCCTGCTATGCGTGTCTTGTGTTGGAATTGATTAGCTTAAGATCAGAATTCCTTTGACAAGGAGTCACGAGGCACAACCTTGGGTCTGGTCAGTGTGGGGCAGCGAGGGCAGATGCAATACCGATTTGTCCAAGTCACTAGCTTCACTAGGAGGGCAGTGTAGAAAGATGCCCTGGCTCAGGGGTCACCTCTGTGCTCTGGGACCAGAGAGGAGATGCTTGTCTCATGGTGCTGGGTGAGCAAAGGGGCTTGCAAGACAGTCCTCATTATTCAGTTACTGAGCGGAGGGGGATGGAAAGGGAGAGGAGAT
>NW_004524590.1:636321-638302 GCF_000260255.1 Octodon degus | reverse complement strand
AGGAGGAGGAGGAGGAGAAGGAGGAGGAGGAGGAGAAGGAGGGAGAGAGGGAGAGACAGAGACAGAGACAGAGACAGAATCAGAGACAGAGACAGAGACAGACAGACAGACAGATACACACACACACACACACACACGCACACACGCACACACGCAAACAGGGACAGAGGCAGAGAGAACACAGCTATAGGCTGTTGTGGGAACTCACTGAGCAACACAGGACCTGCGACGTCCTTTCTTCTCCAAGGCCTGAATTCCATTTTTGGATTCATGGAGATGAACAATGACTCACAGCCTCTGCTTGAGCAAGACAGTGAGCTGTGTGGTGATGCATTCCGGGCTTAGCCAGGGGCTGATAGTGCAAGTCTGCCCCCTCTGGAGCAGGGGTACCTGGGGCCTCTGAACAGCTAGATGGAGGGAAGCACCTGGGGGAGACAGGGTGGGCCAGTGTCATGAAGGCAGCAGGGCTGGCAAAGTCTTACTGCACGGCTAGCAGCACTCTGAACAGTAGTGAACAGCAACATTCATCTCCAGAGTTCTTGGAAGGTTCATACTTTGTAGTGAAGTGTGAGAGTTGTCAGAATGAAGTCAGAGTCGCTTGTTCAAGTCCCACAAATGACAAAAAGAAACAAAAGGAAGGTAGTGAAAGATGGAATCTGATGCACATCTGTCTGGTAACAAGAAGGAGCACAAGAGACTGTCGAATCACAAAGTTGCCAGAGGTCATAGCACCTTACACACAAAGACCTGTGCAGTGTTATCTGGCCAGAAGCTGTCTATGCAGGCTTGGACCAAGGCCACTCCCATTCTTGGTCTTTGTGCCCAGGCAGTACTGCTAAAAACAACTCTTGCTTCTCTGAATTATGCCCATAGTTTACCATGCACATGCATTATGGTTCCAACTCCCATTCCCAATTCAATTCATTACCCTTAGGACAATCCCTCTGTTATTTTATTTTATTTATTTATTTTTGTATTAGGTAAAGGATCTGCAAGGTCTCAATACATAGACTGGACTCTTAGTAATCCACTTGTGTTCAGCCTCTCAAGAGCTGGGATTACAGACACATGCCACCATGCACAGTCTCAATCACCGTCTCAGCATGCCCCAGGGGTGGGCTCAGCACAGCATGCCAGGGATCTAACCCTGGCTGCTGCATCTGCCTAGGCAGGCACTTTAATCCACTGAGCTACTTGGCTGTCCCTATCTCTGTTATTTAGTTCAACAGGTATAACTCCCTTCTCCCATATTTATGTGTGGAAGTCCATCAATGTCCAGTACCTCAGAATACTAATATTTGGTACTTTAAAGAGGTGATTAAGATAAAATGAAGTCATGAAGGTGGACCCCAATCTGGTATGACTCATGTCCTTATAAAAAGAGAGATTAGGACACAAGATACATAGGGAAGGATGACCAGGTAGAGTGAAGAGGGCATTCATAAGCCAAGGGGAGAGCCGTTGGTGTCAGCAGGCTCCTCACTCCTTGAGGTTAAGCTTCTGGCCTACACACCTGTGAGTAAAGAAATTTCCTCCTTTTAAATGGAAGCCTCTACTCTGTGGCATGCCACGGAGCTCAGATCAGGCATGCTATGACTTAGCAGAAAGTTTGTCTGCATTTTGCTAGCCCAGCGATTTTGCCTGAGACTGAGATTAAGAGCAGCAGACTAATCTTGCAGAAAAAATTTCCAAGCAGTCTAATGTTGAAACAGCATGGCTGCAGTTGGGGACCTTTACTCATGTCTATTTTGAGAATTAAGAGTAAAAAAAACCAGGAGAATGATTGAAAATGTTTTGTAGAGACCCAGTCCTAGCCCAGGTCCAGTGAGTGTGTGGAGAGCTTCCTGCTACCCTGCGCTGGCGGGACCAGTCCCAGCCCAGGCGCAGCATAGGCAGGACCCTCTCCCGCCCCCTTGGGCCGCACCCCACCCCTCCCGCCGAGTAGGAATTTCTGCCGACTTCCGGGAGCCCCCAGACCCAG
>NW_004524590.1:609893-629541 GCF_000260255.1 Octodon degus | reverse complement strand
TTTGTAAATAGGATCACAAGTCCGCATCTTGTACAGCAATTAACCACTAAGAAGAATATATGCAGTGTATTATTTGTTGAAAAATTAAAAAAAAAAGAAAATGTTTTGTATTTGGCCAAAAGGAAGCTCCTATAAAGCTATAGACTACAAAGATAGAGCAAACTTGGCTAAGAAGAACCAGGACAATGGAAAAGAAGAGGGCATCACAAGAAGCAGCAGGACTCTGCCTTTGTAGCCTCAAAACTGCAAAAGTGGAAGATTTTGCTTAAAGAAGAGCACCCCAGCACATCATGTTCTAGAGTGGTGGCAGGTTAGGGAATTGGATTTAGAGTGCTCAGGGATCCATGCAGTTGGCCCTTACAGCTAAGAGGGAGGAAGGCCTGGCTACTGCTCCAGCTGGAAGCATCTGTATCATCTTCCTGCGGTTGGTTTTAGGTGCATGAAAAATGTAAGAGTTACTGGTTCAGGGAGGCTTCAATCCAGATTTCAGAAGACCTGGGAGGCCAGGTAGTCTGCCCCTGAAAGGGCAGTGTGTGAAGCTGCAATTGTGAAGCCAAAGTACAGTGGAGGTCTCCAGAATGCTGGAGAAGCCTGGACAATGAATTGTCTGAGGAAAGCTGCAAAGAGTAAGCAAAGTTAACCCAAGAGAGAAGCTTTGGGAGTTACAACTGCCTGCAGTGCCATAGGGGTGGAACCTCGCAAGCCCCTTGGAGTTCACATCTTGCCACAAATTGCCTGGGGTGCTGGACATAGGACTGAACAACTTAATACTTTCCTTGCTGGACTTGAACTTGCTTTAGATCTGCTCCTCTTTATGCTTCATTTGTACCTTTTAGAATAGTAATGATTATTTTCTGGTTTTTTGTTTTGTTTTTTGTATTGGGGATTGAACTCAGCACCTTATGCTTTCCAGGCAGGTGCTTAAGCCACCTAGCTATCTCCCCAGGCTCATAATTTCTGTCATTGTATGTTATAAGTGTTTAATTCCCCTTTAATGTGTACAGGGACATTCAGTTAAGAGTTTGTCTGCAATCTCATAAGAGATTTTGGACTTGGACTTTTCAACAAAGCTGAAACTGTTAGGACCTTGGTAACTCTTAGAGATGAACTAAATGCCTTAGGTATGAAGGGATGGGCATGAGTCTTATGGGGACAGGGGTGGAATGTTATGGTGTGTATCTAGATGTGCCCCTAAAGCCTCATCTAATAGGTGGAGCTTTTCTGAAGTGGCTGGATCTAGGATAGGTCCTTAATGCTGACATTAAGGATGTGATGTTGTAATTAATGATGTGGTGTGAGGATTAACATAGGTGCCCTACTTTGGGTATAAGTGCTCTCTGCCCAAAGTCATGTAGACAGGGTAGAACTGCTGCTTGCTGCTTTTGCTGTCTCCTGACTTCCATGCTCCTCTTTTATGCCCCTCTGCCATGCCCTGCCTTGGAGCTAGCCAAGTGTGGACTGAAACTGTATAAAGGATGAGATAAAAATAAACCTCTCATCCTTTAATGTTAGGTGTCAGGTACTGGGTCTCAGCAGTGAGAAGAGTAAGCTACTGCCCCTTACTCCACAAGGAGCACTCACATGTACACCACAACGCATGCCATAGAGCAGCCTACTGAGTGAGGAGCCCCTCTACTCTGTCTGCCCCTGCAGCCCCACGAGCCAGAGAGGAGCAGTGGATGGCACTCAGTACCCAGCAAGGGGCGGGGCACCTTCCTCTGAGGTCTGCTTCATAACACAAGTAGGGCAGTTTCCAGGCCACTGGTCCCCAGATGATGAGACAGCGGTGGAAAAGATGAAGCCTTCTTTTCCTGACAGAGTCCTGCATCTCTCAGTTGCTTTCTACCATTTCTTCCAGGACTTCCTCTTCTGGGTAGTGTTGGAGGCCAAAGGGTGTTTGGATTGAGGAAGAGCCACTTGCAGAGGAGGTTTATTTCTGCTTCTTGCTTGACCCTAATCAAACTTCTGCTGCATTAGAGTTGCTTGTGGAGCCTGTGCAGGCCCAGGCTCCCAGTTTGTCTCTGTAGTTTTTTCTAATGTAGCAGGTATGTGGAAAGGCCTGAGAACATGTATGCTAGCTTCCCACTTAGGGGCCTGCTTATCCATATCTGTTGTCTACTTTCTCCCCCCCCCCATAATTTTATTGAGAAATAAACAGCAATGAGACAGTTTCAAATCAAATTGGTAGGACAGTTCCAACAACTAGCACATCACATACTGTCTTCCCAATGGTCACACGTTGTACAAGATGCAGACATGATATCCTATTTACAACCACCATTAGAACAAATCTCTCTATTCACTGAATCAAGAGAATATGGTTATATATCTATCCTAACCATTTTGAATACACAGATACAAAATGGTCATTCATCTGTATCCCCTTTTTTTGTTTAGTTCCATCATTTAAATATTATAGGTGTGTGAACCAGCAAAATATTCCAAAATAGTCCAGTAGTCCATAATAGTATTGGGTCTTCTGCTTGACTGGCAGTGTCAGAATTTGTTGACCTCAGTCCCCTACAGCTCAACATAACAACATGGCTTTACTTCCTATACTTCATTTTTATACTTTTCTGTTGGATGGTTCAGATCAAGATAAAGCAAGACCTATGTAACAAGAACTGTAGTTTTTGGATATGATAAAGTCAGTCAAATCCCTTCAGGTTTTATCTTGAGACCCTGTACCTCAGATTGTAGATCTTTTGTCAGTGTCAGCCATGTGGATGAGTCACGGCCATTGCTTGGCCAATTTGCTCTCTGTGAAAGCCTGAGGAATGTTTTCTCTCCATGTGACTCTCCTTAGGTACACTCTACATCATCAATCACCTTCCTCTTTGGCCCCATAATCTCCTTGATCAGAAAATTTGGGACGCAACTGAGTTACATGATGTTATAGTACAAGTTCTCATATGTCCTGAGTCTTAATTGACCTTGGAAAGCTAGGGACAAAATGTTGGCTTTACTTGCATCCCTCCTTTTTCTCTAATTTTTGGTCTGCAAACTTAGGTTGTTGACCATCCAGAAGAGAAGCGTATTGTTATTACCATACAACCTAGGCTGTTGAGCTCAATCTCACTATCTGTCTGAATATCAAACATCTTAAGCATAACATGGAACAGGTATTTTCCATCAAGTATTGATATGTTAAACTTTAAGTCCCTACAGAATATGATGAAAGAAATTTAAAAAATTAAAGTATATTTTAAAAATTGGAATAAAGAATTATATATGTTTACACATAAGTCCAGAAATCTAACCATATATGTTGTCTACTTTCAAGAGGTCTTGGAGGCTGTGGATCCCCCAAAGGATGAACCCAAGTGTCCCATGTCCTGAATTCCCTTTAAGAAGCACACAGAAGAGGGATTAGGATGCTGCTCAGTAACGGGGAGTGTGCCCAGCAGGGAAAGGCCCTGGACTCCGTCTTTAGTGCCACACACACTCTGAGTGGAGAGCTGCATGTCCTTGTACAACTTGCTGCAGAAAATGTGAGAAGGAAAGATGTGTGGAGAGGGCAGTGATCTGAGTGGTGGACAGTACATCCAGCTCCTCAAGGCATGAAAGCAAAGCATCACTGTCACCACAGCAGTGTGATGCTGCCCCTCAAAGGTCACCTCAGCTCCCCAAAGTCACTGTAAGGTGGGGCTCCAGGGCTGCTGCAGGAGGCTCAGTCCTGCACGTTGGGGCTGTGCTGAACAGCTGGGGCCAGTGTGTGGTTAGGGTACAAGCACACTTGACAGGATGTGCAAATTGGCTCCAGGGCAGTTTCTGGAAGAAAACAGGGACTTGGCTGCTAACTCTGGGCACCTTATACTCTTCCAGATGGCAGCAAAGCTCCAGGATGGAAGAAGGAGGAACAAAGTCACAGCACTTGTCACCTGCCAAAATGCCATTTAACTGGAGGAACTCGTGAATGGTCAAACCAAGGGAAATTATTCTGAGGACATACACCAAAGTGGGAAGTATTCATTAAGCGGTATCTGCTTGATCTTGGTAAAAAGAGCCAGTATGTGGACTTGAGCTGTAGCCAGTCCATCCCCAGCTCCCTGACTCTTACGGAGTTCTGTCCTCACATCCTATTTGGGAGGATGAGCTAAAGAGTGAAGACTCATTATGTCTCCATGTCTCAGCCTAAGACTAGGTGTCACTGGGTCACATTTGCAATGACACACCAGTAGTAATAGATGGTATATGGTGTGGAAAAATAACAAGTTACCTTCTTGCCGACAACCTTATTACAATGCACCATAAATACGGCATGTGGCAGGAAGGAAGGACCTTGAAGTTCCTTAGTGATGCGGTGGATGGGCAGTTGGTAGACTTGCTGGATGACTGCAGGGTGGTGGCATGAGATGCCTATGAGTGGGGACATAGCTGCAGGCAAAGGATGTCTGTTTTCAGGGCTTGGGGAGTCTCCTTCTCACACTGACCATGCTGTTCATGGAGACCTTCTTTCTTCAGCTTGCCCAAAGTGTCACCTGGTGGCATGGGCCTACCCTCCTGTCATCCTCTCCCCATGCCATCTGTCTCTGCTTGCCAGGTGCTACCCACCATGACGTATTTATTCCTGCTCTCTCTTGTGTTCCTAGGAGGGAAAGCTCCTGGGCTGTGAGGCAGTATAGATGAGATTTGCTTTTAGAGCTACTAAATCAACTGTAAAGACTCCCATAAAATAATGGTTCTGTCAAGAGCCAGACTCTAAAGGACAGTAAAACAGGTGCCGTGGAGAATCATGACTCATTGTCTAAGCTCACTCGAGCAGCTCCTGGCTTCCCTGCAGGACACAGGGGAGCCACACAAGCTGCTCTGCCAAGTGACTACTGAGGGGGCCTGCACGGGGCCGAGTGACAGCAGGCACTTGGGGCACTCGGGCTTGTGAGTTGGCTCCAGGTGACAGAGTGTTCCTCAGCAGCCCAGGATCAAAAAAGATGTCACAAAGGAAGGACAACTTCCATGCTGTCCATCACTGTCATGTACCCATTTGGGCCGTATTCATAACATTTGCAACCAAAATGAGGAGAAATCCACTTCCTCTGATGAGCAGGTCTTACAATTTCTTCGTTTGAAAAGCCACATTTGAAAGTGTCTTGCTTCTGTCCCCTCCTCCACTTATGCTAACTGGTATCTAGCTTGTGTGTGGCATGAAGGCACCAGGTAGGTGTTGTGCCACTAAGCCATATCCCCGGTCACCCGGACTGTACCAATGCCACTTGTATGGTGACATAGAGTCTTTCCACTTAAAGCTAGATGCGATAACAACCCTGCATGCAGAACTCAAATTTTTCCTTTTCTGAAAACCAGGTAAGAACATACAATATAAAAATGATGATGTTAGAAAATGTACATAAAGATAACAGTGAACTCCAAGCAATTACTTTACAGTATGTTAAGAGATTGTAGCTACATGGGCTAATTTAGCTTTTCCAATGTTTAGTCACACTGACAAGTCACGCATTAGTACTTGGTCCTGTAAGGTACCCTGACCACAGCACGTCTTCTCATAGCAAAGGTGGTCAGTGCCTGCTGATGGCAGTTATGTTGTGGGATCAGAGGGCACAGGGAGTATTATTGTAGCTCCCTAGAGATTGCACAACAGCCCTGAGTGACGAGCTGCTAGACCACTCAGAGGAGAATGAGCATCGAGCGCGGGGAACCATCCTCAGATGGAGCAGCTTGCCGCTGTGGTTGTGCACGCAGGTCGGAGGAGCAAGGACGCCCAGAAGCAGTGCTGAAAGCAGACTGACTTTGGCTTGGTTTCCTCTCTGGCAGAAGTCTGAGATGTCCTCCTCAGCAGGAACCCCTACATTTCTCCCCACAGGAAGAGTGGGTTGTGCCTGCGCACTCTACCTGTGTTTAACCTGCAGGTGTCTACTGCCACAGGCAGAAGGGTCCTTCCTGCTAGAGGAAGGCCTGCTTGGAGAGTGCCATCCGATATTATGCACATATGGAGATGGGACCCCACTTCCCCGCCAACACAGAGCCGAGGGTGAGCAGCATAGGTAGAGCTCAGGGCTCACCCAACCCCAGCAGGACAAAAGAGAAAGCCAACCCTTATAGAGAGTGCTTGGAACCACTGACCATAAAAATAGTTAGGGCCATCGTAACAACTCTAAACAGAGGGATGGCAGGCTAAATAACAATTTAAACAGAATCAAATTCCTAAATAATACTCAGACTATTCATGATATCATAAAAATCTGCCAATTCTAATAACGATTAGGCAAATCACAAGTTCAGTGAGAAAAATCTATTCACCAGATTGAATACTGGAAGAATCCGATGTTGGCACTACTTGACCAAGATTGTAAAACCATCATGTTAAAAAGTCGGCTTCAAAAATGTTCTCTTGAAATAAAACACAGTCTTAGTGAAGAAATAAATCTATGAAAAAACCTGAATAGAAATTCTAGAACTGAAAGTAAGATAATAGAAATTTAAAATAGAACTTGCTGACGGGGCTTAATAGGAAAGTGGAACCACATCGATATCATCAGTGAAATGGAGCACATATCAAAGAATTTACTCCATCTGGGCCACTTGTGGAAGAAACTAGCAATAAATAAGCATAGCCTCAGGGACAAGTGGGATAAGGTTTCAAAAAATAGCAACAAAGCCCCACAAAATTCATAGTCTGAATTATGACAAAGTCCTGGAAAAAGACCAGCCCCTGCAGATAATGACTGTCACAGACGTGACGGCCGCAGTACCACAAGCTTAGTGGCTGTCATGGCCTCGATATTTAAGAAATTTGAAGGTTAAGCAGGAGATTTCATAAACTCAAGACAATCCTTGCCAAGGGCTGTGATAATTAAATTTCAAAATTTAAAACTAAATAAAAGTAATGAAATAAGCCCAAAATGTGTAGCATACTTTCTATAGAGCAGTGCAATGTAGTATAAAAGTAGATACCTGACCAGGGTCCTGGAGGCCAGGAAAGAACCGGTGAAATATTTTCTAAGCCTTAAAAGCAAAGAATTTGAAACTATAAATTCTACATCCTGTAAACTATGCTTCAGGAAGAAAGGGAGATAGAGATATTCTCATTTGAAGGACAGCTAAAGGAATTTGTCACTAGCAGACATAAGGCTAAAGCCTGGGCAAGGAAATGAGTAACAAGGGAAGAAATTCTGGTATGTCGGAAAGACAGAGTTGTGTCAACGCAGAGAAGCTTAATTGAAAATTTGTTGGACACAGCATAATAGACTAGCTAAATGATTTTGACAAACAATAAAATGGCACTGTGCTTTTCCTCATGATGGCCTGCCCTGCACCCTCCAGGGTGTACTTTTATCTTGGTTTTTCCCTTTTTATTTGGCCCAGTCTCACTCTTCAAAGCCAGCTTCTCACTCACTGTTCACTTTCACTTTTTAAAATAAACTTTGCCATCATTAAAAAAGAAGTAAAATGCAATGAATTGCTCTGTGCATCAAGTTGGGCAGTGTTGTGCTGTGCAAGGGCAAACAGACTGACAGAATAAATAGATAGCATGGAAGTCTGCTGGCCCAGATGCTCAACTAATTGGGGAGAAGCTACAAGTGCACGTGGTGTTGGCGCAGTTAAGTCTTGCCATGGGCTGAGCACCCCGTGGTGTGTTAGAAACTAGATTATCACTCTGACTACGAGAAGAGGTGAGACGGCTGGGGTGGCTGGCCATCGGGGCTCTGCCTTCAGGGAAGGACGCGCAGTCCTTGGGGTCGTGGGTGCGTTGCTCCCAGTGTGCACCCTCTTACCGTGCGCTGTCTGCCCCCACGCATGTGCGCAGCCTGGCCATGTGCTTCGCCTCAGTCCTGGCCTTCCCAGCTTCCATAACCACGTGTCCCCTGAGCCTCCGTTCTTTATAAATTACTTGGTCTGAAGTATTTGTTATAGCAGCATAAAACAGACTAAGGAAGATATTCATAGGTAAAAATAATACGTAAGTTTCACTAAGCATCAGATCTTGCATAAATGTGTGCAAATTATGAATTTAAGTGTAAAATATCAAATAATACAGTGTTTAGAATTAGAGACACTGTTTGGGTAAGTTGCTAGACTAGATAACAATCCATAAAAGAAACAGATGATAAATTGAATCTCATCAATACCAGAAAATTGGTTTCCCAAAAGACCATGAAAAAGAGATGACTGAGATTGGGAGAAAATACTTAACAAGCTTGGATTCAGCAAAAGACTTATATTTAGACTGTGAGAGAACCCTCAAGACTCAATGACTTAGAAAAGCGCACAAGTAGAAAGTGGACAAAAGACATGAAAAGACGTTGGCCTAACGTAAGTTTGTCTGTCTGTGTACAGCAAGATGAAAAGTTCAATGAAACATCCACAGCAGAAGGCCCGAGTGACCAGCTGCTGCTACGCATTTGTCTGCATGATGAGCCATCCCAGTGTGAGGGTGGGAAGGGAACACGGTGCAGCTGCTCCGGAAATTACTTAGGTTTTTTCTCACACATTTCACTATTTTTTTTATGTTTCACTCCGCAGCTACACATTCAGACATTTATTCCAGAGAAATGAAAACTTATGCTCACATAAAAGCCTATATGGCACTGGGTTGCACGGCAGATACTACATTCCCAGCAGCAAGAATCCGAAGCAACATAAACATCCTTCTGCAGGTAAAATGATTATAAATGGGGGACATAGCAATGATAAAAAGAAACAGAATGCTGAAGGGAAAATATAGATTGGCTATATCTCAGGGAATTACACTAAAGTAATTAAAAGACCAATCCTAAAAGGTTACAAGGTATGATTTAAAAAATGCAGTGAATGCTTGAAGGCAAATCATCATAGTAAATAAAAGGTGCATGTCATCAGCTCCCCTTACACATGGCCTGTGACTTTGAGTGCACTTGTCACATCATGCTGGCCTCTTCCAGAAGCAGGTCTGGAAGTCCTTTCTCCTGGATGTCTTTAGTTGTGCTGTTGTGGCTGCCTCAAATCCCTAAATTGATTCAATATGTTTGCCTTTATTGGAGGAAAAATCAGAAATATTATGGTTCCAGGTCTGGTGAACCAGGTAGGTGGGACACACTAGTGATTTCGCAAGCCTGCCTTTCCCTTGTCCTCTACCTCCAGCACTGAGGTCTATACCAGCTGCTTCTCAAACCCATGCGAGCACCCGCCTTCTCACTGTAGCCTCCAAAGCCCTCTGTGACTGGGTCCGTCTGTCCATTGGTGCTGGAGGCAGAGGGCAAGGGAAAGAAGGTCAACATACTGCGGAGGAAGTGAGAGCAAGTGCATCCTACGCGGGGGTCTGGCCATGTTGCAATCTCAAGTACAAGTATAAGAAGCAATAGAGTTGAACTTGCAGACCAGATTGCATAGAGCCCCCAATGCCAGGCAGGAGTTGGGGGCTCCATGCAGAGGGCGAGGTGAGCCACTAAAGGACTAAAGCCTGAGTGAGCAGGACCAGCGATGGTACCCATTAGGGAGCTGCTGAAGGGTCGGCCTGGGAAAATTGGTACTTCAGGAATATTTGTTTGGCAGTGATGGCTAAGACAGCCCTATACAGGAGCATAGTGATAATGGCACCTGTAAAAAGCAGTAGGATTTTTAGTCATTACATAAAAATGTAGGCCTTCATTCAAAAGGGATTGTGTGGGTATCTGAATATTCATGCTTCTGGAAAAGAAAAAAGTGTAGTGCCCAAGGGACATGAAGATAGTTTTGAGTTTTAGCCAGAAAGATATGATATAGCTTAAAATTGCTTCTGTGTGTCTCAACACATTCTATTCCGTTATCTTTAACAGGCAAGAAAGTGCAGGCGGATGCCCCACTTTTGGGGTAGGAAAAGAAACCAACGTTGAAGTCCCTGCTCATGGTGTGGCTGATCGCAGAGGACGGCCATAGGACCTGTGCAGCTGCAGGTCAAGGGCCTGCATTTCCAAGTGGTCTCCACTTTGCATCCCAAGAGCAATGTCCACTTTCAAGGCCTGCTCCGTCCAGCAGAACTTGAAGCTATCATGGAAAGAGTCTGTCTCTCAGTCATCTGTTAAGGTGTTGTTGAGCAAAAATATTTCAAAACAAGATGATAGGATATTAATGGCTGCTGTAATACATATTGTTATTTTGCTTTTGTTCTTTGCTTTTTTTTTTTTTTTTTTTGCGGAACCAGGGATTGAACTCAGGCCCTTGCACTTGCCAGGGAAGTGCTTTATCCACTGAGCCATCTCCTCGGCCCCATTCTTTGCTTTTTAAAATTAAAAAAAAAAATCGATATATTATTTTAAGGACTTGGAGGCTGCTTTTGCTAAAATAGCAATTCTTCACTTGTACCTGCAGATGTCTAATGGGTAACCGAAAGCAAGATAAATTCACGGCATCTCTGTCTCCATTGTGCTCTGAGTTGTTCCCCTAGCAGTCACCTTGTAACCCAAGACTGATAGTCCTGGTTGATGAATGGCTGTGGTGAGTCAAACTCCTGACCTGGCCTCATGAGCTTCCGTATCCTGCTGACTGAGGAGGCCAATCTGAGCATCCCGGTGACCAGCCAGAGTAGTGCATGAACTCTGCTTGCTTCTGGCAGCCTCCCCCTGCAGCCTGGGGTCCCGTCACTGCCCCAAGCCAAGGCTGCCGACGCTGCTCCCTTGTCTTGTACACACAGGTATACAGATGAATCATCCCTTCTTACCTCCCACCATCACTTTTACTCCATTCTTTATGACAAGTGGACAGATCTAATGTGTTAGGCCCTCAATATTCAGACCTCTGGCCTAAGATTCCAGTAACAGTTAATACAATGGAGCATAACTCATTTTTTTGTCAAACCTACTTTGATTCTTTAGAATATTTATATTGATATTGCTAATTTTAACTTTGAGTCTTATATTAAACAGTACTTAACAGAAAAACATCACAAAAATAAAGTATCGTAGTTTTAATATTTCATGAGTGTTTATGAAAAACATTGAAAATTTTAACATCAATTGGCTTTTGAAATACAAAGTTTAAAAAAGAATAACAAATGAATTGCAAGATGGACCACAATGAAACTGCCAAGAGCTCTCTACAGAAAAAAAATCATCCTCAGTTGTCATACCTAAGGAAGTCCTCACTCACGACAACCACACATTCCATACACATGTATCCCACACACTGACAGTGCCTATCTTTTGCTTTCTTGGCCTTTTTGTAGGAAATACTTGACATTTTGGTGGTCTTGCTGTTTTGTCAGGAGATTCTTATTATTTTATGCAATGTATACTTAACATGAACATAAGGCATCAATAAAATACAGTATTAAATCATTAACATATTGCACATTTAAAATAAACATCAACATTTTCACACCAGCTGTGTATCTGCTTACAAAACTTAAGAGATAATGTCAGAAATAAAAATCTATATAAACTACAATAAAATATCAATAGAACTGTACAACAAAAATAATCTTTGCTTCAATGGTCACATACAAGGATGTTTTCATACATGACAATTGCATTTTCCATACACAAGTATTACCTACACTACTAGCACATATGTTTTGCTTTGTCCCTTCTTGCAGGGAACAGTTGACATTTTTTGTTTTTTCTGTTGTCTTAGTCTTTTGGATGCTGTGCCTGCCTGTTTACCAGTCAGTTCACCAGTGTGCTGCATAATTTTTTTTGGTGCAATTTTCTGCAAAGAAAAAGTTTACTTGTCCTCTAACGTAAATGATCTCTTATGAATTTTAGTTCTAATCTTCCAAGAAAATTTCTCCATGGTATTTTGTACTTGTTATTTTCTTTGTAAATTATGACACTTTTATGCCTCACATGTCTAGAATAAAGCACAACCCCTGACCAATGTTTTGTGCTTCAAGTGATGTAGCAGTGGCTGCATAACTCAGCAGCAACATCTATTTCACCTTTGATTTGGCTGCAGTTTCCATCTCAAGCTCCCCTTTGAATTACATTTGCAAGAATCTTGCTGAGAACTTTTTTTTTTTTGTATTTTTTAGGGAAGGGTCTACAGGGTGTTCAGGGTCTCACTACTGATGAGACTCGTAGTGATTGGCCTGTTTACAGTCTCCCAAGTCCTGGGATTACAGGCACTTTCCACGATGCCCAGTATCAACTGCTGTCTCAGCGCGCCCTGGGGCAGGGCCAGCACAGCAGGCCTGGATCGAACCCCCAGCCCTTGTGCCTGCTTGCAGGTGCTTTAATCCATTGTCAAGTTCCCCTTTGGTTGAGGTTTCCCTATGAAGATTTCCATCACGGTGAAATGTTAACATTGGCATTACCAGTTTGGCTTTCTTTACCATATGCAAAGCCAATGTACATCTTTCTGAAATCTGAAGATTGTACTCTATCATTCTCTGTTTTGAAATGGAAATGTTTCATTTGGAATTTATGCTTTTTCCCATGGACAGCTCCTGTGCTGGTACACTTGTGCTCTGTTGGCAGATGTAACATCAACTGTAAACTGAAAAAACTATTGCCAAATGTCACATTCTGCTTAGTTTTGGCGATGGGAGCAACAAGTCTGTTCACATCATTTGGTTTATTATTATTTGAATAAGGACCTGATGGTTGAGTTATGGGATAGATTTCTAAACTGAAAGTATAGTAAGTTTGTATCTACAAGTGCATAAATTTTTATGTCCTACTTTGACCCTTCGATTTCCATAAGTATTTCATAGTCATGTAATTACCACGAGAAATAATGTAAAGTACAGTAAACATATGCATACTCTCAGTCTAGCTAGTGAGGTGTCATAATAGATAGATTTTTTAATATGACTATTGGTGCATACAGAATGTTGTATTTGCAGTTTAGCCTTTATGTATTTCATAATATCTCGCAGTATGTTGTCTGTTACAATTTCCCATACCGAATGGCAGTGGTTGGCATTCTGACCAATACATTCACCCCAGTCAAACCTTCACTGTATTTTCAGACCCAGTTCTGACATCGGATCATTGCATTTGGTTGCATGACTAGTTTTCAACATTTCAATTGATGACTCACACTGCTGTTTTCTTCATTCTCCAACTTAAAGATGTCTTGATTCCCTGTTTACAGTCTTTGTATCAGTGTATCCTTGAACCACTTCACTGCCACAGGAACTTTGGTGCACGTGGCCACTGACAAATTCATCATCATCATATGCCTGCACCACTCTTCTGTTAGGAAAACAGGCATTGTACCATAAGGGGTCATCTTCGTCATCCCTGCATGATTACGTCTTCTGATGATTCACTTGTGACCTCCTCCAAAGATTACAAGATACTTCTTTCTACCCGAGAAGTTAAAAAAGAACTTTAAAAAATCCTAGGAGCCCCAGGCAGCTTCAGGAGCCTCGGTGACAAGCTCCCATCCCCGACTGTCATAGGAACAGTGTTGATCCCTGGTGAACTTTGTGAGAATCAAAAATGTCAGAGTGAAACTATCAAAAGAAGCAGACTAGTAGAGTGGATCGAGAAACAAAATCCAACATTATGCTGTTAAAAGAACCACATTTAAATCAAAAGAAAATTTATAGACTAAAAGTCAAAGGATGGAAAACAATACTCCATGAGACAGAAACCCAGAAAAAAGTGAGGGCAGTTACTTTGGTTGCTGGCAAGGTGAACTTCAAACCAAGAATGCTCAAAAGAGATAAAGAGGTCAATACATACTTGTTAAGACAAAACTACAAGATGAAGAGATAACAATCATGAATATATATGCACTGAATGTAGGAACACCAAACTATTAAAGACAAATAGGAGACATGAAAGATCAAATGACCAATGACACAGTTATAATGGGGACTTTAGCAGCTCACTATTACAAAAATATAGACCAACGAGGCAAAAAAATCAGCAAAGAAATAACAGAATTAAACCAAACTTGTGAATGAATGAACTTAGTAGACCTTTACAGTGCTCCTCCTAACAAATCAGAACACACACTCTTCTCAGCTGCATATGGGACATTCTACAAAATAGACAATATAGTAGCACATAGAACATGCTTAAGGAAGTGCAAAAGAACTGAAATCAACCCATGCATGTTATCTGAGCACAGCATAATGAAACTGGAAATTACAAACAAAAGGAATTGCAAAAACATCATAAACACTGAAATTAACCCCCTGCTGAGCTCTCAGTGGGTCACAAAGGAAGCTGAAGAAGAAATTAAACAATATGTACAAACAAAAGTACAAATACAACTTATCAAAATCTGTTGGGTGCAAGGAAAGCAGTCCTAAGAAGGAAATCCATTGCAGCGAGTTCTCACATCAGGAAAACAACTAGTAAAAATGAACAACCTTACGCTGCCTTCAATCTTTTAGAAAAAGAAAATCAAGTTATACCCAAAGAAGGCAGCTATTTAGAAGGATCAGAGAAGAAATTAATGCAGTGGAGATGAAGAAAACAATATAAAGAATTTAATCAAGTTGGTTCCTTGAAAGAATAAGTAAAGGTGATAAGCCCCTAGCCAAACTTATCTAATAAAGGAAAGAACAATTCAAATAAATGCAATAAGTTTCAAAAGACCAAAATCACTACAGGCCCTATAGATATTCAGAAGACAATCAATACCTACTTTGAAAATATTTACTCTCACAGAATTGAAAACACAGAAGAAATATCCAAGATATATATGAACTATAAAAGCTGAATCAAGAAGATAGAAAATTCTTAATAATTTAATATCAATCAATGAAATTTAAATTTTAATTAAAAACATACCAAGAAAGTACTGATGGATTCACAGATAAATTCTATAAGAAATTTAGAGAAGACTTAATGTCAACTCTTCTCAAACACTTCATTGAAATTGAAAGTGAAGCAATTCTCCCAAACTCATTTGTGGAGGCAAATATCACCATGATACTAAAATCAGAGAGAGGTCCAACAAAAAAAGAGAAATATAGGCTATTCTCCCTAATGAACATACATACAAATATCCTCAATAAAATACTAACAAACAGAATGCAGCAAATTGTCAGGAAGTCCTTACACCGTCAGCAAGTGGGATTCATCTGAGGGATACAGGGATGGGTTAATATATACAAACCAAAAATTTGATGCATCACATCATCAGAGCCAAAGACAAAAATCAAAAATCACATGATCATCTCAATGATGCAGAAACGATTTTGAAAAATCTCAACACTCATTCATGATAGAAACTGTACAGAAAAATCAGAAAAAATGGTCTCTATCTTAATTTGATCTATAACAAACCAACAGCCAACATCCTACTAAATGGACAAAAACTGAAAACTTTCACTTTAAAATCAAGAGCAAGACAAGTATGTCCACTGTCAACACTGGTATTCAATATAATTTGGGAAACATTAGCCAGAACAATTAGACAAAAGAGAGATATTAAAGGAATATTGATTGGAAAATAAGTGAAATTATCATTATTCAGAGATGTCCTGAGATTCTATAAAAGATCCCAAAGCACTTTTAGATTTAATGACCAAATTTAGTAATGTAGCTGGATACAAAATCAGCACTCTAAAATCAATAGTGCTTCTGTGTACAAAAAACAAACACATTGAGAGAGAAATTAGGAAAACCATGCCTTTCACAATAACATCCAAAGAAAGGACTTAGGAATCAATCTAACAAAGGAAGTAAAACATCTATGTAGGGAAGTTTACAGTATTTCATAAAAAGAAATTGATGAGGATTTTAGAAAATGGTAATAAATTCCTTGCTCCTAGACAGGAAGAACAAATATAAAAATGGCCATATTATCAAAATTGTTATAAAGATTCTATGCAATCACAATTAAAATATCATTGCTATAAAAGGCTCAAGTCAACAACTTCTGACATTGTCAGTCCTATGGATAACCCACTACTATTATAGACTACTGGACTATATTGGTTTATTATGCTGAATTCACACACCTACAATATTTAAATTACAATGGAATACCTATCTCTGACAAAACTAAACAAAAAAATAGGTGATACAAATGAAGGACCATTTTGTATCTGTATATTCAAAATAGGATTGATATACAGTTACTTTCTCTTAATTCAATGAATAGAAAGGTTTGTACTAATAGTGCTTGTGGACAAGATATCATGTCTGCTTCTTGTACTATGAATAACCACTAGGAAGACAACAATATGCAATGTATTAATTATTGAAACTGTCCAATTAATTGGTTTTGAAACTGTCTCATTACTATTTGTTTCTCAATAAAATTATTAAAAAAATAAAAATAAAAATAAAATGAATAAAAAAACAATTAAAATATCATTAGTATACCTCAGAGATCTGGAGAAACCACTTCTAAAATTCCTCTGCAAACAGAAGAAACCTAGAATAGCCAAAGCAATCATGGGCAACTAAGGAAAAGAAGAAGGTATCTCATCCCAGACTTGAAATTATACTACAAATGTACTGTGATAAAATCTAAACCTTGGCATAATACTGGCAAAAAAAAGAAAAGAAAAAACAGACCTGAAGATCAAACAAACAAATTAGAAGATGCAGACACAACCATAAACACACTCATCTAGAAGAAAGACAGCATCTTTAATAAATAGTGCTGGATAAACTGGCTTTCCATGTGACAAAGGCTAAAATTAGACCCATGTCTGTCACCATGCACTAAACTAAAGTTAAAATGAATCAAAGATTTAAGTATTAAAACAGAAACACTAAATCTATTGGAGCAAAAAATAGATAGAAAGGAGAAAAGATAGCAGAAAAAGCAATGGGAAAAATCATGTAAGTATGTACACAGTAAAGTTGGTATGATTGTGCTATTAATTTCTATCAGTTTTTTGAAGGTAACAGTTAATGTTTTAAATTTTCACTTTGACCAATTTTATATACTAATATCTGTAATCTGAGAAACTTCATTGAAGACAACAATATGCAATAAAACAACCATTGTTGAACACCTTTCACCTTTTCATTTATTTATTTATCTATTTATTTATTAATGAGTACAGGGTCTATGGGTCTCACCACACAGATTGGACCCATAGTGATTCAACTGTTTTCAGCCTCCCACACCCTGGGATTGCAGGTGTACATCACTATGCCCAGTCTCAGTTGCCATCTCGTGCTCCCTGGGGGTGGGGCCAGCACAGCACACTGGGGACCAAACCCCAGCTGCTGTGTTCTGCCTAAGCAGGTGCTTTGGTCCACTGAGTTATTTGGCCTGCCCTGTTTTTCATTTACTTTTTAATGTGTAGTTTTGTAATGTCTTGTTGAAAGGAAGACTTAATGTTTAATTATTTAATCAGGTTTACATGCCTATATCTGGTAATCTGAGCAACAAATTGATCATATAAAAGTGTAGTATAACAATTGTTAATTTTCTATTCCTGTTGTGATAATATGAGACTATTTTTATTTTATGTTGTTTTGTAAATTGTGCGTCTGAGATGAATATACACTTCTAAGATGAAGAACGACAAATGCCAAATAAATATATGAAAATATTCATCATCATCATTCAAGAAATGCAAAATAAAACAACATGAGATTCCATTTCACTCCAGAAAGAATGGCTATCATGAAGAAGTCAATCAATAACTGGTGCTGGAGTGGCTGTGGAGAAAAGGAAATCCTTCCCCACTGGGTATTTTCCCAAAACAATTGAAAACATCGTGCCACAGTAGCATGTGTGCACTTATGTCTTAGCACCACATTTTGTCAGAGCTAAGCCTTGAAAGTCACCCAAGCGCTCATCAACTGAGGAAAGGATAAAAAGGATGTGGTATTTTTTTTACAATGGAGTATTACTCATCTATAAAAAATGATATACTTGTCATTTTTATAGGTAAATGGATGCAACTAGAGACCATAATTGTAAGTGAAATAAGTCAAACTCACAATCTTAAATATCATAGTGTCTCACTAGTGTAAGAATCTGAAAGAGTACATAAGATCTCGAAGGTACAATAGATGCTATGAAAGAGAAAGAAACTGAGGGCAAAGGGAAGGAATAAGTGGGATGAGGGACAGGCGAAAAGAAAGAAGGAAGGGGAGTGTGTGTGTGTGTGTGTGTGTGTGCGCGCGCGCGCAGGGTAGCTTGTGTGTGTGTGTGTGTGCTCGCGCAGGGTAGCTTGTGTGTGTGGGTGTGGGTGTACGCGTGTGCGCAGGGTACCGTGTGTGTGTGTACGCGCGCGGGCAGGGTACCTTGTGTGTGTGTGTGTGTGTGTGTGTGTGTACGCGTGTTCGCAGGGTACCTTGTGTGTGCGCGTGTGTGTGCGAGCGCGCGCAGGGTAGCTTGTGTGTGTGTGTGTGTGTGTATGTGTGCGCGTGCACACAGGGTAGCTTGTGTGTGTGTGTGTACGCGCGTGCGCAGGGTACTGTGTGTGTGTGTGTGTGCGCGCGCGCACGCGCAGGGTAGCTTCCGTAACTGTACTGCGAATTTGTACTGTCCCCTTGAATGGAACAACTAATGTTTTTTTCTTCTTTTCGAGTCCGTTTCTTTTTTTTTAACAATTTTGCATGGTTATATCTGGCAACCTAAAGAACTAATTTGAAGACAACACTATGCAATGCAACAAGTGGTGTTTTTAAATTCCTTTTATTTTCTGTGTGAAATTCCATCATTTTTTAAACTATTTTTACTCCCTTTTAAAAAAGAAAAACCAAGGTAAAACCTTCCCGGAAAGTTGTCACGCTCAGGCTTGCATACCAGGCGTGCTAGGTGGAGCATTACATTGGTGACCATCCTGGGCCAACACTTCTGTACTCACGTACATGCCTTTCACTGTGCCGAGTGGGTGGGGACGAAGGCCACATCCTGTGTCCCTCAGGCAAGGGTGATGCGACATACTGGCTATGATCTCACTCAAGTAAAATTTCACAGTGGAAATATGAGAGATGTGTTTGTGGAACCCCGTGTCATACTCTCTGGGTTAAAACAGTCAGGCAGACTTTACTTAAGCCAGCCATGAATAGTTGTGGATACAACAGGCCAGGTATATACTGGAAGGTGAAAAATAATCTTTAAAAGTTAAGACTTCAATTACAGATAAGCTGCTTCTCCAAACCTACTCATACTGAGAATGGAAACAGCCACCTGCCAGGCCTGGCACCAGGCAGGACACAATACCTCTTGCCCTCCGAGATGAGGCTTGACTGAATCTACATAGAGCTGCTTCTTAGCCTTTCTTTTTATCCCTTTTATAATTGGAAGTGCTTCCAAATAGCCAGCAGGTTAAAGCGCCTGCAAGCAGGCCAGGTGCAGGGGCCAGTGGTTCAATCTCCAGGCCTGCCATGCCAACCCCGACCCCAGGGTGAGCTGAGATGGCAGTTGAGACTGGGCATGGTGGCACGCACTTGTAATCCCAGCTCTTGGGACAGGAGGATCACTACCAGTCCAATCTAGTAGTGAGACCCTGAACACCCTGTAGACCCTGCCCTAAATACAAAAAGAAAGAAAGAGAATAGAGGGCTGACCAGATAGCTCAGGGGATTAAAGCACCTGCTTAGGCAGACACAGGGGCAGGGTTCAAACCTGTGCCAGCCCCGCCCATAGGGTGAGCTGAGATGGCAACTGAGGCTGGACATGGTGATGCATGCCTGGATCCCAGCAGTTGGGAGGCTGAAAGCAGGAGGGTCACCACAAATCTGATACATGTAGTGAGACTCTGGAGACCGTGCACTACATACATGGAGAAAAGAAAGAAGAAAGAAGAAAGAAAGAAAGAAAGAAAGAAAGAAAGAAAGAAAGAAAGAAAGAAAGA
>NW_004524590.1:597601-609793 GCF_000260255.1 Octodon degus | reverse complement strand
AGAAAGAGAAGAAGAAGAAGAAGAAGAAGAAGAAGAAGAAGAAGAAGAAGAAGAAGAAGAAGAAGAAGAAGAAGAAGAAGAAGAAGAAAAAGAAAGAAAGAAAGAAAGGAGAGAGGAAGTAGAAGAAAGAAAGAAGAAAAAAAAAACAAGGAAGGAAGGAAAAAGAAAGAAGGAAGGAAGAAAATGGATTAGTTGCTATCTGAATCAGATCAAACTGTAAATAATTTCATTTTTTTGTTTGTATGAAATTTTCTTCTATTTGTTAGCAGATAAGTGAATGACTGCAGAAGGTCAGGTTCAGGCCTGACCGAGCTCTAGGCAGTACTACCTCAGCTAGGTAGTAATACCCTTAGGTATTACAGACAGGTCGGACAGTGCCCTGAAGGTCTCTCCCCATCTCTGTCTCTGTCTCTCTCTGTCTCTGTCTGTCTCTCTCTCCCTTCCTCCCTCTCTACTCTCTGTCTCTCCCTCCCTTCCTCGCTCTCCTCTCTCTCTGTCTCTGTCTCTGTCTCTGTCTCTGTCTCTCTCTCTCTCTCTCTCTCTCTCTCTCTCTCTCTCTGACTTATATAAATATACAAAGCAAAACACCATCCTGGAAAGAGCTCCTCCTGCCATTGCCACCTTGATATTTAGCTATGGCAACTTGAGCTGATTAAGACCCCTACTGCCTTGGTTTTCTCTCATTGTTTTTTTAATTTAATTTTTTTTTTATTTTAGGGAAGGTCTACAGGGTGTTCAGGTTCTCACTACTAGATTGAACTCATAGTGATCTGCCTGTTTACAGCCTCCCAAGAGCTGGGATTACAGGCACGCGCCACCACGCTCAGTCTCCATTGCTGCCTCAGCGAGCTCTGGGCATGAGGCTGGCACAGTAGGCCTGGGCATCACCAGGGCTCCTGCATCTGTTTGCAGGCACTTTAATCTGCTGCACTATTTGGCCAGCCCTTGTGGTTTTCTCTTATTGTTGAGACAGAATACCTGAACCTCAAAATTAAGGAAGGAAAGGTTTATTTAGCTCACAGCTTATGGAGGCTTCAGTCCCCACTCGATGGCTCCAAGGCAGGGTGGAGGCAGAGGAGCAATAGCCTAATGGAAGACAGGAGAAGCAAAAGCAGAGGAAAGCAAGCCCCTCCCCTCCCTTGTATTGCGTGCAGGCTACCTGCCCCAGGGCGGGTGTAGCACCCACTCCCATAATTCCAGCATTGGACCATGAATCAATCACCAACTCTAGATTTAGCCACCTCACAGCTGCACTAGGCTTTGGGGGACATTTTCACACGAACCATAACACCCACCTTAGGCCTTGCCTTCTCTTTAGGCTGTGGCTGTATCTCATGCTCAACTGTGTGCCAAGCACAGTACAGGGCCAGGCTCACAGTCATAGCTTGTGCTGAGGGTGCTGAGCCCACACATTCCCAACTCCGTGTCTGTGACTGCCTGTCACTTACAGGGTGCCACAGCAGCCATTAGGACACGATCAATTCTGAGAAAAACTTTTCCCTCATGAAAGGTGGGGGTGGGATCTAGGGCTGAGAGCAGGGAGGAAGCTCCGGAATGCAGAAGTGGGTCCGCATCTACCAGGGAGAGGAAGGGAAAGCAGAAGCAGGCAGACGAGAAACAGGTAGCTCTCCCCTGGAGCTGTCCTGCTGGTAGTCTGGGCTGTATCCTGCCAGCTGCCCTCACCCCGTCACCCCTGCCCAGCATGTGTAGTCACTTTCCTCATCTGTTTTACCATTACAGAAAGCCTCAGTTTGCATTACTGAGATTTCGGATTCTCAACATGCCAGGTAGAGCTCAGGTGTAAAGCCACATTTTCCAGAACAACTCAGTGTCACAGGGAAAGAATGGGCAATGGAAACCAAGGTGAATGTCTCCATGGGGTGCCAGGCTCCCCAGATATCCAGACAGTAAACCTCAGGAGAAGACAGATTCTGGGACCCATGTCCAGCCAAGCACTGGGGCAAACTTGTCACCATCCACTGCCTCGTGGAATGGAATTTGTGCCTACATAGGGTGATACACTAGAGACAAAGCCACAGGGATGCCCACAGTCAAGGTGGCCTCAGCTGGACCCTGTGCCTGGAGCCACCCTGTGACAAAATGAAAATATAAGGAACGACACTGAGGGTGGAGGCCTGCTCCCCTGAAGTGAAAGCTTCTGAGATCTGACCTGAGGTGCAAAGAGACAGGGCCTGGCCATAGGCAGCATCATGGGGAAGGCTGCTGAATGGGCAGGTGAGAGGCAGGGGGTTTCCGCCTCCCACCTGGCCTCTCCTAGTGACACTGTATGTAGAGCCAGACCTACCACTGTCACTGTGGCCAGACAATGTTTGGAATTGAGTCAGGTCAAGTTCACAATGTTCACAAAGGATCCACATCCTGGCACTTTATGAGGAGTTTCCCTAAAGGAAGGTTATGTAGTAGTGAGGCCTGTCCATTCGGTGTTCAAACTCATGTTTGCTGTTGAATTCAGTGTGAGATCTTGGAGAAGTTTACTCTGCGTGAGCCTCAATTTTGTCTCCTGTAACTGTGGAGATGGTGTCTGCCTTGTACCCACCAGGTAGTTAGCACAAGTGGCACCTTCGGCTGGAGCTCCCACACGGAGCTTGGGAGGTGGCCTGTTAGCCTGGGAAGCAACACGCAGCTGGGTAGAGTTCAAGCACTTCTACCGAGGGGTCAATATGCGCAGATTTAGTTAAGAAGAAAGTCTCTGGCAGGATAGTTTTAGGAAGCAGCTGGGGTTACTGGAATGGCAGGTTCTGGTTGCAGGCCTCAGTGAAGATCACTGCTCCTCACAGCCCCTGGCCCAGACATGATGGGAATCATGGTGTCTCATGATGTCCTGGAGTGGCTTCGGTGCAAAGACCCTGGCTTGCAGTCAGACATCTCCATGATCAAACACTGGCTTCGCCAGTCAGGCGGGTTATACCTCTAGGTAGGCTGGTCAGCACCTCAGATTCTTTCATGCCTTCAATCATCGAAAGATCATTGCTTCTCTCCCTGTTGCTGGGACCAAACACTCGTACCTGCAGGTGAAAAGAGGAGCGGTTTGATTTGGGTCACTGTTTCAGAGGGCCCTGCCTACAGGTGGCAGCTCCAGGGCAGAAACAGGTTAGAGAAGCGGCCTGACAGGGGAAACCGCTCACCCTGCGACAGCCAGGAAGCCGAGAGAGGGAGGCAGAGGGCCAGGAAGCACACGCCTCTTCTGGTCAGCCCACGTGCTTGGAGCCACCTCAGAGGATCAGGCCTGACTTTCCACCAGCACACTTGGCTTAGAAGTCCACTGGTGAGCATAACACCTCTGGTCCAACTGTGTTCCAAAAGCCCTGCCTCTGAATGCACGAGGCTCATGGGGGATATTTTAGGTCTGAGCCATAACAATATTAGGCTTACAGGGCTGTTGTGTTGCGCAGTACAATGGATTAAAAATTTCAAATTAGTGCACGGCATATGACTACCCAAAAGGAATCTTACTTAACCAGTATATTAGTGACATAATTTTAAAGTGTGTGTGTGTGTGTGTGTGTGATTGCACGTGTGCATACACGTGCATGCTGTGTCAGGGCATTATTTACCTTCCATGGGCACACCTGCCTGCATGCTGAACCTTGTTCTAGTGATTTATTCGGTTTGTGTTGCCCTCTAACCCTCGCTGCTTGCCTGCATCTGCCTGTGTGAATGAGGGTGAACACTGCAGGTGTGGGGTCCTTACATAGTGTTTGCTTAGGACCCCTTGCGGACTAATGCTTGGTGATACACTGACTAATGACAGGTGTGTGAAGTAGGCCCTAGGGAGACTGTCCTGCGCAAGTGCCACAGTTATGGTTTGTGGCAAGGTGTCCCCCCAAAGCCCGGTGCAGCCATAGGGTGGCTTCTGGGGTTTGTGATAGATTATTGTGGGTGTGGATGCTGCACCTGCCCTGAGTAATTTGCATTACAATGTAAGGAGAGGAGAGAGGCTCACTAGCTGCCTGAGCTGCTATCTCTTTTTTTTTTTTTTTTTTTTTTTTTTCAGAACCGGGGATTGAACTCAAGACTCTGTACTTGCCAGGCAAGCACTTATTCTACTGAGCCATCTCCCTGGCTATCTCTTCTTTATCTTGCCCTCTGCTGCTGCTATGAAAGGTTGCTCTCTGCCCTGTGCCGCTCTGCCTTGGAGCCAGCTGAGGATTGACTGAAACCTCCAGTAACTGTGAGCTAAATAAGCCTTTCCTTCCTTCATTTTGGGTGTTGGGCATTTGTCCCAGTGAGGAGAGAAGAGTAACTAAGACAGCCACAGAAGAACGTGGAGGGCTGGGACACTAGGCTGGAGTTCGCATCATGTGAGACCTTCAGGGGGAGCCTGCCTCAGTAGCTGGGATTCCTCATCTAGACAGCGTATTCCAGGGGTTGTTTGTGGAGGACCACCTGACAGCTCTCCTAGAAAGAAGAGCGCCTGTCTCCATCTTGACTGAGCCTGACCCTATTTCCTCTTATTGTTCTGTACAGAGCTGGCCAGGACTTCTGTTTATCCTTCAATTGGCCTTAAGCAATGTGTATTGGTCTAGCTGAGGTGCTGGTGATAGTCTTTGAAGGTATCATGCATGTTTCCCTGGTGACCTATACCTGCTGCATATATATATATATATATATATATATATATATATATTTTATTTATTTATGTGTGTGTGTGCATGTGTGTGGCCAGCTCAGCCCACCAGGGGGCAGGGCTGGCTGGCATGTGGTGCTGGGGGATTGAACCGTGGTCCCTGTGCTTTGCTATGCTTGTTCCAAGTAGGTGCTTTAGACCACTGAGCCATCTCACTTGCTGTTCTTTAATGTGAGCCGGGTTGAGACAGGACGGTAGAGCTAATGCTCCGCGGCGCCAGCTGGGATCAAGCCTCGAGACAGAGGCCATGACTTCCTGGGGCTTGAAAGGCTACGCCAAAGCTGAAGCACCAGACTTACCAAAACATTAGATACTATGTAATGCAGATTACTCTCTCTGCATATCCTCTCTGCATATCGCAGAGGTACATGTAGGCCACCCACCTAGCTCAACTCACAATGGTCACCTACTTCCCACAATTCTCAGTCAATCTTCCTCAAGCCACTCTCCCACTGAATAAAAACCGGGTGAGGCCCTGGGTGGCTGTCTTGGTTCCTGAAAGCCATCTTCATGGCTGGACTTAGAGCCCCTTGACTCCCCGATGATTGAAAATATAATTTAGTGTCTTTATTTTCACCGTGGGTTGCATTGTAAGTGGCAGATTGGAATCAACTTGATGGGATTCCAGTAATGTAACTTTGGGATTACAAATAGTGGCTTCTTGGACCGAGACGAGGACCTGGAAGAGTGTCCAACAGTTGTTTGCCTGTGTCATGAGGGTCCATAAGACCCCAGTGCAGACACTGTGAACCACGTATCAGGTATGCTGTTGCTGTCCTCAATTGTGGGTCATCTTCAGTTTTTATATTTCAAAAATGAATGATGGAAACTCTAGGAGAAAAGGCAGGCTGTGCTTCCTACTGAAACTGCCAGGTTTCTGTCCTGTGCATGTCTCTCGACTCTTACCTTCCTCTCTTATGGTAGCAGAGGAAATGCTAGGAAGTAATAGGCTACAATGCAAATGTCCTACATTAGAATTCCTTAAGGGAAAACCAATATTTGCTTGGAGTAGGAGCACCAATATTGATGATGATGATAATCCTAACAACAATGATGATTTCTACTACTGACACTATGTTGACGCTTCACACATTTATATTGAACCCTACCCTGGATGGAAGCTACAGTCCCGACCTTACAAAGAAAGGAAGTTTCAGAAATGGCAACAGCTTGTTCCAGGCTACTCAGAAAGAAAAGGAAGGAACTTGAATCTAGACCTAGGTGACTGTTTTGGTTTGTGTCTAGGTGTCCCCCCCAAAGCCTCATGCAGTCTTGGGGCAGCTTCTGGAGTTTGCATTTCAATGTAAGGAGGGAAGAGAAGCTAGCTGCTTGAGCTGCTGCTACCCCTCCCTTGTGCTCTTGCTCTTTGCTGTAGCCATGAAAGGTTGCTTTCTGTCATGTGCTGCTCTGCCTGGACCCAGCTAAATATGGACAGAAACCTCCAGTAACTGTGAGCTAAATAAACCTTTCCTTCCTTCAATTTGGTGTTGGGTATTTGTCCCAGCAGTGAGAGAAGAGTAGCTAAGACAGTGACTTTTGTGTCACAGCTTCTCCTTGGGGTTGGGGTCTCCAGTGTCCTGCACAGGTCTGGTCCTTCTAGGTGTGTACTGAGTGAGTGACTGAATGGATGAAAGTGTGCATGAACACATGAGTGCTTTAATTTAAAGTCCTTTTGCAAACATGATTCATTGAAAGACATTTTTCCCTGGACAAATTAACATATTTTTGTTCTACTTTGTTCTATATTCCCTCAGGACAAATGACTGAGGAGCTGACCCACTTTTTATGCTTTGCGGCTGCTCCTGCCTGGCAGGGAATTAGCTGCATGTATCTGGCATTTTCCATTAGTCTTGCCAGGGGACTGAAACCTGGTTGGCAGAGAGGGGGGCAGGCATTGGTGTGTTTCCTACTTGCCCAGCAAACTATGCAGGGGGCAAAGAGAATGGCAGAGGGTGGGGGATGAAACAGAGGTGGGAAAGCAGGTGCTTGATGGCACTGGAGGGGGCTGTGCCGGGAGATGGTGGAAGCCTGAGCTCCCACCTGCCTGGCATTCTTCTCCTGTCCATGACCTTGCTGTGGAGCCTGGCGGCCTTCACAGAGCTCCTCTGCAGGAAAGCAGCAGACTCTAGCACAGCACAAGGGGATGGCATAAAGTTCTTTGGACTTTCTGTTCCTGGGAAATTGAAAAACCACATGATCATGAATCTTGAATTTCAGTTTGACTGGATTGAGAAACATGGGGAATGAATAAAGCGCATTTCTGGGTTTGTCTGCCAGGGTGTTCTCAGAGATGACTGGCGTGAGGTAGGAAACTGGGGAGCAGACTTGCCCTCTGTGGAGAGCACCGCTCAGTGGAGAGAGGGCCTGGATGGAAGAAAAGGACAAGAAGAAGGAGGAAGTGGAGGAGAAAGAAGGGGGCATCTACTCAGGCTCTGTCTCTCCCTCTTGGCTTTCTGGACACCACAAGAGGAGCAGCTCTCCTCCTCACACCTTCCTCCTCCACAGTCCTAAGACGAATGGAGCCAACTTCTGAAGGACAGAAATATCTGAAACAGTGAGCAAAAAGCAATCTCTCCCTTGAAAGCTGGCTCTCGTGGTATGTTGCTCTAGTAGTACAAAGATGAGTAGTACCTTATGTTTCCCTCTTTCTCTAGCTAAGTAAAGCAAAATCCTAGATATTTTACAGGAAGCAATCTGTGGAACCCTACGAAATGGAGAATATAAAGCACATTGACTAGGTACCTCAAGACCTTAGAAACAGTGCAGTGGAGAATGTCATAGGTTTTCCTTCTACCTAATATATCTAGGACTTGTGAAAATTGTACCAGATGTAGACAAAACCAAAATGATAGACTTAAGCACGAACATATCAGCAATCAAAACAAATGATAGTGGTGGAAATTCACCAATTAAATGATAACATTAGCAGAGTAGAGACTAAACATGCTTGTAAATAATTTGTGGAAAGAAAGAAGTCTCATAAGCACATCCCTGGCACCATATGCCACTCCAGCCCTTTCCCTAGGTGCGCTGAGCCAGTGACTGAGTCTGGGAGTGGTGGCACACAACTGTAATCCCAGCAGTGGGGAGGCTGAAAACAGGAGGGTCACTACATTGGAGCTGTGCAGTGAGACCCTGTGCAAAATACATTAAAAAAACTACAATAGAAAAACAAGAATGAAGCAAAGGTGGGATTTTAGAAAGATGGAAGTTGACAAATGTGCTTAAAAACTGACAGGAAAAACATAGAGGACAAAAATCACAAATATCAACAATAAAATAGGTTATTAGTATAGTCTTTTTTGAGACAACAAAAAGTAACATGGAAATGCTATAAACAACTTTGTATATAAACATTTACAACTGAGATAAAAGACTAACTCCTCAAAACTTCAATATGAAATAGTGTGAATCACTATGTAACTATTAAGGAAACTGAATTTGTCAGCTCTAAACTTCCCCACCCCATCTTCAGGGTTAAATTGTTTCATTAGAGAATTTCGTCAGACACTCAGAGAGAAATTAATTCTATTCTTACATTTTCTTACAGACTAGAAGAAAGCAAAACACATTCTAATTCATCTTATTAAACTTTTATTATGCTGACACTGAAATCAAGAATGATTAAGACAAAACTGAAACAAGAGACTGTATCCCCCTTGACTATCTATACAAGCATTAACAAAGCGCCAGCAAACAGAACTCAGTAATACGTAAGAAGAACGACCTACGTGTAGCTTACACTGCGGATGTGACCCCGATCAGTATTTGGAAATTAGTCAGTGAAACCCATCATATTGAAAACAGTAAGAAGAAATCAATGATTATGCCAATTAATGCATAAAAGGCATTTAATAAAACTCAACACTTATTCATGATTAAAAACAAATGAAAAGCCTCCTCAGAGAATAGGAATAATAAATATCTTCCTTACTTCAATGATGAACATCTACATAGCTCCTGCAGCTAATATTATCCTTAAAAGTAAAAGTTTAGTACTCCCACACTCCAAATAGTGAGAATAAAGCAGGACTGTCTATCCTGACCACTCTCCTCAGCATCTGATGCTAGTGTCAATGCAGTCAGAGGAGAGAAATAATTGTAGGGCACAAATACAGGAAACCAGGAAAAGTGCCTCAAAGATGACATGATTATCGATGTAAAAAACACCACAGAATCTACAATCAACACAACACTGGCCAGCGTGTTCAACACATCCACAGTAATCAAGATGAATGTTAAAGTCAATTGCAATTTGTATCTAGGAAAAGAGTTTCTAAACTTGATATACAGTATAGAACTCTGGAAAGAAAACTAAGTTTTCCTTATAATGGGAAACTTTTTGTTTATTAAAAAAAAAAAAACCCTATGGTCCTGCTTTACCTTGGTCTTAACCATCCAGTAGAAAAATATGAAGACAAAATATAGGAAATAAAGCCATGCTGTTATGTTGAGCTGTGGGGGACTCAGGTCAATAATTTCTGTCATTGCCAGTTAAACAGAAGACCCAATGCTATTATGGGCTACTGGACTCTTTTAGAATATTTTGCTGAGTTTACACACCTATAATATTCAATAACGGAACTTAGAAAAAATGGGGTATGCCTATGAATGTCCATTTTGTATCTGTGTATTCAAAGTGGTTGGGATAGATATATAGTTGCATTCTCTTAATGAATAGAATGATTTGTTCTAATGGTGTTTGTAAATAGGATCACAAGTCCGCATCTTGTACAGCAATTAACCACTAAGAAGAATATATGCAGTGTATTATTTGTTGAAACTGTACTTCCGATTTGATTTGAAACTGTCTCATTGCTATCTGTTTATCAATAAAACTTTGGGGAAAAATCCTATTCCTTTTTAAAAAAACAAAACAAAAAAAAACCCTATGAATCAGTGAGAAGAAAACCCCCAAAGTGAGTGAAATTGTTTGAAAAACATTACATCGCCTTAAGAAATAGTATCTCTAGAAGAAAGAGAACTATCCAAATGCAACAGTAAAAATAATGCACAGAAAGTGAATGAAGACATGGAGAGACTGGTGCTGGAGTTTGCTAATCTCCAGTGGCCTATGCTGCATCAAAGAAGGCCAGAGGACACTGGCCAGCTATGGAGACCTGGAGAGTCCTGTCCCACACTCACCACTGACTGCAGAGATTTCCTGAGCTTTGGCCCACACCTCCCACCAGGACGTAATGCTTTGAAAATAGTTTCACTCAGAGTGCCTCGGTGAGCTCTGCACTGCCCCTGGACCATTGCAGGAGACATGTGGACCTACAGGCTGCCCCATCATCATCAGAGACTTTCTGAGCTGAGACCCCCCTCCCCCAATTCACTGTTGCAAAAGCCACACTGGCCCTCATGCAATCGGAGTGTTGGCAAGCCTATCCCACCTTTTGCACAGTTGCAGGAGCCATGCTGACCCGTGCCCCACTGCCTGTCTACTGAGGTGGAGCCTGACTGAACATTGGGAACTTCAAATTGTCAAAATGTAGCAAAAGGTAATCTCAGACCACCAGCTCACACAGTACAAGCCCAAGAGATAAGGACATAGTGCAACTTGGAAGTTGCACACCTGAAATTTCTGAAATGATAGCAAGTGAGGTAAAGAAACAATTCCATCAGATAATACAAAAAATCAGATCAGAAATAATCATTCAGGTAAAAAGAAATTATAACAATCATGAAAGAATTGCTCAGCACATCTAAGTAAGACATAGATAATAAATAGAGGAGAACAGAAAAATGATGCGAACATTGAACAACCAATAGAGGAAAGAATACAAAAACATAAAACAGATTCCAACAGATATTGCAAAAATTAAGAATGACTAAAAAGCTGGAATGAAACTGAGCACAGACTTTCAGACCTTGAAGACAGCATTGCAGATAGTGAATGTGAAAGGAAAGATCTCTTTAAAATAAAAAGGAATCAGGAAATACAGTTTAGCAGCAAGAAGACGTTGCAAAGAAAAACAATTTAAGATTGATAGGAGTCAATGAAACAGCAGGAATCAGCACAAATGACATAACAGGATCATTTGCACCACTAGTAGCAAAAGTTTGTCCAAGCATGGGAAAAGAAACTGACATACAATTAGGTAAGGCATATAGAACTTCACTTAGCAATAATTAGAATAAATCTGCACCTAGATACATAATAATCAAGGTCCCAGAAATTCAGCTAAGGAACAGAATATTAAAAGCAGTTAGAGAGAGAGAGAGAGAGAGAGAGAGAGAGAGAGAGAGAGAGAGAGAGAGAGAGAACAAAAAAAAAAACAGATCACCTATAATGGAAATCCCATCAGAGTCATGGATAACTTCTCAACACAAGCCATCAAATCCAGAAGATCTTAAAGTGAAATATTTCAGGACTTGGAAAAAAAAAATTCCAACCCAGATTGATGTACCCTGCAAAACTATCTATCAAATTTAAGGGAGAGATAAGGTACTTCCATGACAAAGAACAACTAAAGCAATTCGTGACTACCAAACCAACCATATAAAGAGTATTGACAGATATTCTAGAAAGAGATGGAAATAGCCACATTTTCAACAAGAACAACAGAAGACAACTACCAACAGAGAAAGTAACTAGGCAGAAAGAAGTAGGTAACCAACAGTGGGAAAATAACATGACAAAGACAAGCCAATACATATCAGTTATACTCATCAATGTAAGTGACCTTAACTCTGCAAAACTATCTATCAAATTTAAGGGAGAGATAAAATACTTCTATGACAAAGAACGACTAAAGAAATTCATGACTACCAAACCAACCATATAAAAGTACTGACAGATGTTCTAGAAATATGCAGAAATGGCCACAGTTTCAATAACAACAGAAAACAACCACCAACAGAGAAAGCAATTAAATAGAGGGAAAGAAGTAGATAGCCAACAGCAGGAAAATAACACAACAAAGATAAGCCAATGCATATCAATTATACTCATCAATGTAAATGGCCTTAATTCCCCAATCAAAAGAAGTGGACTGGAAGAGTAGATCAAGAAAGAAAATCAAATATTATGCTGCATACAAGAAACATATTTAACTTAAAAGAAAGTTCACTGAAAGTAAAAGGATGGGAGACAATACTCCATCCAACAGAAAAAAAGCAGGGAGCTGTTCTGGTTGCTAACAATGTCAACTTCAAAGCAAGAATGACTAAAAGATCTCAGGATAAATCCTGAGGGGATTTGACTGACCTTATCAGATCCAAAAGCTACAATTCTTGTTACATAGGTCTTGCTTTATCTTGGCCATAACCATCCAGCAGAAAAGTATACAAACGAAGTATAAGAAGGAAAGCCATGCTGTTACATTGATCTGTAGGGGACTCAGGTCAACAACTTCTGACGTTGCCAGTCAAGTGGAAGACCCAATACTATTATGGACTACTGGACTCTTTTGGAATATTTTGTTGAGTTTACACACCTATAATATTTAAATGATGGAACTAAACAAAAAAAGGGGATACAGATGAATGACCATTTTGTATCTGTGTATTCAAAATGGTTAGGACAGATATATAGCTAC
>NW_004524590.1:560861-597360 GCF_000260255.1 Octodon degus | reverse complement strand
ATTTTATTATTTTTTTAATTCTATTTCTTTATGTTTTTTAGACTGGGTTTTGCTGTAATTCAATGCAGAAGCAACCAACTACATGAGACAAATCTCAACAGACACGAAAAACCAAATGAGTAATAACACAATTTAATGGGGGACTTTAACACCTCACAGTCACAAAGGATAGATAAACTAGGCATAAAATCAGCAAAAAAATAACAGAACTAAACCAAACTTGTGAAAAAATGAACTTAGTAGACATCTACAGTGTTCTACCCAACAAAATCAGAATCTACTTTTTTCTCAGCTGTACACAGGACAGATATTCTCCAAAATAGACCATATACTAACACATAAAGCATGCTTAAGTAAATGCAAATGAATTGAAAGTATCCCATGCATATTATCTGACATAATGCAATGAAACTGGAAATGATTTACAAAAGAAAGAGCAAAAACTCCATAAATACATGGCAATTAAGTAACATCTTCCTGAATAATCAATGGGTTAATTTCTTCTTAATTAAAGATGAAATTAGGGCCAGGGAGATAACTCAGTGGTGTAAGTGCCTGCCTAGCAAGTGCAGGGACCAGGTTCAATGCTTGACAATGCAAGCTGCACGAGCTCTGCCCTGGGCATGCTGAGCCAGCCATCAGACTGGGCATGGCGGCACATGCCTTTAATCCCAGAATTGGGGAGGCTGACATAGGAGGATCACTATGAGTTCAACCTGTGTACTGAGAACCTGTACCAAATACATAAAAAAAAATTAAAGAAGAGATTAAACAATATTTATAATCAAGGAAAACACTGATACAACTTACCAAAACCTGTGGGATGAAATGAAAGCTGTCTTAAGAGAGGCATTTATGGCGTTAAATTCTCATATCTGGAAAGCAGAATGAGCCCAAATAAACAATCTTATATTGCACCTCAGGTGTCTATTAAAAGAAAAGCAAGTCAAGCACAAAGAAGTCAGGAATATATAAAGATCAGAACAATTCTGTGTCTTTTTATTATAATTTTCTCTTATTTTAAAGATTAAACAGAAGATCAAGAAAAACAAAAACAAAGACAGAAACGTGGTAGCGTATACCAATACATATGTTGCAGTTTTTCAAAACAAGAATAGCTGATTAATGATTGAAATGTTATCTATTTTTATTGTCAAATCTTTCGTTCAGAATAACAGATATAGTTATGCAAATGGGTCATATGATTGGATATTACCACATGCTTCCAAGAAAACTTAAACTTTTGTTCTTGCCTCTCATTGTCTTTTATTATCTTTTTAAAAACATTACTTTAAGGGGAGTATAGCAATAATTGACATGACATTACAAACAGTACACATTTAGAAGATGAAAATGACAGGTATTTCAAGCATGGTTGTATTACACACTGCTGTCCTCAATGTAGTTGCTTAGTTCACAGAAGTCAGCATAGAGTTAGTCAGGGTGCGAATTCTATCCACTAACTGTTATTTCAAAAACCTGATGGAAATTCTTAGGACCATTACATTATCCACCTTGCATATATAAATGTATGGTTTTGTCCCTACCTTATTTCCTAACTTCTCTCCTTTCTCTCTCTTCATCATTTAGTCCTTAAGTACTTGCTTTCCATTTGACTGTGTTATACCTTCCAGTTTTTATTTCTTCTTTTGAGTTCTTACACTAGGAAGACAATATAGTATTTACACATGTGGGTCTGGTTTATTTCACTTATGAGTATAGCTTCAAGTGTCATCCATTTACCTATGAAGGCTTTGAGTTTGTTTTTCCTTATAGCTGAGTAATACTCCACTGCATAAAAACGTCATATCAGGTGATGGGAATTTTGGTTGTTTCCAAGATTTTGCTATCACAAATTGTGCTGCTGTAAACATAGGCACACATATAACTCTATAATATGATGTTTTTAGTTCTTTTGGAAAGATTCCCAGAAGGGGGATAGCTGGGTTGCATAGGATTTACAGTCTTACTTTTTTCCACCAGTCTACATTCCCACCGGCCATGGAGAAGTGTTCCTCTTTCCTTGCAGCCTCTCCAACATTTGCAGAACAAAAATTAATGCAATGGGAATGAAGACAACATACAAAGAATTAATTAATCAAGAACTAATTCTCAGAATAAATAAAATTTATAAATCCCTCACCAACTTTAAAAAAAGGAATGAAACATTCAAATTCATTCAAGAAAGAATTAAAAGGTTGAAATCACTAAAAAACTTTAGAAGATTTTCAGTACTTACTTTGAAAGTCTTTACTCCCTCAGGATGGAAAACACAGAAGAAATGAACAAGTTCCTAAATACATATGCATTACCAAATCTGAATCAAGAAGATAAAAAATCTGAATAACCCAATATCAATCAGTAACATTTAAAATGTAATTTAAAACTTAACAAGAAAAAAGTGTTCAGGAACTGATGGATTCACAACTGAATTCTACAAGAAATTTAGAAATGATTTAAAACCAATTCTTCTCAAGTTCTTCAATGAAATTAAAAGGGAAGCAATTATCCCAGAATCATTAGTGGAGGCAAGTATTACCACTTGTGCAACAACCAGAGAAAGATACAAGCAAAAAAGAAAAGTGTAGGCTAATCCTCCTAATGAACATAGATGCAAAAATCTTCAGCAGGAAGTTTAATGTACCATCAGAAAGTGGATTCATCCTAAGAGTGCAAGGATGATTCAATATGCACTAATCAATAAATATAGTACATCACATCAACAGAGCCATAAACCAAAATCACATGGTAATCTCAAAAGATTCATAAAAAGCTTTTGACAATGTCCAACACTGATTATAATAGAAACTGTACAGAAAATCAGAAAGATGATCTATCTCAAGCTGATCTATGACAAATGAATAGCAACATCATATTAAATGGGCCAAAATTGAAAGATTTCACTTTAAAATAAAGAACAAAACAAGAATGTCTACTTTCACCACTCCTATGCGATATAGTTCAGGAAACATTAGCCAGAAAGCAATTAGACAAGAGAGACAAATAAAAGGAATAATGATTGGAAAGGTGAAATTATTATTTGCAGATGACATGATACTTTACATAGAAGACCTCAAAACTCCACTAAGAGACTCTTAGATTTAATAACCAAATTCAGTAGTGTAGATGGATACAAAGTCAATACTCAAAAGTCAATAGCATTTCTGTACACAAAAAAGAAACATACTGAGAGAAAAACTAAGGAAACCACACCTTTCACAATAACATCCAAACAATGAAATACTAAGGAATCAATCTAAAAAAGAAAGTAAAAGATCTATACAATGGAAATGAGAGTTGTCTAAGAACAGAGATTGAAAAATTTCAGAAAATGGAAAGATATTCCTTGCTCATGGATATGAAGAGCCAATGTGAAAATTGCCATAATCCAAAATTCTTTCACAGATTCAATGCAATCCCATTTAAAACATGAGTACACTTCACAGATCTAGAGAAAACATTCTTAAATTTCAACTTGAAATAGAAGAGACCTGGAGTATCAAAAGCAATTCTGGGCAACAATGGAAAGACAGAAGGAATCACAATCACTGACTTGCAATTACGCTACTGTGATAAAATCGGCATAATACTGGAAAAGAAGACTGGAGACTCAGTGGAACAGATTAGAAGGTGCAGACACAACTACAAATGTACTCTGTCATCTTATCTTTTGTAAAGGGGCCAAACATAGTCACTGGAAGAAAGATAGCCTCTGTAAAAAATGGTGCTGGAAAAACTGGCTTTCCACATGTCAAAGGCTAAAAATTAGAACCATCTCTATCACCATGCACTAAGCTGCAGTCAAAATGGATCAAAGATTTAAATATTAAAACAGAAACTCTACATCTTCTGGAAGAAAAAGTAGGTAGAAATCGTAAAGACATAGGGGTAGGTAGAGAGTTCATGTACAAGACCTAAACTACATGGGAAATACTACAAATAATCAATAACTGGGATCTTATTCTTTTGAAATTTTCTGCACATCCAAAGAAATTACCAATAAATGTGGTGGTTAATAGAGTGTGTCAACTTGAGATGTTGGAAGCTTGGTGATTCCATGCCCTAGGGTGTGGGGACCCCACACCCTAGGGCAGGGAGGGTCCACCCTAGAGTGACTTAGCACAAGAAAGGTACATAAAGGGGTTGAGGAAGGCTTCCGGGCACCACTTCCTCGGAGGATCTTGGTCTTCACAGCCACCACTTCAGAGGAGCTCTGATCTTCACAGCCCCCGCCACTTCCTTGGAGGAGTGAGGCTTGATGGAAATGACAGCTGCTGCTCCTCCTCTGCTCTTCGTTGTTTTCTGCTGCCATGAAGTGCTGCCATCTGCCTACAAGCCAGCAGAGTATGGACTGAAACCTCCTCTAACTGTAAGCTAAATAAACCTTTCCTTTCTTAATTTTGGATGTAGGTATTTTGTCCTAGCAATGAGTAAAAAGTAACTGAGACAACAGAGTAAAAAGGAAACCTACAAATTGGGAAAAATATTATCGCTGACTGTCCCTCAGACTTAGGACTTCTATCTGGAATATTTAATGATTTAAATAATATCAGGCCACCAAAATTCAAAGACCCAATCCAAAAAATGGGCATCAGAGATAAATATACATATCTCAGATGAAGAAACAAAAAAGGCAAATAAATATATGAAAAAATGTTCACTATCATGTTCATGTCTTTCCAGAAATGCAAATAAAAACAACACTGAGATTTCATCTCACCCCAGCAAGAATGGCTATCATCGAGAAGTCAACCAATAGCAAATGCTGGATGAGGTATAGGAGTAAAGCAACCCTTCTCCACTGCTGACAGGGAGTATAGACTGGTAGAGCCCCTATGGAAATCAGTGTGACGATTCCTCAAGTCTGGAATTGGAAGTCTTGTTCTACTCAACTATTCCCTCCCAGGCATTTTTCCAAATGAACTGAAAACACTGTACCACAGCAATATATGCGCACCCTTGTTCATAGCAGCAACGACGGTTTGTCATAGCCAAATCCTGGAAACAACTCGAATGCCCATCAGCTGAGGAACCGATGAAAACGATGTGGTATTTTTGTACAATGAAGTGTTACTCAGATATAAAAAAAGGATACACTTGAGGCTTTCGTAGATATAAGGATGTAGTTAGAGATCATACTTGCAAGTAAAACAAATCTGACCCTCCTGTGCAAACATCATATTGTTTCCCTCTTGAAAGAGTCAACAAAATCTGAAAGATACAGTAGTACTGGAAAGGGAAGAATCTGTTCAAAGGGAAGCAAAAACTGGGGTGAAGAAAAGCACAGAAAGGAAGGGGAAGAGATACACTTATGCATGCTTGCAGGATGGCTTGGGTAATTGTACTGCTGAATTCTGCTAGTCTGCAGAGGGGAGTAGTTGATGCTCACATTTTTTTTTTTTGGTCCGTTTTAATTCCTTACAGTTTTCTAAAAAATTGATTTTGTGGGCCGGCGAGATAGGTCAGTGGACTAAGCACCTGCTTAGGCAGGCACAGGGACTGGGGTTCGATTCCTGGTACTACATGCTGTGCTGGCCCTGCCCTCATGCATGCTGAGCCTGTGCTGTTGTGACACACCCCTGTAATCCCAGCACTGGACAGGCTGAAAACAGGATTACTATGAGTCCAAGCTGTGTAGTGAGACCCTGTATCAAATACACTATAAACAAATAAATAAATAAATAAATAAATAAATAAATAAATTTAGCATGTTTATGTCTGGTAATTTGGATAACTAATTTGAAGACAGCACTGTGAAATACAACAATTGTTGAATTCCTGTTGCTTGTGAAGTTCTGTATCATTTCTTTTTTTTTTTTTTTTTTTTTTTTTTTACTATTTTGTATTCTCTTTAGATAACAATTGTTTTTTAAAAATTGAAGAAATATTTAACCAAAGAGGGCATTAGACAATAGGTATCAATACTACCTATTAAGGAAATGCACCTTAGCATCCCACTAGTTGTCTCTATGCACCCACGGAATGTCTAAAGTGAAAAATGACCACTGAGCTATCTGGGGGCAGGGCTGTGTCAAAGCCAGATTACTTATGCTGCTCGTTGTGATATAAATAAAATAATGCTGTTAAAAAAATAGAGAGTTTCTTACAACACTAAAATTAGTGTTCAATTACAAGCCAGTAATTGGACTCACTTATCCTACAGCGATGAAGACGGATGTCCACGCAAATCCCTGCGTGTGAGTACCACGTCCATTGCTTGCTCTTGCCTCTCAGCAGCCTGGCACAACTGCATTTTCCTTCCATGCACAAATGGCATAATGAAACTGCTACATCCATGCCTCAAAACGCCTTGAACAAGGAAGTGCTGCTCACATGCAAGTTTAGAAAACTGTGTTGATTTAAACATGTCTGGTCTAAGGTATTAGGCACTGAATAATTCCATGAATGTAATATTCTTGGCATGATAAAATTATAGGACTTTAGGACAAAGTAATGACTACCAAGGATTAAAAGAGGAGTAAGAGTAGAGGGAGGTGGGTGTTGGTGTACAAGAGCTACCTGGGAGACCTTGTGAAATTAGGAAAATATTCTGTATTTTAAGTGTATCGATGTCAATATCTGGGTTGTAAAATATTATGCTTTAGTTTTTGAAGGTTGTATCACTGAGGAAAACTCTATGAGGATGCGCTGGATCTTTTTATATTACTGTCGATCATTGCCTGTGACTGTATAATTATGTGTGAAAAATTGCAACTAAAAGTTCTGAGGATATTAATTTGAGAGCAAAATTGCATTTTGGAGATTAAATATATTTTGTTTCAATTTTAACTTCTGAGAGCTTTATAATGAGAGGGATTTTTATACTCAAATTTTACTTTATAGTCAAATTTTCAATATGTCATCATTTTATAGTTGAAATATCACTAGATTTTTTTTAAACATCATTCTAATACTTGGATGAGGCACAGTGAACAGACCAGCTGGACACTACTTAGGACTGGGAATCAGAGAGTTAATTCATTTCAGCTTTGAGCATGTGTCTTAGCTGCTTTTCTCTCTTTCCTGAGACAAACTGCCTAATGCCCAAAGTTAAATGGAGGAAAGGTGTATTAGGTCACAGTTTGTGAGCTTTACCGGTTTCAGTCTGTAATTGGCTGGCTCCAGGACAAGACGGCATGGAAGAGGGGCAAGCATTCACGGCAGCAGAAGACAGCAAAAAACAGCAAGAGGATGAGAATGCAAGCTTCCTTCTGTTCCTTACACTGAATGCAGTTTGCTGGCCCCAGGTGGGTGTAACACTCACACCTTGAATCCTAGCATAGGGCCATGAATCAATTGCAAACCCTAGATGCAGCCGCCTCCCACAGCCCCCCAACACACACACAACGTGAGGCTTTGTGGGGGCATCCAGACAAAAGTCATAAAGCATAAGTGGCCTTGGAGTTCAGTTCCACTTTGGAGCTGGCAGGGAACAAAAACCACTCTGCCAGGCAGCAACTGTAGAAGGCTGCAGAAGGGGAGTGGCCTCCTGTATTATGAACAGCCTGAGAAGCCAGGCTCAGACTAGGGCACTGGCTATGCCTATTGTACTAAGAAAGAAAGAGCTGGGAATTTATGGGAGAGAGGGGCAGCGCCTCCCAGCTGGAGGAGTGGGCTGCGCTCAGTGCCTGCATGTTTGAGAGAAGCGGCTCAGTCCCCTCCCTCCTGGCTTCTTCCTGTAAAGACTTCACTCTGCTCTCTCACAGCACGGGCTCTACAGGGATGGCCCTTTAAAGAGGCTCAACGTGGCAAAAATGTTCACCACTGCCCTGGCCAGAAAACTTACGCACTTGCCCTTGCTTCTCCCTGCCTGCATGAGCTTGGGTTCCAGATCCAAGTGGGAACAAAAGGTGGCATCTGCCATTTCAAACACAGAGCTACCTTTTGTCACCAGACAGAGTAGCACCATTGTAGGTCGTGTTCTGCATGGTGAGGTCCGGCTTAGGCTGGCTGTCCAGAGGGGCTTCCGGGTGAGAATCTGCCTAAGTGCAGACACATGGACTCAAGCTTGCCGCCCCGCACGCACCCTTCAGCTGTGTGCGCCGGAAGCTGCGAAAACGGCTGCGCTGCTTTTCTTCCCTTTACTCACCCTTGGATCTCTCTTTCTCTCTGCTACTTTTTTCTCTTTGCTGGGACAAAATCCGTGACACCCAAAATTATGAAAGGAAAGGTTTATTTAGCTCACAGTTTGTGGAGGTTTCAGTTGGTACTCGGCTAGGCAGAGGGCAGAAGTTCATGGCAGCGGAAAACAGCGAAAAGCAAAAGAGAAGGAGCAGCAGCAGCAGCGACAGAGGCAAGCCTCTCTCCTTTCCTTCTATTGTCTTCAGGCTGTCTGCTTCAGGGTGGTGTAGCACTCACACCCACCCATAATCCCGGAAGTCCTCAGGCCCATAATCTCAGCCTTGGAACATGAATTAATCACAAACTCTAGAAGCTTCTCCAGTGACTGCATGAAACTTTGTGGGGGTGCCTAGATACAAATCATTTCTCTCTCCGTCTCCCCTCTCTCTCCCTCCCCCCCCTCTCCCCCCTCTCTCTCACTGTTGAAAGACCAATAGACCAACAGCGAGGGGATCTCAGTAGAGATGTAAAAAGTTTCTGCCAACTGTTCTTGCTCTCTCTCACTACCCTGGGAAAGCTGTGGTCACTGCCCAATGAACTGGGCTAGCCATGGATAATAGGAGACATGAGGTCTTGTCGTTCCTGTCATCTCACCCTACGTGGACCTGACTCAAGTCTAGCCAGCCCAGACTGTGAAAGCCACCCAGCTGACCACAAAATTATCACAGAGTAATAAGTGTTCTTGTTTTCACTCATCACGCCTTAGGGTAGTTTGCTAAGCACACAGAAGTGATACTGTATTAGTCAGGGTTTTACCAGAGGAACAGATATAATACAAGGAGCAGAGAGGGCACAAGTTGTACAAATGCATAAGAAATCACAAACTGGCTTATGACGGTCAGCTGCAGAGTCAGAAGAGGAAGCGTGCAGAGGGCATCTGCACACCAGAGGCTGAAGGATTCACTCTCAAGGTCTGAAGTTCACTGGTTTTTTGTGCAAGTCCCTATCAGTCGGCCGATGGGACTGCAATGGATCTCTCCTTCTCTCCATCTACAATGGAAGGCTGAAGAATCTGTGATGAAAAGCTGAAGGATCCAAGCCAGAGGCTGAAGAGTCTTTGCTGGAAGCCAGGAGATGAAGTCAAAGCCAACTGCGAAGACTGAAGTTTCTCTGAGGAAGTTGAACTCGGAATCCTTCCTCAACCCCTTTTTGCGCTGAGTCACTCTGGGGCGGGCCCTCTCTGCTCTGTGGGGTGAGGCACCCACAGCCCAGTGTGTAAAACGGCCGAGGTGATACAGCCAAGTTGACACAATGCACCGACTATTAAAGATACCATCTTATATTGGATTTCTGTGGGATATTAACTCTTACCAGAACCAGTAACATGTGGTTTTACTACAATGCACCAGTCTTCAGCTAGATGTGGTGACTGTGGCTATAAACTTCATACTCCAGTGGCTGAGTTCCAGAGCAGCCTGGACTATACAGCAAGGCCCTTGAAAAAGAATAAAAAAGCCTTTGAAAATAACTTCACTCCCTCATCCTATAGTCAGAAACAAGGGATCTGATGGATAAACTCCAATGATTTTATATCTAGCCATCTGCAGGGCCCTCACGGCACTGTGGTCAGGCTGTTCTTGATTCTGAGATTATCCCCTAAAGAAAACAAGGATTTCTCACACTTTGAACTCTCTGGCAGTTATAAATGCCAGCTCTCCCAGTGCAAGCGCTGAGATGTTTGCTCTCAGCACGGTGATTCTGTTTCTATTGATTTTCTTGTATCAAAATTTGGGTCCCAGCTGATGTTGTCCATAAAAGTTTTATGTCATCAATTACACTGCAGCATTTTAGAAGCTCAGTTTTATTTAGTGTCATTTCATGTGCTGAGTACAGGTGCTGGTGGCCCAGGTTCCAGAGACAGCTGTGTGCAGCCAGCTGCTCTGCCCTGAGCAGCCCTGCCTGCCTCACTCTCTTTCTGACCCTTCTTCCACAGTCCTTGAATCTTTTAATGTTTATGTAACAGGACATTTTCGTGTTGCACTAGATTCTAAGTGTCTTGGAGACCGGATGTTCTATTCATCTCTATCTTCTTTATTTGGAGTATGCCAGGGACAGAATAAATTTGAGAAACTGGATAGTGGGTAATTCACTTTAGTCAATGAATTGACTTGAATTGACTAGGTAAGTCTTCTTTACAGAAGAGTGAGCAAGACAGACATAGCCCATGTCCTCACACAAATAAATAAGATGATGTTTGTCTTGAGAAGATAATACAAGGATTGGATTTATGTTAATTTGTGTTGATCAGAGTTTTGTAGATTCTGACAGAGCAAGAATCACTGGGGCTTTGAAGACTGGGTCCTTCAACAGCGATCCCTTCAGTAATCTTGCTCAGCAAGCCACAGACACAGGGTGAGGGCTTGTCCAAGAATGAACAATTTTTGCAATCATTCTGAGATGGGAATGTACTGGATTTAAAAGAAAGACATGTATCTGGATAAAAGCAAGGTCCACCTCACTTACTTCCAATAACCACTTGTTTCACGCACCTTCTCTATGTAAAGCAAGGTGCTGGTGGGTTTCTTGGAGTGATGCTCTTGGACATCTCTTGGAACATAGGGATAACTCTGGGATGGAGATGGGGGTTGGCATCCCCTGTGTCACAGATGATAGCCAAAGCAATGCCGAGAGACAGAATCAGAATCTGTAACTTGACAGCACCTAAGACAACTCCAAGAGAGCCAATAGGTAAAGACAGGCATCAACAGAGGAGCCCAAGTAGAGGAAAAGAAGTGCCAGAAGATGATGAGGAGGGCTGAGGGAAGAGTACACACAGAGGAGGAAGAGACCAAGTCAGCCCTGGCCGATGGAGATGCCCCTGCAGAGGCTGCTGCTGCTCCCCATGAGCACACTCTCACCAGCCACATCCACACAGCTGCCAGCAGCTTCAGCACCCGTCCTGCCAGGCCTCTGTGGCTGGGGCTCTGCCCACACACTGCTGAGTCCTGTGCCCAGGACAGGGTCTGCAAGTGCTAAGCATGCTAAGTGGCCATGAGATATTTCTAATGTTTGGCCTAAAGGTCTCCATGCTGACTGAAATGCAGCCTAGGTTTATGAGGAAACAGACTATTCCGCTCTTGTAACAAGTAGTTGAGTCTTAATTAATGACAACAGCCAGCTCTTCATGGCAAGCTCAAATAGGACAGATGTGATTTGTAACCAGTCAGATTACCTATACCTCACTTCTATTTCGTGGCGCCTCTTCCTTTGCCCTAGCTTACAACTTACAACTTACTCAAGTACCAGGAACCGGCATCCTGAAGCATTGTTGATTGTGATTGCCGTGGTCTGCACAACTAAATTTACTGTAATTTTTCTCTTGTGAGAGGAGTTAGCCACTCCCATAAGCCCTCCTTGATTCCTGACCCTGACACTCACACTCCTCACTGCCAGCCCAGGAATGTCATCTTCTATGCTCTCCAAATGCTCAGTGATTCTGTATTATTAGCCTTACACAGTAGATTCCTCCAGACAGACCCCAAGTCAAGTTCCAATTTTAGTCTATGTGCTGCTAAAGTGAGCACAGACCCGGAGTCAAGGATATGAGAACAAGTCATTTACCCAAATACCTCGGGGTGCCAGGAAGGAAACACAGCCAACAAAGGTGCAGCACTAAGCCAACCGTGGGCAACTGAGGTGCCGTCCTGCAGGGCGGTGGTGGCCTCTGTAGCACACCCCGAGCTTTACCCCTGGGAGTGAGGGAGCCGGCTAACCTGCGCATCACCTCTTGGCGTTCACCGTGAGAGGCTGTGTGTGTGCTCCTTCTCTCTGTGCACTAGACCTTATAAAATCCTGGAAAAAGCTGCTAGCCACAGAAACAGAGCTTGCTGCTGGAGTCTGTGGGGCTCAGTAGAATTGCTAAAACCAGAGGAATAGAGATCACAGATATTATCTAGCTCATCTTATCAGCCATCTATTTATCTTATATCTATCTTTTATTATTATGTTTATCATCTATCATTTTTTCAGTCATTTATTTCATCTATCTATCATATATCAATCCCGTTACATATTCTTTGTCTATAAGTGTGTTTATCCATCTGACTGTTGCCTAGAAGTCTGTCATCCACCTGTCTACTTCCCTGTGTGTATCTGCTTATGGCCTGGATTTCTTAGGCCTGTGCAGTGTCTGGTATGCGGATACAACACAATGGGTGCACAATGAATGAACAAGTACATCTGTGGGTGAACTAACTCACAGCTCCCCAACATCTGGTATCTTGAAACTTTGTAACACCAAGAATGAAGAAAGTTCTCCTAAGATCCTAGGCAAGGGACAAGAGTACATATAAAGAATCTCAGAATACACATCATTTGGATTTTCAACAGCCTTCCTGGAAGTTAAGGAGGATTTCATATATTGTGAGTTCATAATCACAAGGCTGATAAATCGTGCCCTTTGTCATCAGTAGGTAATCAAGAAAGGCTTGTTCCAAGCCAGTTCTCCCATATTATTGAGAAAAGGGGGAGCATTTACCAAAATAAACTTTTTGTTTAATTTGCTAACTCAAATACCTTTAAAACCTTTCCCATAGGAAATTTAAGAGTCCTCTTATTCCATTGTATTTATTCAGAAAAGAATGGACACTCCCCATAATTTCCTGCTTCTCTTTCTTCAGAGGTAGCTGGTCTTAATTGTCACAGCCATTGTTCCCCTTTATTGTTGTATCTCTGAACAAAATGCCCATGGTGTTGTCACTTGATGCCTCTGCTGTGGTCACCACATCTGTGACCTTTCTTTGTAGCAGATGGAGGTCTCTCTCCCAGTGTCTGAGCTGAATTCCTGCAGGCCACGGGAGTGCTCCTGGAGCCATGCTGATGCCACCGGTGGCCAAACCAAGCAGTGTGCATGTGACTTCCCTCACTCCTCACTCCATTACTTCTATTTCTTGGGGAGTGTTTCTCAGTTTCTCTCTGCATCCATTTTGTGTGAATTGACCACAAATTTGGCTTCAAGCTCTTGGAAAATGCTCAGGTGAGCCAGTTATGTACTGATGTTATGAAAAGTTATCCCCAGAACTCTCTCTTCCCATCTGCATGGCCCACTTGGCTAGGTGCTGGAAGGCATTTCTGTAACAGTCCTGAAGCCACTCAGGGTCCTCCCCTCTGCTGTGCTCCTCTTATCCTGTTATAACCTGACCAAAGTGCCACCATCCTGTTCTGTATGCACCGTCTTAGTAAACCATGTCAACTGCTGTAAAATGTGTGCCTATCTCACACAACTTCTGTTTCTGCAAGCCCTCACCCCACCCTTAAGTTCTAAAAATGTCCAAGGCTATTCCTACACCCTTAAATTCCAAGAACTTCTCCAGTCTCCTAACCACATCTAGTCTCAGCAGCTGCCATGTCTCCTTGAACTCCCTGAGTTGTACCCCGCCTGCTTTGTGGTTTTAAGCTTTATAAACCCCACACTCCCCCCCTTTGGGGCACACTTAGGCACTTTGTGCTGGGTGTTGCCGCTGGGTACCAGCTAAAATAAAGCGCTTTTTAAACTTTTGAGCCTACTTCATTTTTGAGTTACAACAATCCCTTCCTCCCCTCTCCTTGTCTCTGAGATTTCAGTATTCTCCCACGAAGTTGCAGTTCAGACTTTGCAACCTGTTTTTTCCTTAGAACTTAACTAATGATTGTTGGGGAAACCACAAACATTCTCTACAATGTTTTTCTGCCCTGCCTCCATCTCAGGCAGGTCCACCAGCATCCCCACAGCATAAGCGGTTGCTGTTCCTTGTGTCACTGTCTGCAGGGTTCTAAGTTGTTCTTAGAGCTCCAAGATCTCTAAGATGCCACCAAAACACCTTGTACATTCTAAGACTTCATTAATGCAGAATTTATTAAACTAAATTGCATAAGCTGTAGAGACATAACATATCTAGGGTTTAAACTATTAAAATGGTCACTTTTTCGGATCATATAGAGATTTTTGACTTTTCACAGTTCATGGGTGTCTAGGAACATAACCCGCATGAATTTTAGGGGTCCCCTGTGCTTCTTTATCTTCAGTAGCTTCCTGAGAGGGAATACATGAAGAATCAAGTCTTTCAGATTATGTCTGTAGGAAAATTTGTGTGTTGTACATCTTACATTTGAGTTCTAATTTACAGAGTGTAGAGCTCCTTCAGAACTTGAAAGTTTCACCGATTGCCTTCTATCTTCCAGGAAAGCTGTTGAAAACCCAAAAGATATGTATTCTGAGATTCTTTATATGTACTCTTGTCCCTTGCCTAGGATCTTAGGAAAATTTTCTTCATTCTTGGTGTTATGAAGTTTCATGATACCAGGTCTTGGTGGCCCAATTCATCACTAGAGTGGCCACTCTGAGCTTTTCCAGGATGAACATTTGTCCAGAGTAAGTTTGTTTTGATGGTAATTTATTTACCATTATTCTTCCTTGGAGTTTTCACTTCAGTTTGCTGGATGCTCTAGGTGATTCTCTAAGTTTCATATCTATTTTTTCCATTCTGCTTTTTGCTTTTTTTTCAGTGATTTCTTGAACTTTGTCTGCCAATTCTTTTTTTTTTTTCTTTTCAAAGTTTTATTGATAAACATATAGCAATGAGACAGTTTCAAATCAAATCGAAAGTTTCAACAAATAATACACTGCATATATTCTTCTTAGTGGTTAATTGCTGTACAAGATGCGGACTTGTGATCCTATTTACAAACACCATTAGAACAAATCATTCTATTCATTAAGAGAATGCAACTATATATCTATCCCAACCACTTTGAATACACAGATGCAAAATGGATATTCATAGTTATGCCCCATTTTTTTAAGTTCCATTATTGAATATTATAGGTGTGTAAACTCAGCAAAATATTCTAAAAGAGTCCAGTAGCCCATAATAGCATTGGGTCTTCTGTTTAACTGGCAATGTCAGAAATTATTGACCTGAGTCCCCCACAGCTCAACATAACAACATGGCTTTACTTCCTATATTTCATCTTCATACTTTTCTACTGGATGGTTAAGACCAAGGTAAAGCAGGACCTGTGCAACAAGAGTTGTAGCTTTTTAGTCTGAGAAGGTCAGTGAAAATCCCTCAGGATTTATCATGAGATCCTGTACCTCAGATTGTAGAACCTTTGTCAGTGCAGCCATGTGGATGAGTCACGGTGTCTGACAATTCTTTAATGTGTTTTTATTTCTTTTGCCTTATTTTAGTTTTCATGAGCTCTTTTTTATTTGCATCTTTCATTTTTAGAGCACCCATAATTTCCCCTCATATCTTCTATTATACCTCGGAGGATGTCTATGACAGTTTGGTGGTGGTGTTTCCTAGCATGGTCTCTATCTCTTTTGATTTTTAGAAAGCATCTTTCTTAGTTTTAGTCATTATTTCCATGTTATCCATGTTGCTCACACATCTGTGATTCTTGGTTTTCTGACTGTGCCTCAGAAGTGTTGTGAGGCTGTAGCAGGTGGTAAGGATGCCCCAGGCTCTTCACTGGAGAGCTCATGGAGGTGCAGTGTGGCGTGGGGCCAGGATGCTTCCCTGGAGAGCCTCTGCTATGGTGTGTTCTGCTCTTCTTTCCTGAACTGGCTGAGTTTTCTAGACAATTCAGTTCCCTTTCTTGCCTGGAGCACAGACACTGGGCTGCCAGAGTCCTCAAGCTCTGAGGTGAAGGTTATATGTGGGCACAGGTCTCTTTTGTTATGTGAGTTTTACCTAATCCATGTCAAAGCAGAGAAGCCAGGACTGGAGTGTGAAGTATTTTTACACATCAAAAAAAGCTGATTCCTAACTAGTTATACAGAATTTAAGAAACAACTCCTACTGAAAATTTCAGGTCTTACTTCTCAGGCACCTGGAAAAGCAGACACACTGAGTAAACCACAGAGATTTTGGGGGTCAACCAGGAGAGGGTCTGTTCTACCGTGCCACCGCTACTTGTTCTCAGACCTACTCTGTCCTAGCTTCCCGCTGGGGTTGCTGTGATGCGCATCGCAGTGCTACCACGAGGCTTCCTTCAAACAGCTCTGAGAAAAAGGAGGGCCACAAGGAAGGCCAGCATCTTGGCCCTCGCCTTCCAAGGTCACTTAAGACTCAGGACATATGAGAACTTGTACTGTAACATCATGCAACTCAATAGTGTCCCAAATTTTCTGATCAAGGAGTTTATAGGGCCAAAGAGGAAAGTGATCGATGACATAGAGTGTGCCTAAGGAGAGTCACATGGGGAGAAGACACTCTCTCAGGCTTTCACAGAGAGCACATTGGCCAAGCAATGGCCGTGGCTCATCCACATGGCTGACACTGACAAAGGTTCTATAGTCTGAGGTACAGGATCTCAGGATAAATCCTGAGGGGATTTTACTGACCTTATCAGACCCAAAAGCTACAACTCTTGTTGCACAGGTCCTGCTTTACCTTGGTCTTAACGATCCAGCAGAAAAGTATGAAGATGAAATATAAGAGGTAAAGCCATGCTGTTATGTTGAGCTGTGGGGGACTCAGGTCAATAATTTCTGACATTGCCAGTTAAGTGGAAGACCCAATATTATTATGGGCTACTGCACTCTTTTAGAATATTTTGCTGAGTTTACACACCTATAGTATTCAAATAATGGAACTTAAGAAAAAAAGGGGCTACAGATGAATGTCCATTTTCATCTGTGTATTCAAAGTGGTTAGGATAGATATATAGTTACATTCTCTTAATGAATAGAGAGATTTGTTCTAATAGTGTTTGTAAATAGGATATTGTGTCCACATCTTGTACAGCAATTAACCACTAGGAAGAATGTATGCAATGTGCTAATTATTGAAACTGTCCTACCAATTTGATTTGAAACTGTCTCATTGCTATTTGTTTCTCAATAAAACTATGGAAAAAAAAGAACTACTCCTGACTAAAGAGGATTAAAGAACTGTAACAACAACATGTAACTCTGGGTTGAACAGTAAAGCAGAAAAAAAAAAGATTTATTTTCTAGGGCATTTGCACTGAGGTAGTAGTTCAAAATGTAGAGCAACATGTCTACAAGTTACTCTTAGATGACCAAGAAAACAAATGTGGGTCAAAACTCTTGACATTTCTGAAGAACAGAAAGGCAAAATGATAGGCAAGAATCAAGCAGCATGTTAAAATACAGGCCATATGGGTTAAGATATATGGGAATTCTTCATATTATTTTTACATTTTTTCCTGTAATTTTAAAGTGATTTTAAAATGATAAAGGTGACAAAAAAAGAAAAAAGAAAAAACAGCTCTGACCAGCATAGAGCCTAATATTGTGTACTTACTTGGAGAGAGTCCTTATGGTCTGTATAGAGGCATCCCCCAAATCTCATTTGCTCACAAGCAGGACTTCTGCATGGTGACTGATGGATGACTTGTCAGAGTTAGAGCTGGCTTGCTGTTAGGAGCTGGGGCCTGGTCTGAAGAGGTCTGTCCTTTTCAGATGGGATGACCAGAAATGACACAGATGCCTTTCCAGCCCGCATTTTTTTCTTTGGTGGTACCAGGGATCAAACTCATATTATTTATTTCTAAAGAGGTCCTCTCCATTTATCTAAGCTTCTCAGGCAGTGCTTGAACTTTGCGTCCTCCTGCCTGGGCCGCCTAAATGCTGGGGTGACAGGTGTGCACCACTATACCTGGGTTGTCTACACTTGCTGAGTATTTTTATATAACTATTTGCTGCTTCCCCTTCAATCTCTTACTTTTTTCTTTAAATCTGCACTTTAAATGTGTACCTATTAGAAAGTTCTGGATGAGCAAAACACCGATGCCTGCAATGTTTTCCCTAATGGATATATGTTCAAGTAGTTGTTCATTTTTCCAAAAAATGTCGTGGAAGTCAACCAACACATAGACACACAAACTTGCTTATCTTGGGAAGGTAATCCAAGATAAAAATTCAATCCATCTTTTGTAATTTTAATAACTCACCTTTTGGCTTATCTAAAGCAAGTGCAATGGACTGAAAATGTGTGTTCCCTCAAAGGTAATATCTTGGAATCATAATCAATAGATGTGATGACAATAGAGGGCTTGGGAAATGGTCAAGTGCCCTTACAAGAGGGGCTGCAAGGAGCTCTGTCACTGCCTTCCCCCATTCTGAGAGAAGCTGTCCTATGCACTCAGAGGAAGGCTCCCACAAGAACTGAGAGTGTTTGGACTTCTAGCCTCCAGAACCATGAGAAGTAAATTCCGACTGTCACCTACCTGGGTAGGGCACTGTGCTACCGCTGCTGCACGTGACTAGGAGTTAGCAATCTGACCTGCTCTAAGTAAAGCTTGCCTTAATCATTGAGGTCCTTTAGCAAGATAGATTAAAAAGTTATTTTTGCCTTTTCTGGGACTCAATTTCAACATTTCTGGATGACAAATTAACAATACAAACTCCATGCAGAATAAAATATTAAAAATGTAATTGTACTTTATGGAACACTTCTCAATTTCTAATATTTCACTATACAAAGTTCACATTTTCTCTAGGAAAATGCATATGTTGTTACATAAGTAATGGATGTCATGAGTATCTAAAACCCAAAAACTATAAATAAAATAATGAAACAGCCATTATTTTATCTCCCATGGATAACTACTGTTGGGATTGAGTTTCTTCACATCTTTCTCAAGTATGAATAGCATTTTGCATCTGGAATGACCCATAAGAAGATTTTTGTGCTCGGCTATTTATTTATCTAGAGACAAGGTCTTGCTGTGTAGAATAAGCTGGCTTGGATTTGCTTGTGTAGTCCAGGCCTCCAACTCATGGTGATCCAACGGCCTCAGCCTCCAGAGTGCTGGGATAATAGGCATGAGCCACCACACCCAGTACCTGACTTATTTTTTTTATTAACAATGTCCTACATCATTAAATATTTTAAGTATGATTTAATACTACTGTTTATTGAACAATTCCCAGTGCTGGCTGTTGAGGTCACTTAAAGGCTACTATTAAAATGACACTGTAGGGACCTCTATGTGCATGAACCTTTCTTTTGTTCCTTTCTAAGTGTAGATTTCTAGAATTGGAATCACTATTTCAAAGAGAAGGTGTTGGCAAGGTTTGGGTGTGTGTTCTGGCGTTGGCATGGAGTGTTTGCCCTGGCTTCTTCCCCCCTCTGTTCAGCTATGAAGATACCTATGGAACACTTGTTTCTTGGAATTCTGATGAATCCCTTCCTAGCCCTGGGAAGCCTACATCAGATCATGCCAAATCTCCATGTCTGCCAGTCAGACCTTAATAGGGTCAGGTTCCTTGCAATATATCCTGGAGTAGAGGCAGACACAGCCTTTGACGGGTTAATTTAAAGGGCTTTTTATAAGTGTGGGTTGGATTCCATGGTCCTCTGTGTGCACCACCTCTTCCTCATTGAGTGAAGTATCTTCCTGACACCCAGAGCCTTGCAGGTGGCACTCTGAGATGTGCAGAGGGGGTACAGGTCCCAGCCTCCTTCCCTCACTGTGCACCGGCTCGCCAGCATTGCCTCAGAAGTGCGATTGTGCTGGATACTGGGCTAGACCAAAACAAGTCATCAGCACTTACGAGCTCTCCATCTGCGAGGAAGACGGGCCTTGACTGAGTTCCTGTGCTAGTTTCCACTGTGTAAATAGGTGATGAATTTTCCTTGCCCTTTGTTAGTAGCTCTCTGACCAAATTCCTGGGGTGGCTACTGACCATCCAGACCACAGAGCCTGACACATCAGTCCACGCCCTCCCACCAACTGAGCGATGATGACCCTACTGCAGCCATTTTGTAGAGAGGGGAGCTGAGGATAAGAGCAGGTGGGTGGAGCAGGCCAGCCACTCAGCCTTCCCACCCTTGCCTACCGCCTTGCTTGTGTGGTCTGGTGGTTGCACAGGGGACTCCTCAAGAGCCTGGATGAGGTTCGGTTTCACGTGACAGCTCCTGAGGTGTGTGCCTCAGAGGAGGTGGGTGCTTGGCTCTGGTGGAGAAGTCAGATAGTGGGCGGGCCATCTGCATGCCCAGGGACAGTGGGCCAGGGCCAGGGCTGCTGCCCGTGAGCTGTCCACTGCCTTTTAGGAATATGAGTGCTTGCAGCCAATTGGCTGTGGCAAGACAGCCAGATTTCAGAGGGCTTGAGGTGCGTCACTCGAGATGCTGCCAGGCTAAAGGCCAGTGGAGTTGTCCCTCAAGGACAGAATCGCAGAGGGGCTCCAGAGGAAGAAATGCACAGGCCATGAGCTTCTGAGGTGCCGAGAGCAGTCTGCGGTCTGCCTGCCGCAGGCCTTTATTCCTGCCCTGCTGGGGAGGGCGGAGGGGGTTGGCAGTAAGGGGAGCGAAATACAGAGCCACACAGGCTCCCAGCGTGAGGCATAGATAAGGCCCTCTATGCCTTCCCTCAGCACTTAGCAGCATTTCCTAAGGAGCAGGCAGCGTATTTAAGTACAGAGCAGAGCAGAGCACTGTTGTGCTGATTCTCTGTTAGCAATATCACTTGGAAGAATTTATATGTATCTTTTTTTTTTTTTTTTTTTTTTTTGGCCCTTGTGCTTGCCAGGGAAGCACTTATTCCACTGAGCCATCTCCCCAGCCCTAAAATGGCAGAAGTGGTTTTTTTTTTTTGCTCCTAATGCCTTCAAGGCATGACTGGCTGTCTTGTGTTGTGGGGATCGAACCACAGCAACCTGAGCCTGACTGCTTTGTTGAAGCAGCCAATTAAAGAACTGAGCTAAGGGGCAGGCCCCCACTTGGAAGAATTTAGGACTGAGGAATATCTGAATCTGCTCCCTGTTGCTGTAATAAAATAACACGAGGCTGGGTACTTTATAAGGGAAAGAGGTTTGTGTGAGAGTCACAATTCTGGAGGCCAGAAAGCACACCAGAGCACTGCCAGCATCTGGCACCAAGGCTTCAGCACAGCATGAGGAGAAGAAAGCAAGCTGACCATGCTTAGAAGCTCTCTGTGTACCAGCAAGGAGACAAGAGAGCAGGGAGCGGTTACTGTCGTAGTTACACTTCTCTCGTTGCTGGGACGAACATCCAACACCCAAAATGAAGGCTGGAAAGGTTTATTTAGCTCACAGGTACTGGAGGTTTCCGTCCATACTCGGCTGGCTCCAAGGCAGAGCGGCACATGGCAGAGGGCAGCCTTCCACGGTGGAGGCAAAGAGCAGAGAGTGGCTGAAGCTCAGGCAGCTAGCTAGCCTCCTCCCTCCCTCCTTACCTGCCCGGGGCAGGAGCAGCATCCGCACCCACGGTAATCAAGAACAAACTCCAGAAGCTGCCCATGGCTGCATGAGGCTTCAGGGGGACACTTACACACAAACCATCACAGGTACTCTTACTCTTTTCTAACACCCCACTCCTGCAGAGACAACGCGCTTCAGGAGCAGTATTAGTGTACCCGTGAGATGGGGCCTCACGGCTCAGGCGCTTTCCGCTCCACCTGCTCAGGGCTCCTTCACTTCGGCACTACCACGCTGAGAACCAGGTGCCCATCGTGTGGCCATGTGGGTCACACACTCGAAGCACCCACACTACATCAAGGTGCTACGGAAAAGCACGCCTTTCTTTCTCCCCCGAAAAGCTGAGAAATGAATCTCAGCAAGATCGAGAAAACTTGCCTAAATTTCAAACTCCTGGCTGGTGGAATACATGAATACATATTGTATCACTGTTTAAGATAACAGTGTTCTTCGCTTGTTGTTTTTGTTCCATCAGTTATTATTATGGAAGCCAACAGAGAGGAAACAGCGACTCTGCCTGCCCCAGGTCTGGCTCCAGCCGCATGCCAATGCCTTGGACTGTATGTGTGCTCTGTGACAAGGGCAATGGCATGCTATGTGACAATGGATACTTCATGCTTTTAGAATAAGATGTAATACTCCTACAGAGTTATTTGTAGTGTAGTCCCAAGTAAGTCATAAGCAATAATAAAGGAATGCGATATTCAGCCTTTATTTGTTATTAGTCCACTTGAGTTTTATTTCCAGCCCTAAATATTAGGCTGTGCTCTATAGAGTGGTTGGATTTGTAGGTCAAAATGGTCAAAGAGTGGCAATATCAGATGCTTCGTCCTGAAAACAGGCCCCAGTGGTCTGGTTTAATAGGGCTTTTCCTAGACAGACTCCTCTCAGGAACAGGAAGAGGCGCTGGGCCCCACTGGGACAATGTCTGCATTGCACCCTCGGCCGATGGTGGACATCTCCCAAATGGTAGTCTGTCCTCCATTTGTCACAGACATAGAAGACCTCTCAGCCCACTCGGGCTCTTCGTGAGTGAGGAAGGATGCATCTTGGAGTGGGCAGGAAGTGGTGTTATCTTCCATCCCCTTTATTGAGTGACAAGATGCACAACCCTTCCTCTGCTCCCCACTCGCCTAGAATGGAAGACCCTCAGTGGTTCTCCCGAGATGTAGCTCCTCAGCTTTTGCTTATTCCTCTAATTAGATAATGTTGATGTTGTGCTAACTGAAAAGGAATATTTACAGAGTTAACTCAGTTTTGCCAAACCCTTGGTGTCAGTTTAACAGTCTGTCTGACCTGCTTCGGATTCAGCTCAGCATCAATTAAGACACAGGCTTACCACAGCATAGCTAAGACTCATTACACAAAGCATTAAAGGGCTTTACAACTCCCTCCCTCCATGAGCCTGCAAGGTCAGACATATGTGAGGGGACACAGCCTCTGGGATCAGCTTGACTGAAGCAAAGGTCTCAGGGCAGCCCCGCCAGCACTGGTGGCTTCCATGTGATCTAGACGGCTTCACAGTGGCAGGCTGCCTTGGGCACGTTACTCCAGGATGCTTTGGGCTTATCAAGTTGGCCAGGGCTAGAAGTCCAACAGGATTAAAATGGTATGACCTGTGAGCAAAGGGCTCTTTCCCCTGGAAAAAGAGAAGCTTAGGATTTGGGAGGTAGGCATGTCTGGATGCAGGGAGCTGCATGGGCTTATGTCAGCCACTCCAGAGCTGGAAGTCAGAAAGCACCCAGGGTGTGAGTGTTTTAGTCGGAAGCCAAAGTGACCAGAAGCACCTGTGGCTGATTTTCCTGTCTCTGCTTGAGTAAGGCCCAGCATACAGCTTGAGGGACCTGCTGTCCATAAGGTCAGAATAAATGCCAGACAAGTGCTCCTACCCCCAGAGGGATTCCAGCTGGGAGGGTGACAGGTGGGACAGGCATGGGGGTAGAAGGTGAGACAGGTGTGCTGTGGTTCGGGTGCTGTGTGGGGAAAGGTGTGTGCTAAGGAATGAGCACAGTGAGAAGGAACCTGGGCATGGAAAGCTGTGTGTGTGTGTGTGTGTGTGTGTGTGTGTGCGCATGTGTGTGTGTGCATGTGTGATGTGTGGTGTGTGTGTGTGACAGAGAGGGATTCATCTGCTGTCACTCAGGTCCCAGCACCACTCTCTGGCAGGGACACTCTTCCCTGGCAGAGGCCATAAGTCCTAGGTCTCCCCATCCTGCACTTGGTCAGCTGCACCTTGCTGAGCCCTGTGGAGATGACACTTCTCTCAGGCACTGATTTATAGGGAATGTGGGTAGTCAATAAGTAACACCCCAGCTTTGAGTTCTAGGAAGCTAATACAGGAATGAAGTACAGGGAGGGGCTATGCGGGCCCCTAGAAGGCACATACCCAGCTCATCTGGAGGGAGAAGCTGGGACCTCATGGTCTGGGATCTGGGGCCACAGAACAATGGAAGCAGTCATACCAACAGAGTCAAGGTGCACAACAGGGCCGAGCCAGTGGGGATTTGCTTACAAGTTGGAGTTTTCTTCTCTGCACAAGGTGACGCCTTATTCAGAAGTGTTTAGCAGGGCAAGCTCTAATGCGCTTTAACTTCAAGGGCCGTCTCTGAGGGACACCTGCCAAAGAGCATGTGGGGCAGGAGGCTCTGAGCAGGTGGCGTCGGCTCCACTTCGGAGGTCAAACTGCTCCCGCTCAGCAGGGTCTGCATCTGAGCATCATGGGGCTGCTGGCTGTCATGCTTCCAGAGTTCCACCTCTTCTGTGGTTGCTGCCAGTTCTCAGCCTGGGCTAAACACAGGGCCCACGTGATGCCTGGCAGCCCTCTACCTCAGCTTCCTTCTCCAGAGAGGCACAGCACGCGGCCTTGCTGACTGAATGGATACGGAAAGTGTGGGAGGTCGGGATGGTGCCTGGGTTTCCAGACAGAGCGACCCAGAGCTGCTCTGCCGAGAAGACAAGCTGCTGTGGTCCAGCCTCGGTAGGAGAGCCCCACTTTGGGGTGGCCCCCACGACCACTTAGTCTGCACAGCCGTGTCCCTGGGCTGCCCTTCCTCTGTTCCATGCTCTGCTGCCTGATTCTGATAGGAGCTTGGGAGGGTGGATGACAGTTGCTCGGCCAAACGGATTTAGAGGGGTGAAGGCCCTCCAACAGCCCTTCCAAATGTCCCAGGCACCCTATTTTCCCTGGATTTCTACCACAGGAACCCCCTTCGAGCACCTTTCTTTGTCACAGCGTCTGAGGAGGTGAGTGAGCTCGAGTTGCTGGTGTCTGCTGAGGAGGCTGTCTTCCCTCTGAACTTGAGCTCTGGTTCTGACAATGTTAGGTCAAGCACCAGGCTCTTCTCAGCAGTTTATCACACAATTGTTCTTGCCATGTTAGCTATTTAATCTCAGCCTGGTTGCATAATCTCTTTGAGTCTTTGTTTCCCCATTTGTCAATAGTTCTTACTTCAAAAGTAGCAAGAGCAGCTTCTAAAGCAGGTATGGCTGGTAGTTTTCATAGTTCAGGTTTACAGAGTAAACACAAAAGGCCTCAAGGGGCCAGGCCACACCCTGTGTCTGCACTGGTCCACCCCCTGAAGGCTGGGGCCTGGCTGTGTGTCACCAGTGTCAGTAGCTGCTCCCATCCCCAGGCTGGGCTGGAATATGGGCTCGCCTCCAGGTGCCCAGTCTCCTGCTGCTCAGTCAGTGAACGTGAAAGATAAAAGCAGTCCTTTTTGCTGTTAAGGTGGGTGTCCCATAAGGCCAATAACTCACAAAATGTCTGTCAAATGAGAGAATAGCGCATCTCTCAGAGGGTGGTGTTGGAGAGTCTTGGAAACCCCCAGGGCAGCCGCTATCCCACAGTCAGTGCTCAGTTTAAAGAGAGGGCAAAAGAAGAGTGTGGCTTTAAGCTCTAAGACATAAGATAAGCACATAAGATAGCTTCTGCTTCTCAGGCAACTGAGTGGACCCCGCTGATTTCCTTGGAAGCCCAGGAAGGGTGAGTTGGGGTGGGGGGAGGATTGATGAAATCGAGTTCTCTGCTCTCAGTCCTGGAATTGGGATTTGAGCCCCCACGGGACTGCAGCATCCTCCAGCTGCTAATTCTAGCTAGCCATGCAGTCACCCCAAAGGCTCCTTGGGGGCCCAGCAGGTGGGAGGGTCAAGCTGAGACACAGGGCAGTGCTGTGTGGAGGAGGCAGGGGGAGGGAGTGCCAGGCTTGAGGAAGGGACATGGGCTGTGGCCAATGAAAGCTTTGAGCTGGCACAGAGGGTGAAGACAGTGAGGGTGAAGGGCTGGGGGACCTGAACATCGATCAGGCAATGGGCAGGAGGCTGGGCATCCAGCCAGCCCGGCGGTGACTGGAGGTTAGCATTGCACCACCCTCCCCTTCACAGTCTGAGGAGGAGTCTGAAGGGAAGATGGAGAGTCTCGTCTAGATGACGGCATCCGCAGTGTCTGCGCAGCATCCCAGAGGATCTAGCCAGTGCCAGCTGGAGGGGAAGCCAGAAGCTCAAAGGAAGGGCTGGCCTGCAGGTCACCAGGAGCCGCTGTGCTGAGCTTCGTGTCAGCCTGCTCCCCAGTGAGTTAGCCAAATTCTTCGTATGAAGTGGGGGCTGTATGGGCCTGAGGGAGACTGTTTACGGGGCCCCTTGAGCAGGGCTGGCTCATGAAGCACAGCCTTAATACAAAGAAGTTAGATATGCTGGGCCGGAGGTCTAAAGCGCCTGCTTAGGCAACCTTAGGCCCACGCAGGGGACTGCAATTCAATCCCAGATCTCCAGCACCACATGCTGATTCAGCCTGGCCATCAGGGGCTGAACCAACCAAAAAAAAGTTAGAGATGCCTGTAGGTGAAAGTTGAATTCAGGAAATAAAGCAATACATGTGGTCTCCTCCTCTCTCATCTCATCACTGAAACGTAGCGTCAGCCCCCAGGTGTCCCCACCAGGGTTTTCTGATATACATCAGAGCCCTGTTATGGGTCTCTGTAGACTTTGCTGGTGCCCATACAAGGGAAGGAGGGAGCGTGAGCCTGCTGAGGGGTACAGAATGAGCCTGGAGAATGCACTCTTACTCATAGAGGGATCATAAGTGCAGAATCCAAACTAGAACATGCTCTTGGATAAGAGGAGCATGCATTATTATAAGGGACACAGGGTGTGGCCTGGACACCTCCCTGTTCATGGTGACAGAAAGACATTGGGGAGGAGGGTCCTCCCCTGGGAGGTATCTTTGAAGCCATGGGCCGCTGGTATCAAGGGTCCAACCTCCTTCCCTTGCACCCAAGTTGCTGGGGTCATGTGGGGAAGGCCCCCAGCTCTTCTGTCCCAAAGCCAGTAGCTCCTGTCTGCTTTCTGGGTCTTCCTTGCCTGCTCACTCTTTCTCAGTTCTGACCTCATATAACAAACATTGCTTCAGGCTTTCCAAGCATGGCCCTAGAATTACACATTGCCATCTTCAGTGCAGTTGCTTACTTCATGGGTACCAGCATATATAGCTAGTCAGGCTGAGAATAATGCCAATTAACTGCTAGTTTCAGAAACCTGCTCAAGATTCTCACATGAGAGAAAACACTCTCTCAGGCTTTTACAGAGAGCAAATTGGTCAAACAATGGCCGTGACTCATCCGCATGGCTGACACTGATGAAGGATCTACAAGGATCTTACTTTGTGTCTTTCCTGTCTGGTTCTTATCAAAGTACTTGGCCAGCTGTCTCTCTGCCCCCTTACATGTGAGGTCTTCAGACAGGCATGGACTCCTTCCTGCTCTCACAGTTGTTTTAAGTGGCTCATAATGATTGCATTTCATCATGGAGCATGATGGAGGACTTGGGTCTATATTTACATTGTATAATCATTGAGTCAGAGGACTGGCACATTAGTGCTCATACACTTACTGCTTCTTAGTGAAGAGAGCATGCCATGTCCTCTGTTCTAGGCTCCTGTCAGTGCAGCCCAGTGCTTGCTCTTCCTCCTGTGCTCTCACCTTGGTACTCCACAACAGGACAGGGCCTGGGGCACAGCCGATGCTCCACAGGCAGGAACTGCTACAGTGCATGAAGTAGGCAAGCTTCCACAGGGACACTGTGAGTACCCCCTACCTTGAACACTCTAGGAATCTAAATGAAATGAAGACTTCAGTGGCCTATTAAAGAAATGTGTTTCCATTGCAATGGCCTTTTGGGTGCCCCTGAAATGCCCAGCCTTCCCCATTGCTGTCTACCCAGCTGGCCTCTCTTGCCCGCCTGCCTCCTGGTGGCCCTTGCCAAGCTCATTGGCAATAGGCCCCCAGGGTGTCCTCCCTCCCAGAACTGTCCACTTCTGTGTCAGCCTGTCTCTGTCACCTGAATATGTTTGGAGTCAGGGCTATATCTGGCCTGGAAGCAGCTCCTCCATGGGAACATGAAGGACAGGGACATGGTGATGCTGACCCTGTCTGCCAGCAGCACTGAAAGGCTCTCAGAGAGGAAGTTTGTACAGGAGGTGCTTTGAGCTGGTACCACTTACAGATGCCAGACGCTAATAGTGGAAGAAATTTATTCCAAATGAAAAAGCAGTTAACATTCTGCAAACATTTTCTATCTTAGCTATGCAGAGTAATTTTGATGCACCGTGTTGGTTTACTGAACCTTTGGTATTACGCACATTCACTGGAGCGAGTTTGGATGGAACTCCCCCTTGGAAGGCTATTGTGGAGGAGTATGATCAAATCACTCGTGAACTCAATATTGCTTTCCTATGCATTATTTGGATGTGGCTCCAATAAAAATGCTCGCTTTTTTCCCCTCTCCAGCACATCATTGCTATGTGCAGCGATGAAGTGTTGCCACATTCCAACTTTATTGCAGATTTAAATTACTTGGATTACTTTGTTGGACAGTGGCTCCCCAAAGCGCAGTGAATCAGGTCATTAATTACCGCTCGAGTGTGTGAGCCACTGCAGAACGCTGAGCCCCACTCAGGAGCCAGCTTGGTGATGGGGGTCCGAAGATATCCACCCCAGGATAGTGGAGCTCGGACCCCAGGAAGATGGAGCTTGGACCCCAGGATGGTGAGGCTCGGGCCCCAGGATGGTGAGGCTCGGGCCTTAGGATGTATTTCGCATTTCGCACCTGAGGTGGATGGCTGTCCTTCCTTGAAGAGACTGGGTCTCAGATCGAAGGTGCTGTCAGCTTAATGGAAAGATGCTCTTTGCCTGGCATGTGCAGGATTTCTTTTTAAAATTTTTTTCTAAAGAAAATAAAAATAGGGGGGCCGGGGAGATGGCTCAGTAGAATAAGCGCTTCCCTGGCAAGCACAGGGCCTGAGTTCAATCCCTGGTTCTGAAAAAAAAAAGAAAGAAGAAAGAAGAAAGAAAGGAAAGAAAGAAAGAAAGAAAGAAAGAAAGAAAGAAAGAAAGAAAGAAAAGAAAAGAAAAGAAAAGAAAAATAGTAAAAAACAAAGCAAAGCAAAAATTCCATTGGAAATGATATAAAATTTCACTAAATAAAATAATTGGAATCCAACAATGGTTGTTGTATTGCATATTATTGTCTTCAGATTGTTCAGATTAACAGATATAGGTAGGCAAAATTGTTCAAAAAATTAAGGAGAGAAAAAAAAATAAAAACATTAGTTGTTCCTTTCAACAGACCAGCAGAAATCAGCCGTGTAATTGTTTGAGCTACCCTGTGTATATACATATGTGTTTTTTTCTCTTTCTTCTTTCCCCCTCTCCTGCTTTCCCTCATCCCGGTTGTTCCTCCCTTTAGTTTCTTTCCTCTTGACAGTGTCTATTGTACCTTTCAGATTTCATTTACTCTTTCAAGTTTTTACACTTGCGACACAATGTAGGTCTGATTTATTTCATGTATGAGGGTGGTCTCTAGCGGCACCCATTTACCTATACAAGCCTCAAGTTTATTTTTTATAGCTGAGTAGTACTCCACTGTATAAAAGTACCACATCTTTTTGATCCACTACCTCACTTTCCCAAGTGACATGGAGATAGACCATTCTTGGCCCTGGGCCTGTCCAGAAGTTAGCAAGTTTTGCCTGAGGATTATTAACACAGGCATGCAATCTGCATCCAAAAACTAAAACACATATCTAAAATTAATTTACTCAGGAATTTTATGGTGATTATTGAGAATCTGTAAGTTTTAAATATTACTTTAATAATTGAAGCAAAATTTATTCAACAAATAAAGCCATTCTTTCATTAAATTTTAATAGATTTTTATGACTAATTGGAAGAGCAGAATGCATATCCATGGTATATATGTATTCTCCACGCTTGCTGTGAAGGGCCCCCACCCTCTGAGACACCAGGCAGCGTGGGCAGGGAGGGATGCCCAGGTGGGGGAACGGCCGAGTGTGCCTCTTACAAGTGAGTCCTTCATTGTCCCAGGAGGTCGTGGGATAACTGATCCCGTGTACAGCAGGCAGTTCTCATATTTTTACTGTTCTTCTCTGTCTGTCTACATTGATAAAGTATCCAGTCATTCTTGCGTCCACTACTGACGAGCCTTCTCCACTTCCGGAGGCCTTCCTAGAGAGGAAGGGGGAGGCTGCGCAGGAAGGTGTGGCACCCAGTGTTCAGTGTCCAGGAAAACAAGGCCTGTGAGCTGCAAAGGTAAAAACCCTGCACAGGACAGGACACTCCCATTTGAGCATGGGGGCTGGGGGGACAGTAGCCAGGTTCTTCCTTTTAAAAAAGATTTGATTTTCTAAAGAATACAAAAATAGTAATTAAAAAAACAGAATTAAAATAATACAAAATTTCACTAAAGAAAGTAATAGGAATTTTAACAATGGCTGCTGTATTGCATGATGTTGTCTTCAAATTAGTTGGTCAGGTTACCAGATATAAATGTGCAAAATTGGTTTAAAAAAACAAAAACAAAAAAGTTACAAAGAAAAATAAAGAATAAAAAGAAGAACATTTAAGCATTAGCTGCTCCTTTCAATAGTCCAGCAATTGAAAGTACAATTACCCAAATTACCCTGCATATATACATGAATGTATCTTTCCCCTTCCTTCTTTGGCCCTTTTCTTGTCCCAGCTTCTCCTTCCCATTGAAGAATTCGTTCCTTTTCTCAGTGTCTGCTGTGACTTGCAGATTTTATTTACTCTATCAGGTTCTCACACTAGCGAGACAGTATGACGTTTGCACATGGCGTCGGATTTATTCCACTTACCAATAAAGTCTCTAGTTGCATCCCTTTGGCTACAGTCGCCTCAGATTCCTCTTTTTATAGCAGAGTAATACTCCATGTGTCAAAGAATCGTATCTTTTTATCTTCAGTTGTTTGACAAAATTCTGCGGGCGAGCCAGGACCTTCCTTCTGGAGGGGCTCCAGACGCAAAGTAAAGCCCTGTCCTATTCCATGTCTGTGGGTCTTGGCTATTTTTATTTTTTAAAGTCCTTTGTATTTTTTTATATTCAAGAAATCAAGTTCTGCTATTCTGCTACAATCATGAAAGGATGATTATAATTAACACTATTGCATTATATAACCCAAAATAGAGAACTCAATGTCCTTAAATGAAAAATCTTCAATCATTAGGCAAGTGCAGGGGTTGGGGTTCGATTCCCTGCACCACATGCTGCACCGGCCCCGCCCGCAGGCGCCATGAGCCAGGGAGAGAGTTCGGGTGTGGTGAGCACGCCTATAATCCCAGCGCTGGGGAGGCTGAAAACAGGACGGTCACTATGAGCTCCAGCTGCACAGTGGGACCCTGCACAAAATACACACACACAAAAAGTTCATTTATAAATTGATGAATGATCTGAATATCCTGACTTGACCAATATGCAAAATGTAAATGTATCAAAACCTCACGCTGTGCCCTCTAGATGCACACTTGTGTGTCTCTCAAAAGTGAACAAAAAGAGGATGGGAAAGGGAAAGAAGAAAAAAGTGTAAGGGACAATTTTTAAAAGAGAGAAAAGGAAGGAATGAAAGAGGATCTGGGAGAGCCGGCCAGAGACAGCCGCAGGAGTCTTCCGCAAGCCGGGAGGAAGAGAAGAGCGGAGCGCCCCTCTGCTCCAGGGCGGCCACATGGCAGTGCCTAGGCAAGCGCTCCGCCCATTCCTCCAAGGGCCGCGCAGGCCAGGTTTCCACTCCCTGCTTTAGAGACGAAGCCACCGAGGGGTGGGAAAGAGCTCTACGGTCTGCGCACTTTACACCATGATTGCTCTGACGAGCGCCAGGCACCACAGCCGCGGTGGGCCCTTCTTTTCAGTAGTCAAATCCTCAAACTCTTGCAGACTTCTCACTCCAGTCTTCACGTTTGCTCTTTGTGCCAAGCAAAAAATCAGAGTTAAGCCTGCAAATGCTCTCTGCAAAGGCCAGCAAGATGAGGACACCTTGTCACACAAGTGGCCCTATCGAGATGTCATGCTGTGTCACCTGGCCACACTGCCTTTCTGGCCTTGGAGCACATCTGCAGAAGTCAACCCCAGCTTCCCTTGTCTTCTTCGTATCTACTGATGGAGAAGGATCCAGATGATTCTGAACAACCTTCTTTAGAAAATCATCCTCAAATTTCTGCAAAATGTGTTTGACATCAAAGAAAATATTAGAACCTTCTAGAAGTATAGCATTTTGTTTATGGCCAACCTAAGGTGTTTGGTAGTGTGTTTGCTGTGGGCACATTTTCTGTGAGTACTCCTACCCACAACCTTTTGACGACACCCTGGTGTCTGTACATCAGGATTCTTTGAGATCTTGCATTGCTCAATACTGAAGAACAAACCATGCTGAGACTGGACGTGTACCACCTCACTACAGAGCAAAATATGTAGCCTAAAAGGTTGTTGTAAAAAGATAATAAAATTTTCCTCTCATCTTTTTGTTCTAAATGTGTGCCATTTCTAAAGGCATATCAATTAATATGCTCTTGTTAAAAAAATTTAAAAATAAAAAGGGACAGCCAAATAGCTCAGTGGATTAAAGCACCTGCAAGCAGGCACAGCCGTGCCAGCCCCACGTGCCCCCCCCCAGGCACACTGAGATGACAATTGAGACTGGGCATGGTGGTGCACACCTGTAATCCCAGCTCTTGGGAGGCTGTAAACAGGAGGATCACTACGAATCCGATCTAGTAGTGAGACCACGAACACCCTATAGACCCTTCCCTAAAATACAAAAAATAAAAAGTAACAAGGACAAGAAGAAAAATTAAGGCTTATTGAAAGGAAGAGCTAATGTTTAATTATTTGACTAATCTTGCATGCCTATATATGGTAATCTGAGCAACAGATTTGATGATAACAACATGTAATACAGCAACCATTGTTAATTTTGTATTCTTGCTTTGAAATGTACTGCTGCATGTTGCTTTCTTTTTGTCTTTGTTTTGGCTTTTGTTTTTGTTTTTACTCTTTAAAATAGAATTTTGAAATACAAAATAAATAAAAATATAATTAAAATCTATTATGAAAAATTATGCATGAATTCAAAATTAAAATCCATGTACCCTCAAGTCCTTATTTCAACACAGCAAATGTAGCAAACTTCATTTCATTCACAGCCACTCACCAATTTTCTCTTATTTTGTTTCTATCTAGAAAAAAACAGGTCTGATTGTAAGTGGGTTCCACCCTTAAGTACAAAGACAACCTGAACTGTACAGGTATAACCTGTATAAAAAGCCAAAAAAGAAAAAAAAAAAAAAACTTAGCTGAGATTTTATTTATGTAATTTAATATTTTGTAATTAGGTAGAGGTAACCAATGAAATCATTTTACACTAAAATAGTAATTTCAATGTGTTTTTAGAGAGATAACAAAAAGAATTTAATGGTCCTAGTATCATCGTAATTGTTATCTTAAAATGCTGTTTGCTTTGGTTATTTTCATTTTGCATTTTGCTTGCAACACTTTATACTTTTTTTAAAAAAGTTTTTAAAGAGTATGAAATGGAAAGAAAAACACATTAGAATTAATACAAAATTCCATTAAACAAAATAAGAATTCAGCAATGGTTGTAGTGTTGCATGATATCATATTCAAATTACTTGTTTAGGTTACCAGATATAAACCTATAAAATTACTTTTAAAAAAAAGTACAAGAAATTAAAAATGAGAAGAAAAATATAAATAAGTTTTATTTATTACCCTTTTTAAAAAAACATTTATTTGAGAGACAGTACAGCAGTAAGTGGTATGACATTACAAGCAGTATGTATTTAGAAGTATAAATTTTAAAACTTTAAATAATTAAAAAAAATTCTGCTGGTCTGTTGAAAGGTGAGGTTAAACCTGAGAGTTTAAAGGGGGTTCTTTCTGATTATGTTGAGGATTACATGAGTCACCGAGGCTGAGAAGACAGACTCCCCCAGGAGGGTCTGCGGGGGCCTGCCAGTCCCAAACATCACCCTCAACCCCAGACCCAAGGCTCTCTCCATAGACAGATACCCTCAGATATGAGAATCTCAACTTGGACCTTGATTCAGTTTTCCATTCTCCTCCATAAGTTTGTCATAGCAGTCAATTATAAATAATTCATTTATTTTATTTACTTATGTATTTAATGTATTTGGTACATAGTAGTGCTCCTTTTCTCAGCCTCCCCAACATGTGCTACCACACCTGGTCTTGGTGGCCAGTGTGGCATGCCAAGTGGTGCCAGGAATTGAACCCTGGTTGCTGTGTTTGCCTGAGCAGGTGCTCAGCCTGCTGAACTTCCTCCCTGACTCAGAATTTTCCCCTTAGTCTCGCAGGCATTTCTGCCTCCCCAGGGGCCTCGCCCTGACTTTCAGGCTCTCGCTAGGACGGGTTCATCCATCTGCATGTGGGTGTGATATCAATTGTGCCAGGGCTTATTCTGGGCATGAAGGCAACAGGACGGCTGGTGCATGTGCTGGTATTTTAGAAAATCACTCTAACATCCCTGGAATAGGTAACCCGTACCATATATGCCTATTTTGCCATGTATACCTCAGACCTAAAGGCATTGCACATCAATCATGGAATCCTTTGTTCCTGAGCTAGAATTTCTGGATTTAGAAACTAACTTTCCAATTTGATAATAAAAGTGACATTTACTTGCTGTTCCTATGTGGTAGACAACAGAAGACACTCTGGTGGCTCCACAGGAGGATGGAAGGACTTTCTGTTTTTGTTTTTAATCAGGGCCTGAGCCCCTGTAGGTGAGAGAGACCATGACACCATGAGCTCCAGAGCTGTGTGCGAGTTTTCAGGCTGGCTGTGGGGGTAGGGAGCACAGGCTTCTGTCCTGAGGGTCTGCTGCTCACTGAGCCCCATGGACAGCAGAGGCAGCAAGCACTCCCAGGTTATCCTATCCCCCGAGCAGCCCCAGATGCACCGTCCTGCTCAGGACCCCTCAGGCAAGGACTGGGCTCTGTGAATAGAGCCCTTTGTTTGGGACACCACAGCAGGCAGTAAGCGGCCACACTCTGAACATAAAGTTTGCCTGCAACACAAGAACCAGACATATTGCATCATAGAAAGCTATCTGGCTGGAGACACAAGGTCTCCAAGGGATGGTCTGTCCCTGTTCCAAAGAGGAACAGTAGATATACTATTCTGGGTGGGATCAGAGGTGTTGATACAAGGACAGAAGGAGGACCAGATCTTGGACTTCTAAGTCCTGGAGTCCTTTTAAACAATGAGTGTGGGGCTGGAGAGATGGCTCAGTGGTCTAAAGCACCTACTTAGAACAAGCTTAGCAAAAGCATCAGGGACCGCGGTTCAATCCCCCAGCACCACATGCCAGCCAGCCCTGCCCCCTGGTGGGCTGAGCTGGTCTCTCTCTCTCTCTCTCTCTCTCTCTCTCTCTCTCTCTCTCTCTCAAATAAATCAATAAATAAATAAAAAAAATTAAAAAAAAAATAAACAATGAGTGTGCTCACAAAAGGCAAGGTGGGATAATTCCACAAATACCGACAATGTCATGTTGTGGCCTCAGGCACCCCTCGCGTAGTATGCCCTCTAAGGAAGATCCTAGGGGCAGTGTGCACATCCCTCCTAGGTGGGCTCCTCCTGAAGGGAAGGCTCAGAATGGGCTCTCTTTCTCCCTAGTGGGCAGTGGTCCCCTTTTCTTTAAGACACATGCATATGTTTAACCCCCAAAGACAACAGAAAAAAAGAGGCTGGAGTGAGTCGATTGGGCTTCATTCTTCTCTCAGAGCTGGCTTGCAGAGATGGCTAACAATATGCTGAAAAGGGTTTTTACAGCTCCAGGAGTGCTAATAGGCATAACCCACTTTGGTACCTGATTGAAGGAGAGATTTATGAAATCCTGAGAACATAAAGTAGGCCAGGCTTCTGACCCTCTTCCACACTGCCTCCCCCAAATTGATATGCAGCATGCCGATATTTTTAAGTTGCTATTTCAGTTTTATCTGCATACATAATAGTGATGCCAGTAGTAATGAGGAAGCGGCCGAAGCAGCAGGAAGCGGATACAGCCATTTCTGTATGAAAAGTTCCTGATAGAGACCCATTCCTAGCCCAGGGCCCGTGAGTGTGTGGAGAGCTTCCTGCTACCCTGTGCCCGCGGGACCACTCCCAGCCCAGGCTCAGCGTGGGCCGGACCCTCTCCCACCCCCTCGGGCTGCCCCCACCACTCCGCAGTATCTCCCCAACCCTGCCCACCGAGTAGGAATTTCTGCTGAGTTTCAGGAACGCCCAGACCAAGTCCTAGCCCAGATCCAGTGAGTGTGTGGAGAGCTTCCTGCTACCCTGCGCCGGCGGGACCAGTCCCAGCCCAGGCGCAGCATGGGCTGGACCCTCTCCCACCCACTCGGGCCGCCCCCACCGCTCCCCAGTACCTTCCCCACCCCGCCCGCCTAGTAAGAATTTCTGGCGACTTCAGGGAACCTCCAGACCCAGTCTTAGCCCAGGTCTCGTGAGTGTTTGGAGACATTCCTGCTAACTTGCGCTGGCAGGACCTGTCCCAGCCCAGGCGCAGCGTTGGCCGGACCCTCTCCCACCCCCTTGGGCCGCCCCCACCACTCCACAGCACCTTCCCATGCCACCAGATGAGTAGGAATTTTGCGGTGTTCTGGGAACCCCCGAACCCAGTCTTAGCCCAGGTCTGGTGAGTGTGTGGGAGAGCTTCCTCTTCCCCCTACTTCACCTTGCCTCCTCCAGGCACAGCTCAGGCCTGGCATACACGCCTGAGGTATAACCCTGCAGCTGCAATCCCTGCAGAGAGTGTAGAGGATAGATCCACCCAGCTAGTCCAGGAGCAGAACATCTTGCCACAGG
>NW_004524590.1:549598-554836 GCF_000260255.1 Octodon degus | reverse complement strand
ACGGAACTTAGAAAAAATAGGGTATACAGATGAATGTCCATTTTGTATCTGTGTATTCAAAGTGGTTAGGATAGATATATAGTTGCATTCTCTAAATGAATAGAATGATTTGTTCTAATGGTGTTTGTAAATAGGATCTCAAGTGCGCATCTTGTACGGCAATTAACCACTAAGAAGAATATATGCAGTGTGTTATTTGTTGAAACTGTCCTTCCAATTTGATTTGAAACTGTATCATTGCTGTTTATCAATAAAATTTTTGAAAAAAAAAAAAAAAAGAAAAGTCCCTTATGAAAGCTGGAGGTGAAACTGTACCCAAGACAGACCTGGACAGAACTGGTAAACACAGGGCCTTTGGTGTCATCGAGGGTGGCCTCTTAGCCATGCGGTCTCATTCCTGTGAAGTAGCATCCAGTGACAGCAAGTACCAACACACCCAGGGCACGGTCACAGGTAGTCCTGACACACACACCTTTGCTAGGGCTCCTGTCACTTCCAGAGAAGCCATCAGACTTCCCAAAAGAGCCAGCCTGGACACCAATGGGGTTCTGGGCTTGAGTCCATAGTCCAGAGTAGCGAGGTGGTTAAAGGACCCATCAAGTCGTTTCTCTCCTGGGAGAAACCACTGAGCGCTTGGTCTGCACTGCATGGGAGAGTACTCCTTGGAGTGAGACCAGAGCTTGATGACAGCTGGCCGGCTTATGGGAGGGATAGCTGGAGCAGCAGTGACCCTGGCCAAGAGCTGGCTGGAGCTCACAGGCCACATCAGAATGGATCTGTTAAAATAAAATTACCATTTCTTCTGGGTTTAAACAGAAACCAGAATCTTATAACAAATTTATATAATATCCAGGACAATATCCAAAATTTCAGCATGTGTAAGCTAGAAAAGCCTCAAAGCTCATGAAGAAAACCAACAGACACTGACATTCAGATGACATCAGTGATGGGAAAACAGCCATCACAAAATTTTCTCTCAATTAAGGTCAAACACTTGAAATGAAGGAGAAGAAGAAACTCTCAGAAAAGAAGGAGAAAATAGAATTTTAGAACTGAAATGCAAGACTATCACAACAAAAATTCTACAAGTCAACAACAAAAAATCTTCCCCCCTAAAAAACGCTATTTGTAAAGGACCAAAAATTTGAACACAAATTCCCCCAAAGATGTTCAGATTGCCAATAAGCACAGTAAAAAATATTCACGGTCAGTAGCCATCAGGGAAATGCAAATCAAAGCCACATGTAAGCCATCATTTCCCACAGTTGGAGGTGACAAGGATAGAAAATGAAAATTAACGAATGTTAGCAATGACATGGAAAAATTGCAACCCTTGTGCATTGCTGCAGGACATAAAACGTTAACCATGTGGAAAATACTTTGGTGGCTTAAATGTAGAGATTTCACATGAGCTAGCAATTGTACTACAAGTTTTATATCCAAAATAATTAAAAGCTGGGAGTTGAATAAACATCTAAACATCAGAGTTCATAGTCTCATCATTCACAGCTCAAAGGTCTGTTGATCAAGACACAGGTAAGCAAAACATGATGTAATAGTCAATCAAACATTGTTTAGCCTTAAAGCCTCTGATATATATTACAAACCTTAAGAATTTATGCAAAGTGCAATAAACCAGACACAAAAAAGAAACATTGCATGATTCCACACATATGAGATCTAGAGCAGTGAAATTTATAGACATAGAGAGTAGAATGAGGCTACTAAAGGGGAGGGAGGTAGAAAATTGGCAGTCAGTAGTTTCAATTTGTGAGAATGAAGAAGTTATGAAGATGGATAGTGGGGATAGCTATGTAATAATGTAAATGCATTTAATGTCAGTATACTACATTTAAAATAGATAGAACAGTAAGTTTTATATTATGTACATTTTCCTATGTAGCTCAGCTTTTTTTTGTGTGTGTCAGTAATCAAACTCAGGACGTTGTGATTGTCAGGCAGGTGCTTGTGCCATTGAGCTAAGTCATCAGTCACATTTTCCTATCACATAAAAAAGTAAAGAACAGAAACATAAATGCCTAAGAAATATTAGCCTATCTCTGGGATACTGAGGGACAATAGAATTTACCACATGATGGTGTTATAGACAGTTGAGTCAAACAGAAATATTATAAGGCAGTCAGCCAGAGCTAGGTCCTCAAAGAAGACAGTGCAGAAGACTGGACACATCACAACTACGGGAGAAACGGATACCTCTAGCAGAGGGCCAGATCTCGATACAAGAGATGAAAGGGACAAACAGGTGTCATTGATCATCTTGAGAAAGGAAGAGTCACTAAGCCAGCCCCCTACAGCAGAAGCCCCTGTTTTGTTTCATGCCCACTTGCTACATAACTTGCTTGCCCATCTGTCCCCATTTAATCAATACTGCCTGAGCTGTTATGCTCTCAGTCTTATTGGTTGGCCATAGTTCTGTCTCACCTCATACCCATCCTGTGATTGCCCCTTTTTCCCACCTTGAACTCAACTCCCATCATGGACTTGCTCTATACAATCCCTAGAAAAAATGGGCTTCTCCGCAACCTGCTCAGGGCCCTCTGTCTCTCTCAGACAGAAGCTTTCTTTCCCCAGTAAATATATTCTGCCGCTAACCTCTGTTGTTCCTAGAACTCATTCCTCAATTTCAGGGAGCATGAGTTCATCCTGGACAGCTAGCAGGTTTGGGGCTTCTTTCCCTGATCTCAACACAATCATCTCATTCTTAGGCATTTACCTGAACAACCTGACAGCTTCTGTACGCAATGAAACCCGTGCACCATGTTCATGCAGCTGTACTCATAGTCTCAGCAGTTAAAAACGGCCCCTGAGCTCTCTGGAGACAGCCGAGCAGCTGCAGCCTGTTCGAAGGTTGCAACACCACCAGCACTCGGTGGACACACCGGATACCGCTTGCAGAGACATGCCCCTGGGAGGACGAGACCTGCTCCACGCTGCACACATACGATTTCACTTACATGAGGTTTTCAGGAGAGCAAAGCTGAGGTGACAGAGTGCAGGGCAGTGGTCAGGAGTAGAAAGACAACGTGAGGTCATAAGGCATGCAAGACACAGGGTGATAACCCATTCTGGGTCCTAATTGTGGTGCTTCTATGAACCCATATACACATTAAATTTCACAAAATTATGTGACGATGGAAGTCTGCTGGATTTTAAGAAGCGTCTTGAAACTTTCAGCTTAATAGGTATCCATTGAGCATGTGGTGTGTGGTACAACTGTACTTTTGCACATCAGGCCAAAATGGTATTTGCTTCTTCCTCTAAGGACCTTTTGGTTTGAAAGATTTTCCAGCTACAGAGGAGAAAATCCCCAGGGAGGTGGGAAGCTGCGAGGAGCTGAGTGTGGTGCAAGAGGTCCCGATCACTCTGCATTCCAGACCAGTGTTTCTGCCGTTCTGTGGCTGTCCAGGTCAAGTATGCAGACTGGTCGCTGGCCAGCAGGTAAGGGATGATTTAGTGAGTGGCCACTGCTGTCAGAAGCTGTCAGAGGCCCAGTCAGATGGTTCCAACTGAGGATGTCTCTGCGTGCTTCTCCCAGGGGCAGCCTGATGATCAGGAATCCGGTTGCAGGCACAACCTTAATGATAGAAGCAAAGCATGAAAGGCCAAGCGCTTGAAGTACTTACCCCGGGGGATGCATGGCACACCCAGAGACCCTCACAGAGGCCAGGAAGCACAGGTGGGAAAAGAGGGGTGGGAAAGAGGAGGATGAAGAGGAGGAGAAGGAAGCAAGGGGATGCTGGAGAAGGGCGTCCAAGGACAACTTCTCACTGGGTCTGGGCGTTATCCAAACTGGTTTCCCCAGGTGCGCTCTGTTGAGTGGATTTACGTCTTTAAACTTTCATCTCTGACCACAGCTGGGTGCCAGAAGAGTGTGTTATAGAACTGGAAACTCAGGGTGACAGCGCCCTGTTTCTCCTGCTAGAGTGTTAAATATATATGTAACATGGACATGAGGTTATAAAATGATGCCCTGCTGCTCTGGAGTTCTTGGGCTACCTGTCTTTCTGTAATTCCTGGGGATTATGATTCAGAAAATCCAAATAAGAGACACTTGGGCATCTATGCTTCTATCTGAGAAGGTTATATGGGCTTGAGCATCCATTATTTTATGTAATATTGAGCTTTCCTATTTTCTCATATAAGAATTGAAAGTTTCCCATCTAGTTTTGTTAGCAGTCCAAATAAATTTTGCCCAAAATGAGAACAGTACAACATGGAGAAAACTTTCTAAATTATATTGCACTCATTCTAACAGTAAAACACAGTGACACTTAGAGCCGTCCATGATTGGTTGTGTTTATCACTGGATTTCTTGCTTTATGTTGGCATTGAAAACACTGGATGTTCTCATCCTTTTGCTATCAGATTCATGGAAGTATTTTTATTTCTTTTTTAAATTTAATTTAATTTTAATTTTTCGCAGAAGCAAGGATTGAGCTCAGGCCTTTGTACTTGCCAGGCAAGCGCTTATTCTACTGAGCTATCTCCTCAGCCCAAGTATTTTCATTTCTTTCCTCTAGGACTCTGAACCCTTCCCAAAGTAATTAGGCTTTGTAAGAAATATTGACAAACGTGGCACCACCAGCATATGAACTTACACAGGCAGCTCAGTGAATTCTCAGCAAGGGAGAGAGGCTGGACGCATGGCGCTGGACCACTGGATGCGGTGCCACATGGCCGCGGTGCCTCCACACATGGCCGCAGTGCCTCTACATTTTCGTATCTGCGTGAATCAAATAAGAGTATGTTGTCTTATTTGTTGTCATTTTTAAAGTTGTAAGAATTAAAAATATAAGACACAAGACAATCATATCTTTTCTTTTTCCTTACCATCTTATGATGATGCGTCTGTTGTCAATTTCTTGTCTCAGTTTTGAGTACTATTTTTTCCATTGATCTATTTGGTACAGGGTCTTACTAAGCTGATCAGACTTGTAGTGATCATCCTGTTTGCAGCCTCCCCAGCACTGGGATTATAGGCGTGCACCACCATGCCCAGATTCATTCGCAGGCTCAATGTGTCCCAGGGGTGGGGCCGGCGCAGCATGTGGGGCTAGGGATTGAACCCTTGGCCCTGCGTTTGCCAAACCAGTCTGCTGAGCTATCTCACTAGCCCTTCTGAGTACTCTTTCTTTCTTTCTTTCTTTCTTTCTTTCTTTCTTTCTTTCTTTCTTCTTTCTTTCTCTTTCTTTCTTTCTTTCTTTCTTTCTTTCTTTC
>NW_004524590.1:496304-549498 GCF_000260255.1 Octodon degus | reverse complement strand
TTCTTTCTTTCTTTCTTTCTTTCTTTCTTTCTTTCTTTCTTTCTTCTTTCTTTCTCTTTCTTTCTTTCTTTCTTTCTTTCTTTCTTTCTTTCTTTTTTTCTTTCTTTCTTCTTTCCTTTAATATATTTAATACAGGGTCTACAGGGTCTCTATTATGTACATTGGACTCATAGTGATTTTCCTGTTTTTCAGCCTCCCAAGTGCTGGTATTACAGGCATGCACCACCATATCCAGTTTCAATGATCATCTCAGCGCGCCCCTGGGGCGGGGCCAGCATGGCACACCGGGGATCTAACCCTGGCCACTGAGCTCTGCCTAAGCAGGTGCTTTAGTCCGCTGAGCTATCTGGCCAGCCCTCTGAGTACATTTTCAATATATATTCTGCAATACACAATACAAGCTCATTAAGTACTTCTCTTCTATAGTGATGTTAGCATTAAGGTGCCAGTGGGAAGTATGGAAGGAATGTCACAGGAAGAAAGGGCAGGCCCAGTGTCGACTGGGCATGGGTAGTGTTCCTTTTGAAAGGAGATAAAAGATATCATGATTAGAAAGGAAGAGGTAAAACTACCTTTGTTCACATGTGACATGTTCTAGTATACAGCAAATCTGAAAGATTCCACTAGAGTTCCATAGATCCAATAAAGTGGCCAGAAAATTTGCAGGATACAAGATTCATATGCAAGTATCCACTGTATTTCTGATTTGCATTCCCTTAATGATTGGTAATGTTAAGTACATTTTCTTATTGACACTTTGCTCCATCTTCTTTGGAGAAATGTTTATTCAAGACCTGGGTTCACTTTCAATTGAGTTGCTCATATCTTGTTGAATTTTATGACATATGCATGATTTAAAGGAATTTTCTCAAGTTTGATGGGTTGTATTTTTACTCTGATGCATTGTCTTCTGATGAATACATTTTTTTTTTTTTTTTTTTTGTGGTACCAGGGATTGAACTCAGAACCTTGCACTTGCCAGGTAGGCATTTATGCCACTATGCTATATCCCCGGCCCCACATTTTTTTGTTTTTTAAATGCAAAAAAAAATTTCTTTTGTTGTCTGGATGTAGGATCTCATGTCCAAGAAATCATTGCTGCCTCCAATGCTGTGAAGTTTTATCCATCAGATGTTACTTCTAAAAATTTTATAGTTTTAAGTTTTACATTTAACGTTTGATTCACTTGCTTAATTTTTGTCTATTATATTAGACAAGCATCCACCTTAATTCTTTTGGATGTCAATATTCACATATTAGCTCACAACTGCTGAGATAATTATTTTAAAAAGCCTCAGAAAATGACAAGTGTTGGCAAGGATGTAGGGAACTGGAACTGCTGTCTCTGTTGGTGGGAATTAGAAATGGTGTACTTGCTGTGGAAAACAGAATGGAGCATCCTCAGAAAAGGGAACACAGAGTTTCCACATGACAGCAGTTTCACTTTAGGTATATACCCCCAGATATTGAAACTAGCATCTGGAAGAGATGTTTGGATACTTATGCTCATGGCTGCAGTGTTCAGAACAGCTGAAGGGTGGAAGCAGCGAAAAGCTTTATTGGCCGATGAATGGGTAAGCAAAGCCTGGTGTATACACACTATTAAATATTAGTCTGCCTTAAAACAGAAGAAAATTCAGACTTGTGCTGCATACAACATAGATGAGTCATGAGAGTGTTATGCTAATAAAGCAAGCAAGTAATGAAAAGAGAAATCCTTCTCTTAGAATTAGGTCAATGGAGGTCATAGAGCTGCAGTTGTCAGAATCAGGCAGAGGGAGTTATTGAGTCATAGGTACAGATTTCCAGTTTTATAAGGTAAAAGGATACATGGAGTTGAGTGGGTGCATGGTGGTGCAAACATGCTTAATACATTCTACACTTAAAGTGACCATGATGGTAAATTTTATTGTACAAGTTTTATCACTGTCAAAGCTTCAAAAAACTAGCTTACATTTCTGTGCCATGGGAATGAGCAATAAACTTAACCTAAAGTTAAGTGTGTACTTTTGTTTATCACAATATAAGAATGAATTAAATAAGAGAAATACAGGATTTATACAAAGGAATTAAAGAAAGTCTAAATAAATGGATGAAATCTCATGTCAGAATATTTAATGTTGTTTATATGGCAACACTTGCCAAATTGTCCTACATGGAATCAACTCAATCCCTATCAAAATCTCTTCTATGTCCTCTCCTACTACCCCTCTTTTCCTTCATCTCTTCTTTTCTTCCTCTTTTTTATCAAATAAATTTATAAACTGATTGTAACATTCATACACAACTATCCAGATGCAAAATAGCATGAATAATTTTGAAAAAGCATAAATGGAGATATCTCATGTTAGAAATTTAAGGCAAAATTACAAAAATCAAGAGAATGTGGAATGGCATAGGATAAACACGGAACTAAAAACAAATATACTGAAAGTCCAGAAGTAGACTTCTGTTGATATTTAGGGTCAACTGATTTGTAACAAGAATGCTAACAAGTCAGGGCTGGAGAGATGGCTCAGTGGTCTAAAGCACCTACTTGGAACAAGCTTAGCAAAGCACAGGGACCGGGGTTCAATCCCCCAGCACCACATGCCAGCCAGCCCCGCCCCCTGGTGGGCTGAGCTGGCCACACACACACACACACACACACACACACACATAAATAAATTAAAAAAAAAAGAATGCTAACAAGTCAATGGGGAAAATAATAATCCTTAAAATAAAAGAGGTTGCTACAATGTTACCTCCACATGCAGAGAGACTGAACCCCTTCTGCACCCTATACCCAAAACTTCATATTAAATAGATTGCAGGATTACATTTAAGAGCTAAAATGACAAACCTCGAAGAAATGTAGAAAAAAGAATTTGTGAATCTGAGTTAGGATCTATTGGTTCTTAGACTTTATACCAACATGTAAACCATGAAGGAAAGAATAAATTGAATTTCATCAAAGTTAAAACTTTTTGCATGAAAGAACATTAACACGAAAATAAAGATAGTTGGGCCAGACAAATAACTCAGCAGATTAATGCACCTGCAAGCAGGCCCAGGGGCCGGGGATTCGATCCCCAGGCCTGCCATGCTGAGATGACAATTGAGACTGGGTGTGGTGGCTTGCATCTGTAATCCCAGCTTTTTGGGAGGTTGTAAACAGGCAGATGTTTACAAGTCTGATCTAGTAGTGAGACCTTGAACACCCTGTAGACCCTTCCCTAAAATACAGAAAGAGAGAGAGAGAGAGAGAGAGAGAGAGAGAGAGAGAGAGAAGAAAGAAAGAAAGAAAGAAAGAAAGAAAGAAAGAAAGAAAGAAAGAAAGAAAGAGAAAGAAAGAAAGAAGAAAGAGAAAGAAAGACAGTAGCTTGATTGAAGTCACTGTTGCAGGCTCTGAGGAGTACCAGGAAACACTGATTTGTACATTTCAAGTGAGCCAATTTTACTATATATAAACTATATCTCACTAAAGCTGTTAAAATAATAAGGAAGGAAAAAGGGACAAAGAAGAGATGGCTAAGGAGTGGATGGACAGGGGGAGCTCATTTTTTGGACGCTGCTTGCCTATGCCCAGTCTCGGACGTCAGGTTGGACCACAGCAGTCGCGCCTCCCTGCTTTCTTCCTGCTCGTACAATGGCTGTGTGAGCGAAATCTCGGACCTGCTTCGCGTGGAGCCGGCTCTGGGCTGGCGTGTGGTCAGGACGAGACGGCGAGACGGCGAAGACGTCCGGTCAGTCTGCCTCCCGCCTCTGGGGGCCCCTGCTCCCCGGGCGGCCCTCCGCTGACATCTGACCTCCAGGGTGCCTTTCCTAAGGTCTCCGTGTGCGCGCCTGGCACACCCAGCCCCGCTTATTTCAGTCAGAATTTACCTTTCAATAATATATTTAACAGCAAAGACAACAAATTCCTGAGTGACAAGATTTGGAACTTTATTGATGCAGTTATAAACTTAAATATATAAACTGGAGGAGCAGGCAGGATGATTTTTTCCATAATAAAACACACTTGATGGTAGAAAAGACATGTTAATTTTGTTTCCACTAGTGTCTACTTCAGTCAGTCTTACAAAGGAAATGGAGTGAGCTTGTCACGGGATTCTGCCTTCCCAGGTGCTGGTTCTTCGTTCTGGCTGAGTGGCGGTAGCCTAGTCTCCACCGCTGCGGCTCTTTACCGTTCTGCCTTGTACACAGAGTTCTTTCCAGGGCAGGCATACGTGCTCACTAAGGAGACACTTGGAGAGCAGTTTTCAGCTGCCTTCGGGGTGCAGATAGCCACGCTCTTGGACAGCGGTCGCCTTTAGTTGTGCAATCATATCCTTTCCAGGTTAAGCATGCTACCAAATGGCTTATGGACGTTTCCAAAGTCTTAGTTTCTTTTTTAAAGAAAATTCTGGCCGTCAAACAATTGAAAGCCTTATCACACAAACTTAGAGTGCACTGTAGTTCAGAAAACATTCTCACGTATGTAGCCCCCTCACATCTTCTTGTCTGAGTTCTCTAGGGTGCTGGCGGGGTGCACGCGGCCTGGGGTTGTGTATCCTCCCACGCTGATCCCTTCTAGCCCAGGGACACCTCAGTGCCAGCTGCTCCTGACTTTCCTGCCCCACATATTCATCTTTCTCTAACTTACAGGGTTCCCCCAGGCCTGCAGGGAGGAGCCACGAGCCCTGGCGCTTGAGGTGGACAGAGCCCCCTGGCGTGCTGCTGGAGGAGGCTTGCTGCGCAGGCTGTGCAGCTCTGTCCCAGCATTTGCTTTCCTCCCCATCAAACTGAGCTTTCTATTCTTGCTCCATCGGGAGCATGGCTGAGAACTTGGCAATGAAGTAGGGACGAGAGCCCAGATCTTGGCTGGATGTTCCTGGCATGTCAGGTGACTCAGATGTCCAGGGTTAGGCATGCACATCCCCAAGGTGAAGCATAGGCATGGGGTGCTTGTGCCTCTCCTAGTGCCACGTGGGCGTGGGTGACAAGCAGCCCGAAGACCACCAAGTGGGCATCATCTTGCAGGCACGGCTTGGAGAGGATCTGGGATGGGCAGGAGTGTCCGTCGGTCCCGTCTGCACAGACAGATCGGTGCTTCCTGTGACCAGAACCTGACCCAGGAGGTGTCAACATTTCAACAAACCATGGCTCAGCTGCCCAACACGGTTCCACCATCTCCGATGTGTACTGACAGTTGCCCTAGTAGAAGGCAGAGAGGCCACAGCAGAAGGTAAACTTAAAAATCCCAAAGAAAGGAGTTTACAGGAAGAAAGTCTGCATTGAGAAAGAGTCAATCACATGTGAGGTCCCTGTCCTTAAGGACACACAGCGGGGATGTTGGCCTCTCCACAGGGAATCCCGGGTGAAGACTCCCCTGGGAGCCCGTGTCTGGCAGTTTGGCTGTCTCTGTCTAGCCCTGGTCTCTGGTCTCCAGTTCTTCCCTGGGAGATCCACCTCCTGTAGGGAAATGATGTGTTCAGAAGCTTGCTGTATTGTCTCTCTCGTGTAAGAACCTGAAAGAGTAAATAAAAGCTAAAACTTACAAGAGATACTGTGAAAGGGAAAGAAATTGTTCAAAGGGAAGGAAGAATTCGGATGAGGGAAAGAAGGAAGGGAAAAAAACACGTACACACACAGGATAGCTCGGATAATTGTGCTGCTGATTTCTGCTGGTCTACTGAAAGAAGCAGTTAATGTCTAAATTTTTTCTCTCTCTTTTTTAAAAATACTTTTTAACAGTTTTGCATTCTTCTACCTGGTAATCTGAACAACTAACTTGGAGACAACAATATGCAGTACACCAACCATTGTTGGATTCCTGTCATTTTGTTCAATGAAATTCTATGTCACTTCTATTTTTTTACTTCTTTTTATTCTCTTCTAAAAATTTCTAAAAAATAATAACAACAATAAAAGGCAGCTTGCTGCTGAAGAAGGTAAGCGTGTGTTCCCCCCTGCCCCTTGCCCTCAGGGCCATCTTTTGGGTCCTTTGTTTTCTAAGGATCTTTTTGCTGACCTATGGAAAAAAAAATGAGCAAGGACTTCACACATGTAGTCACACACACACACACCCTCACACCCTCCCATATACACTCAAACACACACACACACACACACACACACACACACACACTCTCACACACAGTGTCATAAGGTTTTCTGCTCCAGGGTTCTGGTCTGTGGCACCCCACACTTCCTGGGTGTTGGTGACATTGACACTCAGCCATGTAAAACCATTTGTGAGACTGCCCATGGCTGACAAGCTTTGCCTACAATCCTTTTTCTGTGACCAATACCCACTTTCTGCCCGAAGACTTGGGATCCCACCCTTTCAGATTCTACTCAAGGGTGACTCTGAAGGCTTTCTTGGGCAAAGCGCCCGCCCGGCTGCCCAGCAGCAGTGCCTTGCCTGTGTCTCCCCGCATGTCTCCACAGGTTCTTACTACAGTGCCGGAAGGCCTCACACACCAGCTGCCTCCACCCAAAGCCTCTTGCAGGTGGTGATGCGGCCTCAAGCTGCGTCTCCGCACCGGCCTGGTGTCTGGCCCGTGCTTACCCTTCCTGCAACCCGCCTGGCAGGTGGACATACCAGCATTTCCTCCTTGGGCACTTCAGCGAAAATGCATAATGCTGGCAGCAAGACGCAGACAGAAGCAGCCAGCTGGTTTTCAAAGTCAGAGTTGTGACTGGCATCAAGTAGGAAAAGGTCTTTTAAAGCCTTCTCCAAATACAGCTTCTCTAACTGCAGTGGAACACCCATCTCTGACAAAACAAAACAAAGAAGTGGGTATGTTGGGAGCCACGGAAGCTGGGAAATCAGTGAAATGTGCGTAGGTGGGACTAGGCCTCAGTGCCCAAAGCAAGCACACTAGCCCATCTTGAGAAAAACGTCCTGTCTTGTTAAAGTCAGTTACTAGTCACTGGGAAACCTTGTGTCGCATGCTACTAACTTTGCAAAAGTATAAATAAAATACCATTTTGTTGTGAAAAAAAATATATATATATACCTAAGATAGTTGGGATAGATATACAGCGACTTTCTCTTAGTTCATTGGGAAGAAATGTTTGTACTAATATTCTTTAGACAAGATACCATGTCTACATCTTGTCCTCTGAATAGCTCCTACAAAGACAACAATATGCAATGTATTAATTATTGTAACTGTCCTACTAACCTATTGTGAAATTGATTCATTGCTATTTTATCTTTTTTTCTCATTAAAATGAATTTAAATTAAAAAAAAATGTCAGAGTTGTGTGTACCTCTTATTTGTGCCTAGCACAGGGCCTGGCCCAGGGTTCCTGCTAAGTCACTGGCGAGTAAAATCAAAGCAGAGGAATGACGATTCAAGGCTCCATGCTGCTCTCCCCACTGGGAAACTGGAGAGAGTATGGTGGTGTCTCAGTGCCAGCGGGACGCCCACAGCCGAGCCCAGCCAGGCCCTGCAGGCCAGATTGACTGCTCTGTACTGGCTTATGCCGTTTGTCTTTGCAAGCACATGGATGCCTTCCTGGGTCAGGGGTGGGCAACCCGGGGAAAGAGCCCTGTGCACCTCGACTCTCTCAGCACTGCAACAAGACGTGGCTCACCAGTGCTGTGGACATTGAGCACAGAGGAAACATGGGGCCCTTCTAATGTGACAGTAGGGCCAAGGCCACGTGTCACGCGCAGCACAGGTGCACACCGATTGGCGTCTTCCTCCGGGCTTCTGTGCCCGCCCGTTGTTGGACAGACTTGCTTCCGCCATCCTCAGGTGGCCTCTGCAGGCCCTGGAGTAGCTGAAGAGCAGGCTGGTTGGGGCTGACTTGGCACCATGGGGCCCTTTGGGATGGGAAGGGAACGTTGGACCCCACAGGGCACGCCGCTGCTCCCTGCCTCCAAAGGACCTGGCTTCCACTCCACACTGCTTCCGCTGGCTTTCCACCCCACACTCAAGCACTCTCCTGGCTATTAAAACTGCAAACCTGGGAAGACACTGAAAATGTTAATGTGCTATAAAACTTTCTATGTGTGAGGATTTCATCTGCAAAGAAGGGTAGATGAGCCTGTAATGACTGGCTTTCCATCTTCTCAATAGATTTTATTGTAACAGTAACAAGAGTAATTCCACTTAAAAGACTCTTGTCAGGTAACAGTTACAGTAGATTATAACTTGGGAAGAGAAACAATCTCTATACCAAACACATTTGCAATGACCAGGAAAAAGAATGAACATGGAGAAACACAGCTGCGAGCCTGATGGAGATGGGGTTGTGTGCAACGTGGTGGGGCCAGGGGGTGGCGCTAAGGAGGAGGCAGATCACTTCATGCTGTGGCCTCTCCCAGCAGAGTCCCCCAACACAATTTCATCACTCCAAAACTGCACCTTGGACTAGGAAACAGCATTGTGGAAACCTTCCAGGAAAACAAAATTGTCACTAGTGATTTTAAGTAGTCAGGACAACATGCTTACCTTGGACAGGGCAAGGAGGTTTACTAGTAAGCAAATGACTCCGGTCTAGAGAACATTACATTGTAGAGGTATCCCAGCAGAAAGAACAGCAGGCATACAACTGTTCCCTGGCCTTTCTGTTTTCTAGCGGGCATATGACTGTTCCCTGGCCTTTCTGTTTTCTCGCGGGCATATGACTGTTCCCTGGTCTTTCTGTTTCCTTGCTGAGACACGTCACCTGTGTTCCAGTCACCTGCTATGATCTTCTGGATGCCAGTCAGAGTTCAGGTTCAGTAGCTTCTGGGAGTGACCCAGGGACTGGTTTATCTCTCACATGCCAGGAAGGCTGGCCCGATCCTGTGCTTCTGTGGAGCACGGAGCATTAGCCAAAGCCATGCAGCGCGGCAGTTTTGTGTGTGAGAACTATTACTGAGAGGCATACCGATAACTTGGAGTCCCTAGGGTCAAGGTCACCTCTCTTCAGGGCCTTGGTCTGATTTCTCCCCCTCCAACAATACCCTTGATTAGGTATTATTCGGCTGACCCTTGTTCCAAGGCTATGGTGCTGGGAGACTGAGGATAACACTTGGCTGAGCTCGATAGTGCTACACCCAGCAATCTGCTGCGGCCCTGGCGGTCTGTGCCTCTTTCGGCCTAAATGAAAGGCATACATTTTTGGGACCCATTGTCAGAGGAAAGCTGGGTCACACAATCATGCACTGTCCTAAAGAAATTAACACAGAGAGCAAAAACCGGCTAAATTTGTCACCAACAGCTCAACCTGGAAATGTCACGTACCTACAATCATCCATCCAGGAAGGAAATCAATCCTGTCCTAGAGCAGATTTCCATCTAATCAACCTCTTCTGTGCAACCTTTTTAAAAAAATTGGAGCCTTCAACATAAGCATTATATATTCATGAGTGATGAAACTATTATGCATCTGTGTGATAATCATGATCAAGCTAATTATATCATGTTTACAAATAGTTTAAATAACAGCTCACTTCGGTATGCGTGTTTAAGGGATAGCATAAAAATCACGCATTCGAATTTGAAAACGCAAGTAAAATCCTGGGCCTCGTAAGCTCTGGGAGAAAATAGATTGACTTTTAAACTTTAGTTTCAAATTGATAGGTAATTTTCAATGACAGCATAAAACTCCCATTCCCTGCCACTTGGCTTCCCCAAAGGCTAACACATCTCAGCACTGTGACCCCCTGCAACAGCTGCAGCACAACCCCCTGCCACAGGCTGTAGCACGCGTGGTGCTCATCCCCAGCGGGTCTCCTATGAGGCTTGCTTCCTCAGTGCAGACAGGCTGGTGGTGGGGTTGCTGAAAGATGTTCAGATGTGATGGATGCAGGGAGGTTGCAAAAGAATGGCTTATTTCCTGGGAAAGTGTGGGGGTTGCTCTAAAGTGCGTTCCCTTTCTCCTGTTCTCTTTTACAACACCCCTGTGCCCTTCTGCTTTCCTGCTATCTGTGCAGAAATGTGAGCCCGTCACCAGGAGTCTTACGTCTGGCCACCCATGGAAAGTCTAACAGACTTGATGGCATGGGATGAGCCTGGGACCCGTGCCCAGCATCACCCATGGGAGGTGAAATCTAACAGAGGGCTGAATCACAGCTGTGCAGGGAGAGCTGTGAGTCAGGAAGCCTGCTGGGGAAGCGAGGGGCTGTGCAGTTAGTCCTATCCTACCCAGGGGAGGAGAGATGTGTGTGCTGAAGGAAAGTTTAGGGAGAAGATTAGGAAGAAGGGTGAATTCACCAGAAGCTGGTTGATTTGACTTGGAAAACAAATGAAGATCTTTGTGTAGATGTTTGGAAGATCAGGAAAGGTCAGTGGTCAGGGAGCCAGGTTTAAGGTAGTCATCATGACGGCACTGAGGAGCCAGTGTCTGCTGTCCACATGCTCTGAGTACCTGAGCCAAACTAGGCTGTGCTCAGAAATTACACTCTATGGAGGGGCAGGTGACGCACACAGGGAAGGCTGACTCGGCCACAGTCGAGCTGTCTGCCTTGCTCTGAAGCCTCAGCTTCATGCATTGCACTCGTCTTTCCATCTGTTCTTCATCATCCTGCTCTGCAGCCATCCGTCTGTCATCCATGCGTGTACGTCCCACCCCGCCAGCCGTCCTCCCTCTTGCCTTCCTTCCCTCCTTGCTGTAGCCTGTGGAGCAGCTGGGATGAGTGAGCGCTGTGTGTTTCCAAGTCATAGCTGAGAGGCTGGGTGGCTGAGGAGGTGCAGGCAGAAGAGGCATGGTGTGGGCAGAGCCGGAAGAGTGGAAAGCATATTTCTTAGCCTAAGTGTGGAGACTGGGAGCTGGTGACAGGAAACTGATGAAGGCATTTCCTTTCCTTATTTTCTTTGAATAACTATAAAACTATTTTTGCTGCACTCAATGAAGTAATATATTTCTCCAATCAAGAGTGGAAAAGTTGATCAAAGAAATGCCCCTGTTGTCTCTCAGTCCAGACTCAATGCCCTGTCTGAGCTACTTTTCTAGAACATCTCCACATGGATGAGGGGCACCAGAGGGGGTGGGTTGGCCGCTCCTGTTCTTATTTTTGGTAGAGGATAAAACAGTTAGAACTTCTTGTGAAAGAGATATACAATGAACCAAATAACTTTTAGCACTAATATAATGCTGTCACTTTTCAAACAATCACATCAACTTGTTTTAGAAGTGCAGTTTTTAAAATTGTGTCCTAACATGACAAATTTCATTTCAGAGGAATTTTTTTCTTTGTTGTCAACTTGTAAAATTCAGCAGCAGTTACACTAAATGAAACTGCCAGCAGATCCTTCTCTACAGTGACACCAGTAGCGTCACTACAGTAAAGGGGATGAGAATGTCGCAGGCCTGTCTTACTGCACACACTTTGATGGCCCCCATCTTTGGGAGGACACAGCATTGATTATACTCAGAGTCTTAAGAGCTATAAAAACATTGGCAAATATATGGCTGTGCACAGAGTACCCAAAATGAAATATTCTTATTCTGCAGTTCTGTCCCATCTGTGACAGAGGACCTGGGCATGCCAGGCCTTGGCATGATATATGATGGGCGTCACTGCTCTTGTACACTGTGAGCAGCACTATGAGCCTCTGGCATCCTTCAGGTTGGTTATCAGAGACACTGCTCTCATGGAAGACCATTTCTCTATGGTGCAAAGATCGCTGCAGAGCAAGGTAAGAACCTCATGAACATCATGGAACTTTGCTGATTAAAAAGAGCAAACATTTCACGAGTCATCTCAGCAGATCCTTTGACTGGGTGATTTACTGAAAAATCACCTTGGAGTGTGACAGAAGACCAGGCAGATATAAATGGGCTCCCAAGAAGAGGTGGGCAGTGAATTGGAAAGGACATTTTGGAGAGATGGAATTGACAGGGAATTCTGCTAGGACAAGAATTTGGTGCCTAGTCTTGCTCTTGAAACCACGAAAAGCTAGTATCTCTGGATCCCACCAGGTAAAGATTTGGTTTTGCTTATTCAGCTTAGACAGCATAGCAGGAGAGAAGCTCCTGTAATCAAGAAAGGTAGTTAGAATCACAGTGCAGACCATGGGGTCTGCCTCTGCTCTGCAACATAGAGCAGTGGACAGGGCTGATGATGAGAGCAACCACTTTGATGAGGAGTCCTCTGCAGTACTTTGGGGTGGGTGCTCAGGACATATCCTGGAAAGAGTGAGGACACTGCAGCTCTGAGGGATGCTGCTCAGGGGTGCAGCTGTGCTGCCCTGCTTTTCGGCAAATGTTGCCTCTCTCCTGGGTGCTGCCCCCATACACAGTGTGTTTCACCCCGGGAGCTAAGCTGGGGCCTCAGCTCCAACGTGGAATCACCCTGCCGCTGCCCTTGCCATCTGATCTCTCTCCCCTGCCCTGCACAGTGACTGCCCAGAGGGAAAGTGCTGTGCACTGCATGCCAGATTGCCAGGTGCTTAGCAAGGTATCAGCCGCACGCAGAACATGTGCTACTTAATCACTGCTTTGTTGAATAGTAAAATATTGAATGTAAATGAGGCTCAGTTACTTTTTGCTTTATCTTAAGCTCCTCAAGCTTTCAATGTGGCTTCATTCCCAGTTATCACCTAGTTCAGGGATCTGTTTCTATGTACCTGAAGGTATTTGCTTGTCTTAATGGAACCCAAAATGCCCCCTGCCTACACATTGAAGTGCTTGACCGTAAGGGCTGCACAGTTTTTTGCAGGGATCCATTGGTCTGTCAGTGTGATCTGTTGTACCCAGGGAAAAACAGCAGCAGGAATGAGAAAAAGAAAAGACAGGAGCTGGGTTAGGTGGTAGCCACCTGCGTGGTTCGTGAGATAATCTCCTGAACAATAGTAGGGGCCTTTACTTATGTTTTTATGAAGTTTGTAGTTTGTAACACATGACACAAGCTTGCCTGGTGACTAACAGCCAACATTAACGAGCCAGGGCACCTACCGCAGGGCTCAAGTAGCTTGACTGCTTCAGGCCCTGAAGTCCAGTGCTGCTTTCACACAGTCGACCAATTTCCAGCTTCTGTGGCTCCCAACAAGCTTTGTGTTTAGCCAATCACCTAGCATAGCGATCACAATGTGAAGACTATAAATGTCAGTGAGTGGAGGGGAAATACTTGACAAATTCATATTCCTCATTAGACCTTTTAACTTAGGCAACGACAAACAAAATAAGAGTCTGGGGACGGGTATAAAATAGGATGTCGGGAACCGGCAGTTGAAGAAGATTGCAGTTATCCTTCTAAAATAAACCCGACAGGAATCCAGGGTTAGAATTTGGTGATGCCCTTGCTTTGCACAGTCAGGTCCTGTCTGTCTTAACTGTCTTAAACCATCTGTGAGCAGTAGTTTTATGCTCTTAAAACTCTCCATGCATCAGGGGTGCGCTTGGTTGAGGAATGGGCGACGAGCCAGATGAAGCTCAGCTTGCAGAACCTGCACCCCTTGGCGGGCGTCCTAGCTTCTAGAACTAGAGCAAACTCCTTTAACTCTGACCCCAGATCGTTCAGTTGTGAGACAAGATGGCAGCACTAACTTTTCCTGAGAATGTATGAAAATCACGAATGGCTGACATTTAGTTTGTCACATGCAGTACATAATACGTGGTAAATCAAAATGATTTGGGTTGGCCAGATAGCTCAGCAGATTAAAGTGCCTGCTTAGGCAGATGCAAGGGCGGGGGATTCAATCCCTGGCCTTCTGTGCTGGCCCAGCCCCCAGGGCATGCTGACACTGAGACTGGGCATGGTGGCTCATGCCTATAATCCCAGCACTTGGGGGGCTGAACAAAGGAGAATCACTGAGTCTGATCTGTGTAGTGAGACCCTGTATGCCATGTTTTAAATACATTTTTTAAAAAAAGAGTTTAGTTTTGCAAAATTTTTATCCATAGTAAACTATTTCTGCCTTTAGTAATTACAGGACTATTTTACAAAAACATTCTCATATTAAAAGCTAAAAGCACAACAAGGATGAAAACTCGTCCTTGACTGCATGCTGTCACTGCAAAATTATTCCCAGGATTCCGTGACTGGTGTGGGAAACACATGGGTGTATGTCCTCTGAGTAGGACTGCTCTCTGCTGGTGTTTCCACATATCCTTCTACCATCTATGATACTTGGAGCTCAGGCCATCCGTGCTTTATAAAAGCTGCAGAGTGCTCTGCATTAGAGAAGCAGCAGCAACATGAGCTACTCTCTGGCCTGACAGGCTCAGCCTGCGTCAGCAGCCCTGTTGGGCTCTTCTGAGCTTCTATGAAGGCAGGTCTGCAGGAGACACAGGGCTTCCCTTTCACCGTGCACCCTCTTCCTTGACTTTGCTATGGCTTGTGTGTGCCTTGCGTTTGGTTGCTTCAGTATCTAAACTCCACATACAGTTCTTTATATGCAGTAGGGTTCACCCAACACAAATTTTAATTCTAGATGAAAGATTCCTGGACATTTTTAGCCCTATGATCACAGATGCCCTGCTCCATCTGGTAGACTTCAGTTTGTTAGTTGCCCAGGTAATAGTTCCAGTTCCAGTTCCAGTTCTTATTACTTTAGTTTCTTAGAAACTACTGATCACTATGATACGTAGCTGGTCACAATGGTGCACACTGTAAGAACCAATCCCCAGTTGGCGATCCATTCTGCCTCTGAACTTACGGCTTGTTTATCCCACATGAGCCCCAGACCACTGGAGAACGGGGCCTGATGTCTTGCAAATGGTCCCAATCAGTGCCTATCAACATAAACAAATTTGCCTCCAAATTTTGTGTGCCATTCTGGTATTCTGTTTACCATGGCAACATGGGTTTGCAAGCACATAACAACATGCATCCATCATAGATACAATTGTTTGTGTAGTTAGCAGTACTGAGGTTCAAATGCAAGGCTTTAGGGCTGGACAAGCCCATGCAACGACTTCATCCTCAGCCCTGACTGTAAGATGACAGAGACTCCCTAGGCAAGGAGAGAAGGCAATGTGTTTTGGGTGACTCTGTTCTGAAAAGAAGCCTTATAACAGGAAGTCCTGGAATGTTCTCTAAAGAATAGCTCCAAAAATGCAACGGTGGAACAAACCTAGCTCATTAGAGGCCCAGCGGTGCTGTTCAGGTGTGGTATAAGAACTGGTGGTGGGAGTTCAGGCCTATGGGCTGTATGTGTCCTGGAAAACTTGGCTGTTCTGGTAAGCAAATGGAATGGATTTGTCTTCTCCTTGAACCCATCCTACTCATATGGCTGGCTTCATCCCAAGTCCTCAGTGCACTAGAAGGGCTGGAAGAAAGTACTTGAAATTTAAAAAGCTGTGTGAATGTGTGTACTGTATGTGAGTACTGGTGTGAATGTGCGCCTGTATGAAGTGCCTGTGTGTATGTGTATGTGAATGTAGGTGCGTGTATAGCTAACATGTGTGTATAAATGTCTGCATATGGTTATGTTATTGTGTGTCTACACACATGCCTGCATCACGTATGTGAGTATGTGTAGGAGTGGATACATTGCCCAAGGCTCTTGTTGTAGGAGTAGTGTCACCATCAAAATGACCAGCAGATGAGAGCAGAATTAGGTTAGTCCCAGTGGAGCTGGAAGAGGGTCCCAGGTAGGGGGGTCCACTGAGGGAGTCAGATGAACAAAAGTACTCAGCACTCAGGGTGGGAAGGCAACTTGCACTGCTGCTGTCACCAGAGCAGGGATCTGCATGTCCCAGGGCTGGGCCACACCTGGCCACTGGATCTCCTGGAGACCTAACAGCCTTTTGGAGCAGCAATGACAAAGGATGAGTTAAGAGGTGGAGCCACAGGATGGTGCCCGTATGCATACATTATTCAGTGCCTTAGAGCACTGTAGTTAGTCAAACTCTAATGTAGGGCAGAGGGGTGTCGAGGTTAGCAGATGGGAGGAGTTAAGCAAGGGCCTAGGATGGAGACTGAGTCCAGCACAGAGAGCCTCGGCCTGGAGTGTGGGGTGACCCCTGCAGGACCGATCCCAGCGCAGTACCGTTGAGTTGACCTCCCAGGCCTGGGGGAGAATGCAGTGAACTGTGGGCAGGCAGACAGGAAGCCTGATTCAGACACAGGCCCGTGCTGCCAGGGACCCCTCCCCAGAAGAGAGTGCCCTTCCCATGGGAATGGAGGGGCCAGGGAGATGGCTCAGTGGAATAAGCGCTTCCCTGGCAAGCACAAGGGCCTGAGTTCAATCCCTGGTTCTGCCACCAAAAAAAAAAAAAAAAAAAAAAAAAAAAAAAAATATATAACTCTATGAAAAAATTTGGGTTGAATCCCTAAAAAAAAAAAAAAAAAAAAAAAAAAAACATGGACCTATGGGAATGGATGGGAAGTGAGACGAGAACCCCAACCATGGGCAGCCCAGATGAGAGGAGACTCGGGCCTGCAGGGAAGCAGGAATGACAGTGCGGTGTCCAGAGAGGACGCAGGCACGACAGCGGCCAGCCTGATCTCTGCGCTCCCACTGCCCATCACAGCACCCATCTGTCACAACCGTCCTGCTAATGCCACACAGGCCAGCACTTGCCCCCAGGGGGCATGAGCCCCAGCTAGGTTCCGAGTTCTCTCTGCAGACTCTGCTTTTGAAAAAAAAAAAAAAAAAAGACAGGATAAAAAAGAGAAGGCTGAGCATTTTGATGCAAAAACATTTCCCAAGAAGCAGAGCGAGTGCTCCTGAGGCACCTGAAGCCTAAGCACGATTCTCTTGTCTCTCCTCTCAGGTGTGGGAGGGCCGTCTGCCCAGCTGTCAGATGCTCACCTGGGAAAGCACTGTGGCTCTGTCCTGGCAAGGCTGTGGCTCACCCCTCACACACTTTGTAAGTGTCAACGACAGAAATGTCAAGTTGGCAAGGAAGCGTGAGCAACTACAGCATCCTCATCCTCCTCACACAGCAAGCCCACACCCTCCCTGAAAACCCAGATTCCTGCCACACCAGCTTCCTTATTTATTTTTATTTCAGATGAAATGGCTCAAAATAGTCCAGAGTTCAACTGATGATACTTTTGATTTAAAGCAGAATGTATTACATCTATGTTAAAATATATGTGATAGCAAATATGTTGTATTTCATTTGTGAGCCATTTGAGATTTCCTTTTTTTATAGCTAATTCATTTGTGAGAATCATAACTGTCAGTGTCTAATGACATTGATATAGCTGGTGAGATGACTAAGTGCGTGCGCACACACACACACACACACACACACACATCCGGTGGAAAGTCTACAAATCAATCACAGGTCTGTGTGCCTGTGGCTGTATCTGTTTTCCATTAAAGATGTGACAGCGTCCCACTCAGTTTCCTATTTCTACTCCAGGCTTTGAACACTTGACCCATGCTGCGCTGGCATCATTTACATTGTATTCAAAATGATCACTGCTGTGTCTGTCTTGATAGGCACTCCAAGGACGAATGCTGTAAAAATAGTGGGTCAGACTCTTGGAAGGTTCTTTGCAGAGACTGATGAGTCGTGCTGACACGAATGACTGCAGACCTTTTGGGCCTCCGAAGAGAAGAGCAAGGAGAGGCTTTGCAGGTTGGGTGGAGCTAGAATGTCCCTCCCTGCCAACGGGGCACACGTGATTAGCTGGATTGCACCAAGGCACTAAAACTTGATAGCTGATAGCATAAGATGGCCTTTCCCCAAAGAAACACAGTTTTGTTTATATTTCTGGGCATGCTAGAGAATAACTTTTTCTTTTTCCTTTTTCTCCCCCGTATTTAGGACAGGTTCTACAGGGTAGATATACTAGGTGAATTGGACTTGTAGTGATTCTCCCATTCTCCTGTTCTCAGCTGAGATGACAGGTGTGCACCTCCACACCCAGTCTCAGTCACTGTCTCAGCAGGACTCATGGGTGGGGCCGTCAGAGTAGGCTGGGGATGGAACCCCACCTCTGCATTCTTCCTAAGCAGGCACTTCAGTCCATTGAGCTATCAGGCCGGCCTGAGAAAAACTTTTTCTTGGTAAGTCTTTCTTTTTTTTTTTTTAGAGACAAGTGCTTGCTATGTAGTTTCTGCTGGTATTGAACTCCCGGTGCAGTTCACGTGGGCCTTGTATTTGCAGTGACCCTCCCAAATCCAGAATGCTGGGATTGCAGGTAAACAAAGTCATGTTTAGTTGCAAAGCTCTGAGGGGTAGGAGTGAACTCCCTCACCACCACGTTTGAAGAATGCCATAGCAAGAGGGACTTCCTGCTGCTAAAGGCAGTCTGGGAGCACCGTGAGAGCCTCAGGTACTGCTGCAGTCCCCACAGCCAGAGCGGGGCTGGAGCTTGGGTCACCAACAGGCACTAAAGAGTTCTACCTGGATTCTCCCAGCCTGCACTCCTGGGCCTACTTAGCACCTGCAGCACGCGTGCCTGTGGTCCTTCAGCTTCCAGTGGCCTTGGACTTCTTTGGAGGTTGGAGCTCTTTTTAGCTGCCTTTGCTTCTCCTTGCCCGTCCAGGGTCTGGAGTGTAGGTGGTGCTGCAGAAAGGATCTGGGGAGAACGGAGACCCCTTCCTGTTACACACCTGCCACGTGCAAGGCCAGTGCTCCTGTCACCACACCCATTGTAGGCCTGAGGTCAGGAACCCCAATCCATACTCAGATGAGGAATGGCGAGTGGAGTTCTGGGTAGTAGTCCCAGGCTAGAATAGGAGGAAGCCAGGCTGTGGGCCACTCCAGGCCCACGACCTGCAGCAGGTGAGTCTCAGACTAGGTTGCATTCATGCACAGACTGGATGGACTTTAGAGCTGTGGGCTTCAGGGTGAGACGGAATCCGCTTTGTTCCTCAGTTCAAAGCTCTATCTTCTCATTCAGGCCTTGTGGTGACCCTCGCGAGACTGCCGCTTCTGTGTGGGGCTCAGGGTTGAGTAGAGCATGCACCAGTGTGCAGATAACATCATGAGAAACGCACGTGTGTGCCAGTGCGGTGGCCCAGGGCAGGGTGATGCACAGCAGTGGTGGGACTCTCATCTCCACAGGAACTCAACCTCCGCTCTGCCACGCAGGACCTCAGCTCTTAGTCCCAGTCTTAGTTTTAGCCTGAAAATCTGAATAACTTTGGAAAACACTATTTCTCTGCCAGATGTGCCCTGAAATTCTTAGGCACCTCATTGTTCTACCAAATGGAAATCCAATCCAAGCCAAATCACCCATAGCTGTGCAGTTTCCCCACCTGAAGGAGAGGAGAATGCTCTCTTTTTTAAGGCTTAAAATGTACGTTAGAAAATTGATGCTGTGTTACTGCTCTATTTCTCAGAAAAACTCCAAACTTAAGGTATCAGGGATAAATCAAACATGGTACACCAATAAAAAATGCACAGCGTAATTACCTAAGATAGGCAAGGCGAAGAGCGTCTGTCAGACCTTCAGCATATGGCAACCCTACTTCCAAGATTGTACTAGGCCTATCAAGGAAAGCTGTGAAAAGCAACATCATAAACAGAAAAATGTCATTTCTGGGATGACCTTACCCAAGGAAAAGATGGAGGCAAGTTAACCCAAGATTTTTTTAGGGCCAGGGAGAAGGCTCAGTGGAATAAGTGCTTCCCTGGCAAGGGCAAGAGCCTGAGTTCAATCCCCAGTTCCAGAAAGAAAAAAAAGGAATGGACATTTGAAAAACAAAAAAGACAGAAGGAAAAAAGAAAGTCACACAACTGTCCAGCAACAATACTGTATATCGTTAGATTTCTAAATTTCTGTGTAAAAATATGTAATTGTTTATTCATATTCTTTAAATATTTCTCATTCTTTAAATTTTTTTCTCCATATTCTGTAGGGACTTAAAGTTCAACATATCAATACTTGATGGAAAATACCTGCTCCATGTTATGCCTAAGATGTTTGATATTCAGACAGATAGTAAAGTTAAACCCAACTGCGTATGCTGTAGGGTAATAAAAATCTTCTCTTCTGGAGGGTTAACAACTTAAGTTTGCAGACCAAAAATTAGAGAAATAGAAGGGCTGCAAGAGAACTATATAATTCCTTATGCCCATTTTCAAAATATATTTTACTTTTTTAATGTTTTTTTTTCATAATATTCTGTAGGGACTTAAAGTTCAACATATCAATACTTGATGAAAAATACCTGTTCCATGTTACGCCTAAGATGTTTGATATTCAGACAGCGAGGTTAAGCTTAACAGCCTAGATTCTATGGAAATAACAATAAGCTTCGCTTCTGGATAGTTAACAACCTAAGCTTGCAGACCAAAATTAGAGAAAAAGGAGGGCCACAAGGAAAGCCAGCATTTTGGCCCTAGCCTTCCAAAGTCAATTAAGACTCAGGACATATGAGAACTTGTACTGTAACATCATGTAACTCAGTAGTGTCCCAAATTTTTTGATGATGGAGATTATGGGGCCAAAAAGGAAAGTGATCGATGATGTAGAGTGTGCCTAAGGAGAGTCACATGGAGAGAAAACATTCTCTCAGGCTTTCACAGAGAGTACATTGGCCAAGCAATGGCCGTAACTCATCCACAGGGCTACACTGACAAAGGTTCTACAATCTGAGTTACAGGGCCTCAGGATAAATCCTGAGGGGATTTGACTGACCTTATAAGATCCAAAAGCTACAACTCTTGTTGCATAGGTCTTGCTTTATCTTGGTCTTAACTATCCAGCAGAAAAGTATAAAAACAAAATATAAGAAGTAAAGCCATGGTTTTATGTTGAGCTGTAGGGAACTCAGGTCAACAATTTCTGACACTGCCAGTCAAGCGGAAGACGCAATACTATATTATGGACTACTGGACTCTTTTAGAACATTTTGCTGAGTTAACACACCTATAATAATCAAATGACAGAACGAAACAAAAAAAGGGGATACAGATGCATGTCCATTTTGTATCTGTGTATTCAGAATGGTTAGGATAGATATATAGTTATATTCTCTAAATGAATAGAGGGATTTGTTCTAATACTGTTTGTAAATAGGATATCATGTCTGCATCTTGTACAGTAAATAACCACTAAGAAGAAAGTATGCAATGTGTTAATTATTGAAACTGTCTTACCAATTTGATTTGAAACTCTCATTGCTATTTGTTTCTCAATAAGATTATGGAAAAAAAAAAGATGTGAAATCACAACAGATTCTGCAAAAATCCAGATCATCTTTACCTACTTTGAGAACTTATATTGTAATAAAATGGAAAATGAAAAAAAAAAAGATTTAAAATGACAATTACTATGAGAAAACAAAGTATTAAATAAAAATATTAAGACTCTTCCAGTTTAAAAAAAAAAAGGGTTGCAAGGACAGGCAACATTTTGACCCTAGCCTTTCAAGGTCAGTGAAGACTCAGGACGTAGGAGAACCTACACAATAATATCATGTAATTCAGTTGTATCCCAAATTTTCTGATCAAGGAGATTATGGGCCCACAGAGCAATGTGATTGATGTTGTAGAGTGTGCCCAAGGAAAGTCACATGGAGAGAAAACATTCTCTCGGGCTTTCACAGAGAAAAAATTGGTCGAGCAATGGCCGTGACTCATACACATGGCTGGCACTGACAAAGGATCTGCAAGCTATGGTGCAGGGTTACAGGATAAATCCTGAAGGTGCTTGACTAACTTTATCAGATACAAAAGTTACATTTCTTGTTATATAGGTCTTGCTTTATCTTGTTCTTAACCATCCAGCAGAAAATATAAAAGCAAGGTATATAAAATAAAGCTATTTAATATGCTGAGCTGTGAAAGGCTTAAGTGAACAACTTCTATGGATAACCCACTACTATTGTGGACTGCTGGACTGTGTTGGATTGTTTTGCTGAATTCACGCAACTATATTATTTAGATGCCAAGGGAATACCCATCTCTGACAGGACTAAACAAAAAAGGGGATACAAAGGAAGGATCATTTTGTATTTGTATATATAGAACAGTTAGGATAGATATACAGCTACTTTTACTTAATTCAATGAGAATAAAGATTTGTACTAATAGTGTTTGGACAAGATATCCTGTCTGCATCTTGTACTATGGATAACCACTAAGAAGATAACAATGTGCAGTGTATTAATTATTGAAACTGTCCTATTAATCAGTTTTGAAACTGTCTCAGTACTATTTGTTTCTCAATAAAATAAAATAAAATAAAATTTTAAAAAATATGTTTTAAAGATATACTAAAATGAAAATATCTAAGAGAAAATGTCTTTAGTACATGAAAGGGTAATATATGGGCTATAACAAAGCCAGACATATGCTGTCTGTGGCCTCCAGGGACATTTGCCTGAATTCTCACCTGGGAGCAAATGGAACAACGGGGCTGAATGCTCAGCGGTAGAATGCTTGCCAACAAGCTGAAAGCCCTGGTTTTGGTCCTCAGCACCAAAAACAAAAAATAAACTTCCCCTAAAAAACAATTCAACCAAAAAAAAAAAAAAAAAAAGTAAAATCAAAAAAGACCAAAAACAAAAAAAAGGCAACTGTGCACACAACTTTTTAAGAACCTGTCTGAGTTTGATCCCTGGTACCACAAAGAAAAAAACCCAAAAAAACAAAATGAGTCTCTGAGTCAGAATGCCTGAGTTTTGCTGGGGAAATAGCTCAGCAGCAAAAGCATCTGCCTTGAGTCCAGCCAGCGCACAGGCCCGGCGTGTGAGTGGGGCATCCTGAAGCCCTCTGATCCTCACTCCAGCCAGCGCACAGGCCCAGCCTGTGAGTGGGGCATCCTCCATCAGACAGGCCCTATGTGGAACCCTGCAACAGAACTGCCTGCAGAGATGCTAGAGGCAAGACCCCCCAGCTGATCCAGTAGCAGAATATCTTCCCAGAGTAGCACAGTAGGTTCACCTCCAAGGGCTGCAGCAAGAAGTAAGCAGAGGAGCCAGACCCAAGCCACACCCACCCAGATGAGTTTGAACTTGGTCGGTCTGGACCTGGTGCTAAGGTAGTAACTCTACCAAAGCTCTACATCAAAGGTCAGAAGACAGTGCTATACAAAATGACAAAGGGAAGGAGTGAAAAGCACCTGCCTTGCAAGAGGAGAATGCTCTTGACGCCTGTTCCCTGTCTGGCTTCACAGCCCCCCTTGCCTCTCCGAAGCTAGGAAATGAATCTCAGATTTCCCAGGAAGAGACCAGGGCTCTCTGAGCAGACTGATGGGATAAATAGCCAGTCCCTCCTGCGCACACAGTGGGGAGGTGATTAGAAGTGGAAGAAGACATGGGCCTGGGGCAGCCAGAGGGCTCCTTAGGAGGAACCGGCCCATGGCTGTGCAAACCCAAGACTGTGCAAACCCAAGGCAGGGAGCTTCCTTTGGGTGGTTACCTAGATCAGGGAGGGAGGAGGAGAGGGAGAGGGAAAGGGAAAAATCATATTGTCCTAAGGAGTGTGTGGGGTACCCTGATGTGCCCTTCACTGCCTCCCTTGAGGTGGTGCAGAGGACAGTGTGGCTCCACAGGCCACATGCCCTTAAGCCTGCATGCCAGGCTTCTGCTTGTCAGCTGCGCTGACTTGGGCCCAAAGTTACTTGACTGTCTGGGGGCCCATTCCAACAGCTTCTGTTTACTTTTTCTGTTCATGTCCAAGGTGTGGATCCTGCAAGTTGGGTGACAGGACAGAGAAGGTGAACTCCAGTGAGTTATTCGTCATCCGTGGCCCATCACCACCCAGGAACCTCAGGCAGCCCTCCCCTCTCTGGGATGGACTGCATGCTTGGTTTCACAGTTCATTCCTCACAAGTTGTTCTCTGCAGCTGAACTGCTCCTGTGAACTGGATGTGTCTTGCTGTCTGCCCATGCCAGATGCTGTCAGAGCATCTCCGCAGATGGCCATTGTCCTGTGTTACGCTGGCCTCCGGGGGGCAGGGGAAGACAGTGATTCCATGTAGTGCAGAGGCTGCGTAGCCTGTGTTGCCAGATGGCCAGGGTGTGGGGCTCAGCACCCTGTGGGGATGTCTGGGGGAGGGGGAGCTGGCTGCCAACTGCTGGCTGAGACCTAAAGGCCTCTGACAAGGGCCACTAGGCACATTTTCCCCAAGCCCTGCTGGATTCCCGATGCCTTAATCCTTTGGCCTCTGCTTCATTCAAAGATTTGCAGACTGTTTACTGATGAAATGATTACATGCATTTTTCTTGGCTTTATAAATCCCTAGTCCCTGGAGCTGACTTTACTGCCTATGTCCCAATCCTGTGCCCTATTTAGGTATGGGAGGGAGGGAGAGAAAGAGTGGGAGAGGGAAAGAGATAGAGATGGGGGAGGGGATGAGAATGTGTGTCAGTCTTCTGTTTTTATGTATTTAGGACAGGGTCTGCAGAGTTTCACTGCGTAGATCGGACTCATAGTGATTATCCTATTTTCAGCCTCCCACGCCTGGAATTACAGGTACACGCGTGCCCAGTCTCAATTGCCATCTCAGCACACTCCAGGGGCAGGGCCAGCACTGCATGCCAGGGATCAAACCCCAGCCATTGCACTCTGCCTAAGCAGATGCTCTAGTCCACTGAGCTATCTGGCCGGCCCTATGTGTTAGTCTTATCAGTCTCTTTCTTAGTATGATGGGTATTCCTAATCTTTCAAACAAAACCCACATGTTCATTGTGGGCATATACCCCCATGAACATCTTACTGAACATTCTATTTTTATTTTTTTGATTCCTTTTGATTCAAAAACATTCTCCTAGATTTACCTTCAGCTCTTCTGCATGCATTATTAAGCAGGATCTGTCAGCTGGAACTTTCTAGATATCAGCAGATTTGTTTCTGAGCTTTTTTAGAATCAAACCACATTAGGACTATGGGCATAGCTTAGCAGTAGAATGCATGCCTAATGTACACAAGTCCCTGGGTTTCATTCCCAGTGTGCGCGCACACACACACACACACACACACACACACACACTCCAGATATCAGTTGTCCACAGCACACCTATATGTCCAAAACCAAACTTCGTTGGCTCCAACAGCTTTTCTTTTAGGTCCTTTTTCCTTATGGATGGCACCTCTGTCTTAGAGGCCTGACTGCCCTCTTCCTACATTTAATAAACTCTGTTCCTGATGATTCTAGCTTTTCTATCCCCACCACATCCTTTCACCTCCAAATTCTAATGTAACATTTAGGCAGTAACCTAAAGCAGGCCTTGGACCCTAGACACTTATCGATAAATTACACTTTTGTGTTCTTTCTTTGCCACTACCTACAAGTTATTTACAAAATGCATCATTCTCAACTTGTGGTCTTGCAAATGCTAGTGGGACTTTCCTTGATTTTCATATTGAAATTCCCACCTCCCACTTGGGTATTCATGACACCCCACGGTCTACCCCAAATGTAGCCCACAATATTTTTCTAACCTCCCCCCAGAACATTTCCATTCTGTTCCACCAACATGGCTACAGTCCTTCAGCTTTTCAGCTTTCATGTGGTCATCAAAATCCTTGTCAGGCCTGGAGCACAGAGGGGTCTTGCTGGTGGAGACCCCCCTGCTCAAGCTCTGCCTGCTTCTGGGTGGCCCCTCCACCTCCCAGCATTCTCCTTGAGCCTTTCCTCCCACCCATGTGCTGGGATACCCTGTAAAGTGGGGTGCCCCTGACCTTGTGCAGATATTTCCCAAATGTACCAAGCACAGGGAAGTGGTTCTTGCCTTTTGACCAACTAAACGGTCTTTAGCAATCTAAGGATGTAATCCAATTTCAGAAAACTGGATTCGTATAAAGCACCACACGGCTGCCTTATTTTTCATCTTCATATATAATACTGAAAAATAGAAATGACATAAATAGTAGAGGATGGCATAAATAACAGGATGAAGCCACTGAGGACAGAAGATCTTTAAACTCTACTGCATGCACTTTGAGAAATAGTACATTTAATTTGTAGGTGAGGAATTGTCTAGTGATGTAGGAAAATGCTTTGCTATGAACTTTTTGAGAAGAGCAACTGAAGCCAAAATACTTTTAAAATTTAATGTATACAAGACTAAAGGGGGCTGGGGAGATGGCTTGTGGAATAAGTGCTTCCCTGGCAAGCGCAAGGGGCTGAGTTCAATCCCCGGTTCAGAAAAAAAACTTTGGAGCCGGGGACATGGCTCCGTAGGATAAGCGCTTGACTGGCAAATGCAAGGATCTGAGTTCAATTCCTGGTTCTGAAAAAAAAAAAAAAAAAAAAAAGACTAAAGGAAGATCCATCACTATGTTGCTGGCAGCAGTTACTTCTAGAACATGCCTTAATGGTGATTTCTTCTTTTCACTACTTTTGTGTTCTGTAAAATTTCAGGTAAACAAACATATAGCTTAATAATGATTTTCAAGCAACCATATTTGTAGCCAGCGCTGTGTGTTCTTGCTGCATACCTTCCCTTCCCTCGTGTCCTTCCCTGTGCTCCTCTCCATGTCCTGGCCAGGCGCACCACGCGGCACCCTCTCCTTCGCTGTGGGTGAGGCTCTCCTGCCCAGGCAACCCTGAGCAAGCAGTGTGTGTGGCATGGGCGCTGCCCTCTGACAAGGCCCAGTCTACTTTCCTGCGGAGGACGTGGACTAGCAAGTGCCTCATGTTAACACTGAGATGTACAGAGGAGCACACACTTTCATCTGAAGGAGGGAGAGCACAGCAAGCAATGCAGACGGGAGCATTTGTGGGCAAAGGGCAGCACGCGCTGGCCTTGTTCAGGGCCTGTGACCCACTGTCAGCTCGGCAGGGGTTCTTCGCACTCTCCTCTCGCCCGAGCAGTCTCACTGACATAAAACCACGGGCATCTCTAATGTTAGAATGCCTTTGCTTAGAGACTCCAAAAATAAACTTAGCCAGGTGAGAGGATAGAGCTGTTGGGGATCACCACAGAGGGACAGAGGACAAGGACAAATAACCTCTGGGTCCTCCAGCATACTCTTTCCTAAGGAACCACTTATACTTTTCTTCGGAAACAGTCTGGGCCTTGAAAGCCACCTTTGCTAAAAACCACTGACTTCCTACTTGTGGTCGTAGATGCCTGTGGGAAGCTAAGCTCAGGGTGCTGCTTGGCATCGCTGCCTCCATTGTGCCAGTCTCCTGTGTGTCCTGAAGACTCTGGGCCCAGCCCTTTTCAGCTCTGCATGCCCCACAGCAGTCATTTGAGGAGAGGACACAGCAGGAGGACATCTGTGAGTCAGGATGTGTTCGCAGGCACCTTGCCCTTGGGCTTCCAGCCTACGTATGTGTAAAATTAAATCTATATCTGCAGCTTTATCCTTTGGAAAGACAAAGGCACACTGTGATTGGTTTGAGGAATGCACTTGGCTTCTCTACTTCTTCCTGCATTGAAGGCAGGGGCAGGGACCATGGGAGGCCGTGTTGTCCCAGCCTGGTTGCTGCTGAAGTCATGGCCAGAGTCCTGTTACGATCGGGCCCATGTCTGCACATTCAGTGTTCCACCACTGAAGATCTTCAATAAGGAGAAAGAAATTTGAAATGGATTCAAGGATCGAGAATGACTCCTAGCAGAAAGTAGGACCTGGAGTGAGCCTTGAATCCTACTGCGTTGGGTCGGTATGGAGCCCTGGGCTTTATGTTTAAATGTGCATGAACAGTCCAGTGGTGGACATTTACCCCCAAAGGAGAAGAAAAGTAGGTGGGTCCTGAATTGTTTTTTATTTCTATTTATTTATTTATTTGAGTCCTGAATTTGAACACTGGGTAGGTTTTCTTGCACTCACTGGGAAAATCGGACAGTGAGAGTGGAACGTCTGGCAGTTCTGTTTGCAGAGCACATTTACGTCCCTTACATCATGGATTCCATTTGAAGGGCTGGATCTTTCTGCGCTGTGATCAGAGCACCATGTAGTGGGACGGGAAGCACTTCTGTTTTGAAACCGAAGACACCTGTGTTGGAGTCCTCACTTCAGAAGTGGACAGACCTGAGTTTCAAGATAATTAAGGGACAGACTCAAAATCCAGGTCCAGCTTTGTTCTGCTTTTAGTTAGCTGTTGGCTATCTGGAAATCCAAATGAAGACTCATTATTTTTTTTGCCATAATTTTATTGATAAACAAATAGCAATGAGACAGTTTCAAATCAAATTGGTAGGACAGTTTCAATAATTAACACACTGTGTATATTCTTCTTAGTGGTTAATTGCTGTACAAGATGTGGACACGATATCCTATTTACAAACTCCATTAGAACAAATCACTCTATTCATTAAGAGAATGTAACTATATATCTATCCTAACCCCTTTGAATACACAGATACAAAATGGACATTCATCTGTATACCCTTTTTTTGTTAAGTTCCATTATTTGAATATTATAGGTGTGTAAACTCAGCAAAATATTCCAAAAGAGTTCAGTAGCCCATAATAGTATTGGGTCTTCCCCTTGACTGGCAATGTCAGAAATTCTTGACCTGAGTCCCCTACAGCTCAACATAACAGCATGGCTTTACTTCTTATATTTCATTTTTATACTTTTCTGCTGGATGGTTAAGACCAAGGTAAAGCAGGACCTATGCAACAAGAGTTGTAGCTTTTGGATCTGATAAGGTCAGTGAAATCCCCTCAGGATTTATCCTGAGATCCTGTACCTCAGATTGTAGAACATTTGTCAGTGTCAGCCATGTGGATGAGCCACGGCCATTGCTTGACCAGTGTGCTCTCTGTGAAAGCCTGAGAGAATGTTTTCTCTGCATGGAAGAGTCACTATTTTTAAACAAAATGAGGTTTTAAGTTCCTGACTTCTCAGAAGGAAATACAAATAATTCTTTAAATGAAGTTAAGGGCCCAGAAATCAGTGTGCCTTCTCTCCCTAACACACTTTCCATGGCCAGACTATCACTTTCTAATATATGAACGTGGCCGAGTGCTTGATTTATTCAAGTCTGCTTTATGCTTTCTCTGTGGTTTCAGTTTTCTGTGTAGGGCTTTCATGCAAAGCTTTAGTCTTTTATTGTACTGCGTCTTAGTATTCAGATTTTTGCACCATTTTGACTTTAGTTTAGTGCACAGAGATATACATGTATCTAGCTTTAGTCTTCTGCATGTAAACAGCTAGTTTTTCCAGAACCATTTATTAAAGAGGCTATGTTGCTTCCAGTGAACATGTTTGACTGTTTGGCCCCTTTGTCAAAGATAAGGTGGCTGAGTGTGTTTGTAGTTGCATCTTATCCCAAATGCCCATCAACTGAAGAATGGATAAAAAAGTATATTTGTATACAATGGTATACTCCTCTGCTATAAGAAAGGATAAACTTGAGACTTTTATAGGTAAATTGATAAGACTAGAAAACATACTCCTAAGTGAAATAAATCAGTGTCACTTGTGTAAACATCATATTGTCACCCTAGTGTAAATTGAAAGAGTAAATAAGATTGAAAATGTACAACCTAGGACCAGTGAGATAGCTTAGGGGAATAAGTGCCTTCTTAGGCAGGTCCAGGGGCCAGATTTGAATCTCCAAAAGCAAATGTGCACTGGCCCTGCCTCTGGGCTCTCTGAGCCCGCCACTGAGACTCTGCATGGTGGCGTATGCCTGTAATTCCAGCACTGAGGAGGCTGAAAACAGGAGGATCACTGTGAGTCCAAGCTGCAGAGTGAGACCCTGAACCAAATACACAAAACAGACTACCTAAACTAATTTGAAGATAGCATCATGCAATGCAGCAAACATTGCTGAATTTCTGTTACTTTGTTTAATGAAATTTTGTATCATTTCTAAGGCTTATTTTTTTGTACTATTTAATATTCTTAAAAAAAGATTCAAAATTTTTACAATAGATATTGTGAAATGGGAAGAAACTATTCAAAAGGTAAGAGAAATGGTTTGGGGAAAGGAGAAGAGAAAGAAGAACAAAGGAAAAGTAAATATATAATTTCTATTAGTTCACTGAAAAGAAAGTTTTGTTTCTATCATCTGATCGGTTTTTCAGGTTTACATCTTGTAATCTGAGCAACTACTTTGAAGAGAGCAATAAGCAGCATACTAACACTTGTTACTTTTACCTTGGCTGGAATTTTGTATCATTGTTTTTAGAGTTCTTTTCTCTTTAAAAATAAATTAAATATCCTCTCTAATGCTTTTTGTTAATATAGAATTGCAACTGAATGTTACTTACACATCCATACTGTATGTGGCATTTTGCAACTGTCAACCATTAGCATAAAAGCACAGCATAAAAATCAGTGCAGAAGGGGCCGCGAGATAGCTCAGTAGAGTAAGCACCTGCGCGGCAAGCGCGAGGGCCTGAGTTCAATCAGTGGCAGTGGTTAAGTGGGTGAAGTTCTACTTGGAGTTGTGGGATGTGGAATTCCCTGGGACTTCTGTCCTCGGTGAGGATCTAGAGTTGGCTGGAGACGCTCTCCTCCACTCTGAACAGGAGCCGCATGGGCAGACACTGCCTCCCCCGACGCTTCTCAAGAGCGAAGTTGCAGTAGCTGTGTGGAGTCCCACGGTCAGGGGCTCGCTGTGCGCCTGCGTCTGTGTACAGCCCCCCCCCCCAGCCACAATAACTCCATGGAGCAGACCCCTCCCGCCTTCCCTGGAGGGAGCAGGAGAAGCAAGCCAAACTAGCTTACCAATCCCTGTCACCTGTACAAATACTCTCTTGAGCTCTCTGTAGGCATAATTGGGTCCTGTGTTTGTATTATTTTCAAATAATGGCCTTTTCTTTCACATCCTTGCTTCTCCTTCTCTTCCGCTCCTTCTGCTCCTGCTGCCCCTTCTCCTCCTCCTCCCCTCTCACTTCACTGTCTAAGAAAATGTAGCGGTTTCCAGAAAGTGGACACATTTCCTGAGCCTTGTCCTGGGTGAATCCGTCATCGTGTCATCCGTAGGTGTATTTTCTGTTGCAGTCTATTTTTTTGTTATTATAAAAGGGTGCTAGACTTCATGAAATGTTTTCCAGTAACTTTCGAAATGAGTGCCTTAAAATTCATTTCTTATAGATGTGATAAACTGCACTATTTTCTTAAATATTAAAATTCAAATTCCTGGACTAATCCCCACTTGACTGGGATGAATTGCATTTTGAAAATTGTATTATTAGATTCAGTTTGTGAATATTTTACATTATATTTTTGCATCCAGGCACATGAGAAAGTTTAATGAAAGATTCGTTTCTAATTTTCCTTTCTTATGTTTTTCTTGGATATTTATATCCACATTTTGATAGCTTTGCGAATTGAGTGTGGAAGTAGTTCGTCTTTTTTGGTAGAATTTGTATGAACATACCTTTTTTCTTAAGTACTTGGAAGAATTCACAACACGGCCATCTGGTCCTGAAATTGCCTTTATGCACAAGGGTTTTAAATTATAGGGTCGATGTATTTAATGGATATCTTCATATTTTCTGTTTCATCTTGGTCACAACTGGTAAGTCATTTTTTAAAAACGAAAATTGTGTTCCTTATATCTGGATTTTCAAAAACCTGGTGCCACACTCTTCACGGTCCCGTCTAATCGCTGCCTTTGCAGAACCGTTAGCAACGCATGCTGCGTTCTGAGGCTGCTGGTGCCGCACCACCCCTTTCTCTTTACTCTTCCCCTCTCTCTAGATTTATTGTCTTAGTTAGCTTAAAAAAAAATTTTTTTTGGTGTTGATTTTTTTTTCTGCCTTATATTGCTTTCTCCTTTACGATTCTCTGCTCTCATCGTTACTTTCTTCTTTCTACTCTCCGGAGTTTATTCTCACGCTTCTCGGTTAGCTTTCGAGGTGGAGATGACCACGTCTGCGCAGATGCGGCCCTGACTATGGTGCAGACCCGAGCTCCAGTTCTGTTTCCTGGGTTCAGGGAGCGCACCGGAAGAGCCAGTCAGGGCTATAACCTCGATATGTGCCTCAGGAAAAATGTGTAAATGCGAGAGTAAAAGGCTGCTGGGGATGCCTGGCCTGCGTCTCCCTGCGCGCTAGGGTGGTGGTCATTCAGAGACTTGATGTCTCCGTGGCTTTTCATTGTTTTGAACAATTTTTTTAAAAAGTGTATCTATTTCTAACTGTTTTTAAAATAAGAATTAATGCGAGCAAACTATGTGTCATAGTCAAAAGGACAATCTTGCTCAGCATTGTAGGTTTATTAATTATTACTATTATTTGTATTTTAGGGAAGGGTCTGCAGGGTGTTCAGGGTCTCACTACTAGATTGGACTTGTAGTGAGCCGCCTGGTTACAGCCTCCCAAGAGCTGGGATTACAGACGTGGGCCACCACACCCAGTCTTAATTGCTGTCTCAGCAAGCCCTGGGGGCTGGGCCGGCATGGCAGGCATAGGGATTGAACCCCTGGCCCCTGCGCCTGCTTGCAAGTGCTTTAATCCGCTGAGATATTTGGCTAGCCCTTCAATACTGTAGGTTTAAATGAAGTAAATTTTATCTTCTAAATAGGATTTTCAAAAGCCAACTTAAAGTTCTCCAGCAGAATATGAAAACTTTTATGCTCTGTAATCTCATGAATGCTAGATTTTGTCTGTCATTTAATTTCCATGAACCTATTGGGTGGAAAATGAACATTCTACTGCATTTGTCTGCTTAGCAAAGTGGTAAGACATCTTTCAATTTTTAAAAGACAACTAAAATAAATATAAAATTCTGTGAAATTCCTATTCAAATGTAGTCTTTATTTTTTTATTAGATTACTGGCCTTATTGATTATAGTTCTCTCATTTTTAATATTTATCATTTATTCTTTATGTATCATAAATACAGTCTCATGGCTAGTCTTTTCAATTTGTGGATTTATTTTTGGTATTGGAAACCACACTCAGGGCCTTGTACTTGCCAGGCAGTTCCTGTGCCACTCCGCCACATGCGCCGCCCGATCTTTGCAGTTTGTTGTGAGTCTTAACGGGCAGAGATTGCTCACAGAGCATCCACCTGGCCTGGTGCGTGTGTCTGTCAGCTCTTTGACCTTTAAGAGTGACTGTGGAGCTGGGGAGAGAGCTCAGTGGGCCAAGTGCCCGCTAGCAAGTGCAAGGACACAGGCTCGGTGCCTGGTACCGCATGCCGTGCCGGCCTCAGAACACTTAACACACCGTGCTGGCTGCGAAACTAGGAGTGGTGGTGCAAACCTGTAATTCCAGCACTGGGGAGGCTGAGACCGGAGGGTCACTACAAGTATGAGCTGTGTAGTAAGACCCTGTACCAATCAGATTGACAGACAGACAGACACATACATACATATATAGATAAATAGAAGATTTTTTTAAAAAAATAAGAGTGACTACGACCCACTTTGCTCTCCTGTCCTCGGTTTGTGCAGATGACTCATGTGCAGGGAGACAGTGGCATCTGTATGTGACAATGAGGCAGCAACACGACTACTTGACGACTAGCCGCCACTGCTGTGTCCAGCCATCGCAGGCCCTTGATGCAGTGAACCAGCCGCTCTTTGCTTCGGCCCAAGATAGACTGTCCTCCTACCCTTGCCTAAAATTGACCTTCCAAAGCCATTCTCTTGTGGTAGAGTCACAGTGGGAAGATCTCCACACTCACACATTCACCTGTGTAGCACACAGGTGTTGTAGCAGAAACCCCAGCCGGGCCTGAACCTTCCCACTGGTGAGCTTAGTGGCCATCCAGCATAGAAAAAAGACTGAGCAGCTCGCCTGAGGCTGTGCTCTATAGTTTGGATTCTTATTCCAGCTTGTTTTCCCCATAATTTTATTGAGAAACAAATAGCAATGAGACAGTTTCAAACCAAATTGGTAGGACAGTTTCAATAGTTAATCCATTGCATACATTCTTCCTAGTGGTTAACTGCTGTACAAGATGCGGACATGATATCCTATTTACAAACACTATTAGAACAAATCCCTCTATTCATTGAGAATGTAACTATATATCTATCCTAACCACTTTGAATACACAGATACAAAATGGACATTCATCTGTATCCCCCCTTTTTTAAGTTCTGTTATTTGACTATTATAGGTGTGTTAACTCAGCAAAATATTCTAAAAGAGTCCAGTAGTCCATAATGGTATTGGGTATTCCACTTCACTGGCAATATCAGAGATTGTTGACCTGAGTCCCCTACAGCTCAACATAACAGCATGGCTTTACTTCTTGTACTTTGTTTTTATACTTCTTATTCCAGCTTTAACTCTCCTCCCAGATTAATTTCTTCTGTAAAATCTCCATGCTTTTGGTTTAAGCCTCATTCTTAATACCAAGTCTATCTTCACTACATTTTGTTGTTGTTGTTGTTGTCTTTCTTGCCTTTCTGCACATTGTGAGCTGTTGTGGTTTGTGTCTAGTTGTCCCTCCAAATCCTCATGCAAGTCGTGGGGTGGGGATTTCTAGAGTTTGAGATTAATTTGTGATCCACTGGGATTATGGGTGTGAGTGCTGCTGGGATTATGGGTATGAGTATTACACCCAGCCTTGGGTGACTAGTCTAAATGCAAGGTAAGGAAGACAGCCTTCCTCTCTGTTACCACTGTTGCTGCTACTCCTCCTCCTCTCTGCTCTTTGTTGCTGCCACCATGAAAGGTTGTTCTCTGCCAGGTGCCATTCAGCCTTGGGGCCAGCTGAGTATGGACTGAAACCTCCACTAACTGTGAGCTAAATAAATCTTTCCTTCCTTTTGAGTGTCAGGTATTTGTCCCAGCAACAGGAGAAGAGTAACTGAGACACGAGCCCATCCCTTCCTCTGTCCTCTCATGCAAGGTTCCCAGGGATGGCCGGCCCTTTTGTCTCCTGTGCCTGCACTCCGTCTCTCCACACTCCTGTGCATCCTTCCTACTCTGTGCCCCTGGCCATCACCTTCAGATCTGACTTGACTTTCCTGCCTGTGAGCTTCCATCCTTCTGTGTGGATACTTGTAATGCTCTCTGCTTCCTCAGTGGCTACAAAGTGTCCTGATGGCCTGAGCCCTATTGCTTCCCGGGCCTGGTGTGCTTTCCCTGGCTTTGGTGTACCTATGGCCACCTGCCTCCTCATGCTTTTGCTTATCTTTGGGTGGCATCCTCCCTAGGTTTTGGATTTAGCTTTGCCTTTCTCTCACCCTACCATATAGAGAGAGCTCTTCCTGGTCCTCATCTCAGTCCAAGAAGTTTATATTTGTGATCCCATGAATAAGTTATTGGAGTCACATCAAGATAGTTCCAATCTACCACTTCCAGTGCAACCCACAGCAAAAATAAAGACACTAAGGCATATTTATAGTAATGGGCAGCCAAGGGGTCCTAGGTCCATGTGATGGCTGTCTGGAGCAAAGGCCTCGACCTAGGGCGGAACCTGGGTTTTATTCAGTCATGAAGGAGGAGTGGCTTGAGGATGAATGACTGAGAATGGCAGGAAGTCGTTGAGTGCTGTGAGCTGGGCCAGGCAGGAGGCCTGCAAGTACCTCCGCGATATGCAGAGAAGGACATGCAGAGAGCCAGCTGCATTACACAACTGAGATAGTATCTAGTGTTCTGGGGTCTGGTGCTTCAGCTCTGATATGTAATCTTTCAAGCCCCAGGAAGTCACAGCCTCTGTCTCGAGGCTCAATCCAGGCCTACCATGTGGAGCACTGGCTCTTCATCCTGTCTCAACCCAGCTGACATGAAAGAGCAGCAGGTGTAGGCTATCAGGGAAGCACACCTGCCATCTTCAAAGACGACCACCAGCACCTGGATAGAGCAGTATGCACTGCTTAAAGCCAATGAAAGAGGTAAAGAAAAGTCCTAGCCAGCTCTGTACATATCAATACATGGAAATAGGGTGAGGCCCCGCCAAGATGGAGACAACTCTTCCTTCAAGGGGAGCTGCCCAGGTGGGCCACCACACCGTACACAGATGGCTCTCTTCCATTGCCTTTCTCCAAGTGCTGGCTTTTTTCTCCCATCGTCCCAACCCCTCTATGAGTGAATATTCTACCCAAGTTCCTACCTCCATCCCAGAGTGTTTCCTGAGCCTCTCATATCTGAATCTAGGGAGTACCCTTCCTCCCAGATATCTACCCCCACACTTGCTGTCCCTTCTTGACTTAAGGACTGGTAGACATTATATCAAGCACTTTACATAATTTATTTCATTTTCACAGTGATTCTATGAGGTCCATAATGCCATGTATTCTCATTCACAATTGAGGAAATCGAGTGCATGGGATTGGAATGACTTTCTCAAGCCCTTGGGAGAGGACTCCATGTGTGTGCACGTCCCTGAACCAGAAGCACACACTCACAGTGCAGCCTCCAGTTTGTACTTTCTAGAAACTTAGGAAATGATGCTGCTGGATGGGAAAACACAGGCAGTAGATGGTGTGGAGCGAGAGGCATCTCAGCACAGAGCCTAGTGACAGCACTGGCATTGGGTCTTCATCTGTGTGGTGTTTGGAGTACCTATGCAAGCTCGGCCACAGTGGGGTTCTGGTGCCTTCCCACAGGGACCTGCTGCAGACAGAGCAGCTCCTTCCACTTCAGGGTGCCATGGTTTGTGAACTGTTTCTGAAAGACAGAGGACAGGGGTACAGCAAAGCGGACTGGTCAGACAAACACCAACACAACATCGAGCTTTTGTTCTTGATAGAAATGGGTCAGAAATGGGTCTGGTGGAGACCAGAAGTGTTTCCTATCCCCTGAGTGTGAGGGAGTTAGAAGGTATATTGATGGCATTTGACAGTGGGGGTGTATTTGAGCTTTAAAGCTGAGGCTTCTGGTTTAGGAGCCTCCCTTGGGACTCTGGTTTTCACTGTGATGCAGCACCAAATAGGAACTTCGCTACCTTGTGACCAAGTCCACCTTGTAGGATACAGGGCCTGGTACCAGCTCTTCAGATCAAGGAAGAGCCTTAAGGTCTGGTGAGATGCATTGTGTTGTCCTCAGAATTGTATTCTGTCACCAGAGCCCCCTGGTGCTCCCTCTCTTGATGCAGACCACTAGGAAGCAGTTGTAAGTAGGATAGGACATCAGCCAATTTGCCTTTCCGATTTACCTGGGAGTCTCTCCAAGGCATGGGCCTTTGCCTGCAGATGGGCAGCAGACTCATAGTAAACCTCTGAGTCATTGGTCATGGCTGAGGTCTGTGGTGGCCCCTGATGCTGTGATGTCTCAAAGGACAAGAGAAAGCCACAGCTGAGGACATCTGGCTCCAATCCCAGTTACCTAAAAGGACACTGCAGCTGCGGGGTTCACACTCCTACAGTAAATGTCAACCTAGAGAAAAGGTAGTTGTGCTGCTTGACATAACGTACCACTTGGGAAAACATCTGAATTGATATCCAAGCTCCTGCTCAGATTCCCACATTTTCCTCAGTATCTGCCTCCTTTGTTTGAAAATCAAATAAGTATGGACCACCCATCACGTTCTTTGTCTCAACGCTGAGAGAACCTTGAATTCTGTTAGAGCTTGTGATCCTCCTGGAGCCTGAAAATCATATCACTTGACTCTCTCATTTCAGCCTCCCCCATCCAGGCTTTTGGGAGCTTGCAGGCTCCATCAGCCCGTGATAGCTCCTGCACCCCTGAGAGCTCTGCCAACCACAGCCCTTCTCCAGAGCCACCTGGCCTCCCACTCTGGACCTGTCTATAGCTTGCTGAGCCACGGCTGGCTCCTTGCTTCCTCGGCTTGTGGACCGGGCAGTGCCAACATCCCAGGAAGAACATGGAAGGAAGTCAGGCAGGGTGATGTTCAGGATGCCCAGCACCTTTTTAAAGACAGCTTTCATGAGAGCCAGTTGCTACAAGTACTAATACCTCAGGTCATGGGGGGCCCTTGCTCTCCGACAACTGCTAGGAAAGTGGATGCTGCAGGTTCTTGCATCCAATTTTGCATGCAAATATCTAGAACTGTGAAAGACTAATTGAAGACAGTATGCAGTGCAACAAATTGTGTGGCATTCATATTACTTTCTTTAGAGAAGTTCTGTATCATTTGCACATTATCTGTTCTAATACTATTTTGCAGTCTCTTTTAAAAGTAAAAAAATGAAAGTTCTCACAAAAAAGTTATTATGTGAGGAAATATACTTCCCACTGAGCTTAAGTTAGCTTTCCCAAGAGGTCTACATGCTCAAAATATCATTGTATACCTAATAATATACATTTTACTACATTGAAAAATCAATTAATTTGAAATGCTCTATTCAACATTTTAGTATTTTCACAGATCTGTGCAAACATTACTGTTGTCTAACTTTAGAACATTTTTATTATTGCAAAAAGAAACCTCTTCAGTGGTAGTCTCTAGCCCTCTTTTATTTATGTATTGATCTGGGATTTGGGCCTTGTATTTTGGATACTATGAATAAAGTATTATTCAATGAATAGAGGGACTTGCTCTAATAGTCTTTGTAAATAGGATGTCATGTCTGCATCTTGTACAACAAATAACCACTAGAAAGACAGTATGCAATGTGGTAATTATTGGAACTGTCCTACTAATTTAGTTTGAAACTGTCTCATTGCTATTTGTCTCTCAATAAAACTATGGAAAAACAAAACAAAGAGGGTGGTAGAAGGTACAGCTAGAGCAGGGAACAAGGTCTGGAGCCCAGCAATTTCAGAGATGACTTTTGAGGTCTGCACGGTCCTATGGATAACCCAGTACTACGACTGGACTATACTGGATTATTTTGCTGAATTCATGCACCTGACAAAACTAAATGAAAAAGGGAGTTATAAAGGAAGGACCATTTTGTATCTGTATATACAAAATAGTTAGGATAGATATACAGCTACTTTCTCTTAATTCATTGAGAAGAAAGATTTGTACTAATAGTGTTTGGACAGGATATCATGTTTGTATCTTTTCCTATGAATAACTACTACAAAGATAGCAATATGCAATGTATTAATTATTGTAACAGTCCCATTATACTGTTTTGAAACTGTCTCATTACTATTTGTTTCTCAATAAAATTAATAAAAAAGAATAAAGCATTATTTTAGCCATTTTGAGCATTTCTTTTCTAGTTTCGATAAGGATATGTTTTCATTGTTGTTTGGATATATAACTAGGACTGGAATTCCTGTGCTATATGCTTAACATTTTGAAGATGCTGTGCTGGCCCCACATCCAGGGCATGCTGAGACAGGCCACCGAGACTGGGCATGATGGCCCACACCTATAATCCCAGAGCTTGGGAGGCTGAAAACGGGAGGATCGCCGTGAGTCTGATCTGTGTAGTGAGACCCTGTAGACCCTGCACTAAATACATAAAAAAAGAAAGGAGAACATCTTGGAGAATTGCTCAAATGTTTTCCACAGTGAAAACATGCCTGCAGTTTTCTTTTTGTAATTATTCTATTGCCATCTTTAAGAAAATGTTGCCTAGTCCAAGGTCATAAAAATTTCTATATTTATTCAAAACGTTTAGCTTTACGCTCTCAGATTTTTACATTATGGTTTTACAACAAAATCTGAGTTGGAGTTTGCTTAGGAGATGAGGCATAGATCCAAATTCACATTTTTCATGTAGCTCTTTAGTGGCCCCAGCTTTTAAAACGGAAATACTACGTCTTCACCACGGATTCATCCTGGCCTCATTGTCAGAAACCAATTTCCCTCTCAGGTGTGGCTCATTCTGGACTCCCCAGGCCGTCCCCTGTGCTGTGTCCATCTGCACGATAGGAGCATGCCTTGACTACTGTCACCATCCAGTGACTTCTAGTGTTGGGCATTATGAGGCTTCCTACTTGTTTTTAAGGATTGATTTGGATTTCTTGGGCTTTCTTTACTTCATATACAATTTTAGGGTCAATCTACCAATCTGTACCCCACATAATGGCCGTTAGCATTTTACATTGTTTTAATTTTAAAGAGAAAAATATAAAAACAGTAATATAGAGCTTTAGAAAAAGATAATAGGAAATTAACAACGGTTAATATATTGCATAGTTATCTTCAAAGTTGTTGCTCATATTACAAGGTATAGGCATGAAAGATTAATAAACAGTACAAGCACAAGCAACTGTTCAATTAACTAATAGAAATCAGTGTTATATATATGTTTATAGCAGTACATATATATACATTTTTTTCCCTTCTTTTTTTCTCCTTTCTCCCATCCCAGTTGTTTTTCCTTTTGAGCAGTTTCCTTCCCTTTCACAATATCTATTTTACATTTGGGATCTTACTCTTTCAGCTTTTCACGCAAGGGAGACAACATAATATTTACACATGTGAGTCTGATTTATTTCACGTATGAGTACGGTCTCAATTTGTATCCATTTACCTACAAAGCCTCATGCTGGGCCAGCGAGATGGTTCAGTGGACTAAGTGTCAGGTTAGGCAAACACAGGGACGGGTTCGATCTCGGCACCTGTGCTACACCAGGCCAGCTCCTGGGCACACTGAGCTAGCAGCCGAGTCCAGCTGTGGTGCTGCAGGCCAGTAATCCCAGTGCTGGGGAGGCTGAGAACAGGAGGATCACTGCAAGTCTAAGCTGCCTGGGGGCGGGGAAATATATATATATATATCCTCATGTTTACCTTTATTTATATCTGAATAATACTCCATTGTACTACTACATCTTTTCTATGCATTCCTCAATCGATTGGCATTTGTGTTGTTTTGAAGATTTAGCTATTACAAATTGTACTGCTCTAAACATTGGCACACATATATCACTGTGCTATGATATTTTCAATCTTCTGGCAAACTACCCAGAAAGGGAATAGCTAGGTAGAACGGGACATTTTACTTTTTGTAGTTTAGTTTTTAAAGAGAGTACAAATGAGATTCAAACAGAAAAAAATTACAAGTGATACAGAATTTCACTTAACAATTTAATATGAATTTCACAGTATTTGTTGTAATACATAGTGCTGTCTTCCAACTAGTTATTCACGTTACCAGATATATACATGTAAAATTAGAAGAAGAAAGAAAAAAAGAAAGATTTTGTATAAGAATTTAAGAAGAGTAGATGGGACTTCTAATGCCAGGTTTCTGAAGAATCTCCAGACTGATTTCCATAGTGGCGGCACAAGTCCATCCCCCACCAACAGTGCACAAGTGTTCATTCCCCATGCCTCTCCCTCCCTCCCTCCCTCCCTCCCTCTTCCCCTTCCTGCCTCCCTCCCTCCCAGCATTTGTTGTTTGTTGATTTCTTCATGGCAGCCACTATTTCTGGAGTGAAGTGAAATCTCAGTATTGTTTCAGCTTGCATTTCTTAAATCACCAATAAACTTGTATATTTCTCATGTATTTATTTTCCATTTGCATTGCTTTATCTGAGAGATGTGTATGATGTCAGATGCAAATTTTAGGAGTGGATCTTTGTATTTTGGGAGGTCTGATTTTTTTTTTTTTAGTTCTTTATACTTTTTAGAGAGAAAGAATTTTCTTTAGATAGAAATCCTTTGTCTCAGGGACAGTTGGCTAAACCTTTGGCCCACTAGGTGAATTTTGTTTTCACTCTGTTGGTGATTTGTTTTGATGTATAAAATCCTTTTAATACAATGAGATCCTAGTTGTTGACTCTTTGAAGTACTTCCCCTACAGTGTGGGTTGTGTTCATTAACTCTCTGCCTATCCTTCTGTCTAAGATTTCTACCTAACTTCTCTTCCAGTAGATTCAGTGTTTCCATGTTAATATTATGAATATTATATAATTAATGTCTGTGTTAATAGATCTTTAATTCATTTTGACTGTAGTTTAATGCATAATGATAAACGTGGGTCTAGTTTCAGTCTTTGACATTTGAATATCCAGTTTTTCTAGCATCACTTACTAAAGAGGCTATCTTTCTTCCAGTAAGCATATTTGGCATGTTTGTCAAAGATAAGGTGGCTGCATATATTTTCGTTTGTGTCTGAATGTTCTAATCTGCTCCATTAATCCTCAGGTCTTTTTTTTGGCCAATACTATATTGATTTTATTTTATAGTGGCTTTGCGGTATGATTTCAAGTCAGGGATTCTGATGCCTCTTACCTTGCATTTGTCACCCAGGATTGCCTTTGCTATTCTAGATCCCTTCTGTATCCAGATGAATTTTAGAAATATTTTCTCTAGATCTGTGAGGCATGCTTATGATATTTTGATTAGGATTGCACTGAATCTAGTAACAATTTTGGGAGTATGGCCATTTTCCCAATGCTTGTTCTTATCCATGAGCGAGGACTATCTTTCCATTTTCTGACATCCTCTTTGATCTCCTTTTTTAAGAGTACTGTAATTTCAGTATACATATTTTTTAAAACTCCTTAGATTGATTTCTAAGTATTTCATTTATGAACCCTATTGTGCATAATGATAAACATGGGCCTAGTTTCAGTCTTTGACATTTGACATTCAGCCTTATTTCCTTAATTTCTCTCTCAGTGAGTTTATTGTTTGTGTATGTGAATACTATTGATTTTTTTGAGTATCAACTATGTATCCAGCTATGCTACTAAATTATCTTATAATTCTAGAGGTCTTTGGTGTTCTTGGGTTCTTATATATAGACTATCATGACATCTGTGAATAATGATAATTTAATTTTTTCCTTTCCTATCCTTATTCCTTTTAATTCTCTCTCTTGGTAATTGCTCTAGTTAGTATTTCCAGAACTATAATAAATGGGATTGGTGATAATAGACATCCTTGTCTCGTTCCTGATTTTACAGTGAAAGCTTTCAGGTTTTGTCTATTTAGTATGATGTTGGTTGTTGGTTTACATCAGTTTGAGGTAAAAACTATCTATTCCAATTTTTTTTATTTTTTAATGAAAGGTCTACAGGGTATTCAGGGTCTCACTATAGATTGGACTTGTAGTGATTCTCCTGTTTACAGCCTCCCAAGTGCTGGGATTACAGGCAGGCACCACCATGTCCAGTCTCAATGGCCATCTCAGTGTGCCCTGGGGGTGGGGCCGGCACGTCAGGCCAGGGGATTGAACCCCTGGCTCCTGCACCTGCTTGTAGGTGCTTTAATCCGCTGAGCTATTTGGCTGGCCCTATTCCAATTTTTCATAGGGTTTTATCATAAATCAGTGTTGGACTTGATCAAAAGCCTTTTCTGCATCTATTGAGATGACCACGTGATTTTTATCTTTGGTTCTGTCAGTATAATGTATTACATTTTTTTATTTATGTATGTTGAGGCAATCTTACATTCCTGAGATCAGTCCCACTTGGTCATCATATATAATCTTCTTGATGATTTGTTTCACTCTGTTTGCTTTTATTTTATTGAAGATTTTTATATCTATGTTAATCAGGGAGATTGGCTTGTTGTTTTCTTTTTTGTTTGGGTATTCTCTGGTTTTGATATCAGCGTAATATTTACCTCCATAAATGATTTTGGGAGGATTCATTTTTTTTCAATTTTATCAAAGAGTTTAAGGAGAATTCACAGTAAATGTTCTCTAAATTTCTTGTGGAATTCAGCTGAGAATCTGTCAGGACCCAAGCTTTTCTTTGCTAGTAAGGTTTTAATTGTATTTTCAATTTCATTCACTAATACTGTGTTATTAATAATTTTTATGTTTTCTTGATTCAGCTTTGAGAATTCATACATTTATAGTATTCTGTCCATTTCTTTTGTGTTTTCCGTCCTTATGTGAGTAAAGATTTTTGAAGTTGGTGTTGATGACTTCTGAATTTCCACTGAATTGGTAATGATTTCACCCATTTCATTCATTATTGCCTAAAGTTGAATTTTTCTTTACTTTCTTTGATAAGGTTGGCTAGAAGTTTATCAATTTTTAGTCTTTCAAAGATCCATCTTTCTGATTCCTTAATTCCTTGTATTGTTTTCTTACTTTCAATTGCATTACTTGCAGTTCTAGCCTTTGTATTTCCTTCCTTCCATAGGCTTTGGCTTGATGTGCTCTTCTTTTTCTAGAAGTTTAAGGTGCTGCATTAGGTAGCTTGTTCGTGCTTTCTGTTTTCCTGATATCAGGATTCATTGCTATAAATCTCCCTCTTAAGACTTCTTTCGTTGTGTCTTGCAGATGCTGGTATGTTATATCTTCATTTTTGCTTGATTGTAGATATTTTTTAATTTCTTCTTTAATTTTATCTGTGACTCATTGGTTGTTCAAGAGGATGTTATTTAATTTTCATGTGTTTATGTAGTTTTTGCAATTACCGTTATATCTATTAATATTTGTCTTATATTGTTGGGTGCTCACATTTTTGGTAGATGTATATTTATGATCCTTATCATTTCCTCTTGACTTTTCCCCTAACAGGTGTGTAATGAGCTGCTTTATTCCTTTTGATCATTCTTGTTTGAAGTTGACCTTGTCAGTGACCAGTATAGCTACTCCTGTTTTTTTCTGGGTTTCTATCACATGGAGCATTGTTTTCCATCCTTTGTCTTTCAGTGCATCTGTTTCTTTTTGAATTAAATATTTTTCTTATACACAGAATATTTTTGAATCTTATTTTTTATACACTCTGCTAGTCTGCTTCTTTTTATTTGTGAATTGAGGTCATTTACATCGTTGGTTATAATTGATATGTATTGGCTTATCCTTGTCATTGTTATTTTCTGGCTATTGTCTCCTGCTTTTTCCCACTATTTAATTGTTTGTCCCACTTGGTGTGTTCTTTATATTGTTGTTCTTGGAATTGTGGGTTTGTTTTGTTTTGTTTTGTTTTGTCCCTGTCTAGAATATCTTTGTGTACTCTTTGTATGATTGGTTGGTTTGTTATAAATTTCTTCAGTTGTTATTTGACACAGAAGTATCTTATCTCTCCATTGCCTTTGAATTGTTTTTGTTTCTTTCCTTTTTTTTTTTTAGAACTGGGGATTGAACTCAGGCCCTTGCACTTTCCAGGCAAGCACTTATTCTACTGAGTTATCTCTCCAGCTGCAGGTCTTTTCTTCTTTCTTCTTCTTCTTCTTCTTCTTCTTCTTCTTCTTCTTCTTCTTCTTCTTCTTCTTCTTCTTCTTCTTTCTTCTTTTTTCCTTTCTTTTTTTGGTTTCAATATTTGAGATTTTATTCATTGTGTTGAGGATCAGTACATGATTCACTTTGTACACAATTCTTAACATACATACTAAAAAAAAGCCATGTGTTGTTTTTCAGTTATTCCAGTGACTTTTCAGCTTCAAATCTAGAGGCAAATTTTCTGAAATAACTGAAAAACAATACATGGCTTTGAAGATACTGATAAAGTGTTACTTAAGTCCCACCAGTTCACAATTTTGTATCACATACACTACATATTCAAATTTTTGATCTTTCACAGCACATTAACAAAATGAGGCAAATCAGACTACCACTACCAAGGCTGTTACAGAGTGCACACAATTCTGACAAGGCAACAATTAGGAAGTAGTTTTTCTGTAGGAATCAATTCTACTAAAAACATGGGAATAGAAGTCATTTAAAGTATCCAAGACATATTAAATGCAGGACTGTAATTCCAAATTGCCATTTAGTATGCTTTGTATTACAGGATATGAAACTAACCCCCACCTATGGAATGCTAAGCTGACACCCAAGACAGTCACAGCCTGCCAGAATTCAATATCCCACTATTTCTGGTTGTATCAAAAAATAAACAACCAGAGAATGATTTCACCCTTAAAAAAATCATTTACACTTAAAAAATGCGGTGAGATGGGATTCCCTCCTTTTTAAAAATGTTTCTAGAGCTACTAAAAAATTTGCATTTACAAAATAGTCGATAAAAATATTTGTCTGGACTGAACAAGAAGAGAGACAGGGAGCACTGGTAAGACATGGTGTGTGGTTAGTCAGACTGGGCTCCTTTCTCTTCTGCTTCATCAGAAGCTGCGCTCTCGTCCTTTTTATTTATTTACTTACTTACTTACTTACTTACTTACTTACTTACTTTTGGCGGAACGGGGATTCTTGATCAGCCGCTTCAGCCTGTTTTCCCTTGGCTCCCTTTTCTCTTTTGCTTGTACTTTTTTGTCTGAAGATTTATCCTTTCCTGCTGCCTTTTTTGGCTTGATTTCCACTTCAGCTGAACAGGCTTAGCTGACAACCTAGCCGATCTCCCCCTGGGCTCCTCCTTCGCCGCCCTGTCCGCTGAGCTGACCGTCCTCTCGGGCATCTTGCCCACAGCAACCTCGCGGCGCTACGCAGCTTCACTGCTGCCATTCCTCCCTCTGCCAGAGCTGCCGGGACCCACGGCCAGGGCGGTGGGAGAACCGGATGGATGAAAGTTAGCTTTGCAGAGTACAACAATCTTTCTTGGAAGCTGTTTTGTTTAGGACTTGAAATACTTCACACCAAGCTCTTCTTGATTTGAGGGTTTGTGTTGAAAAGTTTGTCACTATTCTGATGGGCTTTCTTTTACAAGAGATCTGTTTTTTTTTTTTTTTTTCTCTAATGGCTTTTAATATGCTGTTTTTGTGCTGAATTTCTGGGCTCTTGATTATTATATGCTTGGCTGTAGATTTATTTTGTTTGTGGCTAATTGGAGTTCTGTGTGTCTCATTGAAATGTATGTCATATACCTTTCTCTTGCTTGGGAGAGCTTCTGCTATTACTTTTGAGTGGTACTTTTAGGTCATTTTTGTTATCTCCTGCTTATTTACATCAATTATTCTGATATTATTTTCCTCACTGTGTCATCTTTCAGCTGTTGAATAATTGTCCCCTGATCTTTTTTAGTGAAATCTTCCATTTCATGAGCACTGGCCTTGACCCTGTCTTCAGGATCTAAATATCCATCTTTTGTTTTGTTGAAACAGTTTTGCCAGCTTCTACTGGAATTTCTAATTTCTTTGATATCTGTTTGAATTTATTTCATGCACTTTTTCTTTTCTACACTTATTGTTCAGTTTCTATTCTTTCCCTATCAGCTATTATTTTTATCTATCTCTACTCTATATTTCCTGAGCAATCCATGTATAAATGTTGACATTTCTTTTCTTACTTAAGAACCTGTTTCGGATCTGATTTACCCTATAGATTCATGTATTTATTTCTTTATTTGTTGCTATCATTTCAGAAATTTCAGGTTTGTGTGTTCCATTTCCTCTACCTTTCTGTCTTTTGAACTTGTACTGGTTGCTCTGGAGGTTTGAAATTGCATCATGCTTCTGAGTGTTGTTATTTTTTATTTCAAAAATTTTTACTTTGCTTTCTGTGTTGCCCCTTATAAGTTTTTGTAGCAGGTAGCTATATCACTCATATCAAGTCCTCTCTGGGAAACATCTGCTCCTCAGAAATATCTTCTGTGTGTAGGGTGCTCTTGGCTTGTGTCTGTTCCAAGATCTTACCTTCCCAGTTAATTAAGAATGAGATTGTCTCTTACTTTTCTCTCACTGCTGGGACAAAACACCTGACACTCAAAATTAAGAAAGCAATGGTTTATTTAGCTCACAGTTTGTGGGGGTTTCAGGACATACTTGGCTGGCTCCAAGGCAGGGTGGCATAAGGCAGAGGGCAGCAGCTCATGGCAGCAGAAAACTGAAAAAAAGCAAGAACAAAAAGGGAAGAGCAGTGGTAGTAAGTCAAGAGCAGGCCTCTCTCCCTTCCTTATATTACATTCAAGCTATCCACTCCAGGTGGGAGTAGCACTCACCCCCTCAATCCCAGCAGCACTCACACGCTCAATCCCAGCAGCACTCACACGCTCAATCCCAGCAGCACTCACACCCTCAATCCCAGCAGTGGCAACACTCTATCACCACATGAGACTTTGGGGGGACAACTAGATACAAACTACAGCAGCGATGCTGAAATCTGTCTGGCTCATTCCACAGTTCTCTGGCCCTGAGCTGTGGTAACGTTACTACCCTAGAGCTTTCTAGCATTTTTACAGAAGTGAGAGCAACTGATTACAACAGATATAGCATCCTAGACAAAATAGTATAATAAACAGTATCTATAGCATCAAGCACAGTTTAGAAACTAACAAACTGTGATAGCTAGTAATTTTGTGTCTTAAACCATAGGAGCAATATCTACATTTATATAACAGTTTATTGGAATGCTGGAGTTTACATTATTGACCCTGGTGTGGGGAGATTTGTGAATAGTGGATAAAACAAAGATAGCCAAAAAGAAAGTAGAAGCAAGACAGGCTTGACAAAAGATGATCATGAAACATTTGGGAAACTAGAGAGGGCAGAATAAGTAAGGGATTATCTGAATTTAATCTCTGGTTTGGGGAATGGGATTAGTTTTCTGTTTGGAGTTTTCCCCAGCCATTTAGAAAAGAGAAGTGGGAGAAAAAGAAAGAAAAAAATGAAAAAGAAAGAAAAACAAAACAAAACAAGAAGAACAGCAACAAATAAAAAAGAGTAAGAAAGAAAATAGGTGGCCCTGCCCACCCACTTCCATTCCGTGTGTTTGTCCCTAAACGCAGCGCTGTCTGACCTAATTTATCACCTGTGGGCTCATCTTGTTAGTGTTGCTTCAGATTTTTTACACCACTAGTCCTGCCTGTCTGTCCTATGTGCCCCAGTTGGGACCCTACTGTTGTGCTGGCCTCTGGTGTCTGGGCCTAAACAAGAAGTTTGTTTTGCTTGTGACAGCAGAAAGGCACGTTGCCATTCTTTGGTTCTTTGAGTGTGGTTCACCTGGGTCGCAGATGCTGAGAGGACAATGGGAGGGAGTGCCCTCCCACCACGGTCCCCATTAGCATAGTAAGAGTGATTTTATTGAGTCTCTAGATCAATTTTGACAGTATTACCATCCTAACACTGTTAAGTTTTAAAATCCAAGCAAACAAAATAATTTTCCACTTATTTAGGTTTTAATCCCTCTCATCAATATTTTGATCTTTTCAGTGTACAAACTGCAGTTCTTTGACTTATTCCAAAATAAAGTTTTAAATTTTTGGATAATGTTTTACAGAAAATTATTTCCTTAATTTATTTTCAGATTGTTCATCACTAGTTCATAGAACTCCAGGTGTGCTTTATATATTAATCTAACATCCAACAATCTTTCTGCATTCTAATAAATTGTTTTGGTTTTAATGTTGCTGTTACTGTTTGTTTTTGTGTGAATGTTTTATTTGTTCTAACATGGCCCTCTTCACCCATTCCTTTACTAAAACTCTCACGTCTTGCTCACGTGAGTAACTCTAAAACCCTTTCATTTTCATGTTGCTGGTGTATCTGCCTGTGACAGACTCTGATTTTTCCTTTTTTCATTTTTCAAGAATGTATTAACTTTTTGAGATTTTTAAAATAGTTTTGCTGAATATAGACTTCCTGATTTTTCAAGTATTACTCTACCTTCATATATTTCAAATATTACTCTACTTCTGTTTATGAACATAATCATTTTAGGATTAGGGGGGAAATAGTGATACTTGTGTGGGGAAGGTGGTCATTGTCACCCAGTGTGAAGTCTGCAAATGGGAACAAAATTTTGCTGAAGTTTGTTTGTCAACCAAATTATTTGAAAGAATAAGAATTCATGAAGCATGGAATTATTGCACCACTAACTTTTTCAGCAATTAACACGTACATTTGTAGAAAGTATTTCTTTGGTTAGTTCTGGCTGCCTTAAGGGTGGGTGTGGTGTGGCTTGTGGGACTGGTGATTGAACTGCTGTCCCCTGCGGCTGACTGCATTTGCCCAAGAGGTGCTTTGAACAACTGAGCTATCAGGCAAGCCCTGTGAACACCTACATTCATATATGTCCTTGTCTTCATTCTTTTCTATAATAGCATTTTAGATTTGGAGAATGTAGGCTGCAAGGGCAATAATTATATATTATATTCTGAGGAACATTACCTTAAGACACCGAGATTTGGAATAGACAACAGCATTAATCCCACAATAAATATTGATAAATGCTTCATCTTTCTAAGATGTAGAATAATTTCAGTTTGAGGCTTTGAATGAGGTTCTTTATCCTAAATGATCTCACTTTTTCCTTTTGGGGAAACTTGTGCAGCAAGTTTGAAGAGCTGTAATTCAGGGTGCATTGCACCTTGGTGGGTTTGCGACCTGTTAGTAATTTCCTTGTGCTTTCCTTTTCCACAAAACTGTAGGAAGACAGTTTCCTTGCTCTAACGAAGTGTTAATTTTGGGGGAAAATGAATTGTGGGTAATGTCATTCCTTTGTCTCTCATTAAGCAAGATAATAGGTAACACAGGTCTATCCCAGATGAACTTTGAAAGGTTAAGGGAGTTAGAGCAGCCTCACATTTTATTAAGAAAGTTCTGGGGACTGCGATATGAGTGCAAAAGCAGTGAAGCTGACCTTCCTGGAGCACTCTGCTCCCACGGAGTGCAGAGGACTAGCAGAGTAAGGCAAGCAGAAACTACTCAGTTAACTGACTAAAATCTGCGAATCCCTACTCAGGCAAAACGATCTTCTACGATCTCACCACAGTATAAATAATTGGAGGAGTCGATGTTGAATGATGATTATTTTGTAGTGCTTATATATGTGTAATGGTAATAGGAAACTGTCTCTGAAAAGAGAAAAAAAAATCTGAAAGAATAATGATCAAATTATGTAACTTCATTGAGCATCAGAGATACAGTCTTTTGAGCTAAAAATGGTCTCTCTCCAGACCTAATCTTTAATATGCACATTCTTTTGTCATGAGTGGGAGTGAACATAAAATTCCTAGTATTTCAGCATGACTGCAGTGGCCTAACTGGTGAAACTGCAGACTGGTTGGAAGTTATTTCCAGGCCTTACTGGCTGCATGAAGCTGAGGACTGGGGCATAGACCCCAACACTGCAGGGGACATCTGAGCTCCGTAGCCAGGGATTTGAGATTCCACTTGGAATGTCACCTCCACGGAGGTAGTGGCTGGCCAGAGTGCTGAGCATCACCCTGTCCTCTTCCACCGGCTCACAGGTGCCTAGGTCTGGCAGCTGCTTCCACTCACGCTTCCACAGCCTCTGTTCACCACCCCCACCCCCAGCAGAGTTAAGGCATAGAGCCCTGTCCTCAGTCCTGCTGCAGTGTTCTACTTGGCTGTTTCTGCCTTGGGCTCTGGCACTGCTGAGGAAGCTAAGTGGGGTCAGGAATGCTATATCCCCATTCTATCCTGAACACAATGCCCCAGAAGCAGAACTATCTATACAGGCAGCGCATGCTGTGAGGGTAACATCACACGGTGGCTTAGCATTCTAACTTGCTGGACACATTGGCCATATTCCACATCTACACCATGTTAAATTGGATAGATGAGTAATTTATGAAGATTTATTGTGCAAGAGTCCTAGGTTTAGCTTGGGCCCCCAGGACTGAACTTGCTCTACAACTGTGATTTTGGATGTGTTCTTGTACAGTATTCTTTAGTGCCACATTAAAGACATTGCCCACAATTCATTTTTGTACTGGAAAGGTCACCAGAGTAACAGGGAATCTCATGTTTTCCCTTCCCCAGGTCTAGTTCCTTGAGTGTCCAGCTAGTCAGCACTGTCAACAGTATGTTGTTGCATGCTTGGCATGCAGTCCACCTCCTCGGATGCCCCTGAGTGCATATGGGTGAGTGGAGGTGGCTGCCCACATCCCCTGAGTTGCTGTGGGACACCAAAGCAATGATCTTGTACTTCCCTTAGCCATGGCAACTACGGATAAAAACTGGCAACTGAAGCTCATTTTACTACTTCTTTTCTAAATGCTTTTTTTGCAATTTGCTATTATTCTCACAAAATATCATAAAAGCCCTGTCTAGTGCTGAGCTTGTTCAACAGAAGATACAGAGAAGAATTCTGAGCTTCCCAGTCTGGGAGGATATAAGAAAGACGCCAAAGTGAAGGAGGTCCAGCGCACATCAGTACTCATGGACCAGCAAGTAACAAGGCCCAGAGAGCATAGTAGAGTCAAGGGAGAGGAGAGATTGTGAAAGAGAAGCCATGGGGGACTTTTGGGACACAGGACTGCTGTCGGCTTTTGTTGCTCCATTGTTCTGGTGTGTTGGTGCGCATCCACAAAGCAAAGCCAGCTGCAGTATGAAGTGATTACACTTGCCATCTGTCCCAGTTTTTGGCCCTGCTCCTCCCAATCTCTTCCCTCATGTAGAATTGCAAGAGCCAGTACAGGTAGAATTTTTTAAAATGAAACAAAACTAGTCCTTTCCCCAAAACACTGATTTCTAAAGCAGTAGTTCTCAATGCTGGCTACAAATTAGGAATGCCTGTGGAACCCCCAAAATCTACAGACTCTTGCTGATCTTCTTACTAAAAGGAAATGTGTTTCATTTCCTTTCCAATCAACCATGCCTTCTCCAGATTTTCTACACTGACCTCCATCTACATGCAGTTTACATCAAATCTATTTCTAAAGCTCAAGAATGGGACATCCTTAAAGTTAGATTTCTCAAAAAAGCGCCTATCCTAAAGTTATATGCCAGATGTACTGAATGACATTTCCTTTTAGTTAGAAGATCAGTAAGATCTGTAGAATTTTGGGGTTACACAGGCATTCCTAATTGGTAGCCAGCATGGAGAACTGCCACCTTAGAAATCAGTGCTTTGGGGAGAGGACTAGCTTTGCTTCATTTTTTAAAATTCTACCTCCACTGGCTCTTACAGTTCTGCATTCATTTTGTGTTTCATTTCCTGAGAATTTCACATTTTGTCCCACTATGGTTTCCTTTAATCATAACAAAGAATAGGGTCCCTAGGGCTGGAGAATAAGATAGCAATTTTGGCAGGTCCTCTTATCCTCTGAAAATTTTTCCTTGTAATATGTACCCTTTCTGCACCAGGTCCCTACACCCAGGGACAGACTGTTCCAAGTCCCAGTTTTGCAGCTCGTTAACCTATTTTGGCTTTGCTTTGGTTATTACTTTTCTTTGTACTCTTGACCTCTATTGCTATTATTTTATCAGGGCTAGAATAAATTACTACAAATATAGTGGCTTAACACAACACTCATTTATTATTACCTTAAAGTTTTCTAGGTTGTGAATCCATGAATATGAGGATATTGGCAGAGTGTGCCTCTGGAGGCTCTGAGGTGGGGTCCGCTTCCTCTTTCATCTGGGAGGTAGCAGGGTTCATTTCATTGGGGTGGTGGAACCTAGCCATTGTCTTAATGCCTGGGAGGTGAAGGCCAAGCCCACTTCAGCTGGACCCATATTTCTTGGATCCTGGCTTCTTTCTTCACCCTCAAAGCCATGGCAGGAGGATGGGATTTTTGCCACACTGCAATTCTCTGGCCACAGGGAAGCAAAGGTTCCCTTCTAAAGACCCGTGTGACTAAATGTGGCCCACGTTGTTGATACAGGATACTTGTTGCGTGTTAGGGTCTGTAATATCAGTCCTTTCTACAAACTGATATTGTTTTGTTTTCCACCATGTAAGGAAGTTTAGTCACAGGTTTGAGGAATCAGGGCTTAGGCATCTCTGGATGGGCACTTTTTGTCTATCAACCTCAAAATTTATTTTAGTCTTTAGCTTTTTAGAATTTGTAACCCTGCACAGGATGCAAATATGACACATCCTTAGGAAGTACTTACTTACGGGGCCATGGATGCTTATCAACAGAGGATACTGCCTCCTTACTTACACCTGTGCTTTTGTTTTTTATTTATTTTTATATTTATTTA
>NW_004524590.1:492531-495673 GCF_000260255.1 Octodon degus | reverse complement strand
GATGAATGTCCATTTTGTATCTGTGTATTCAAAGTGGTTAGGATAGATATATAGTTGCATTCTGTTAATGAATAGAATGATTTGTTGTAATGGTGTTTGTAAATAGGATCACAAGTCTGCATCTTGTACAGCAATTAACCACTAAGAAGAATATATGCAGTGTGTTATTTGCTGAATCTGTACTTTCGATTGGATTTGAAACTGTCTCATTGCTATCTGTTTATTAAGAAAATTTTGAAAAAAAATAAAAAGAACCCAATAGAAATTAGAAGAACAATCATCTTAGCTAGCCTGTGTATATAGATACATAAATTTCCCCCTCTTTTTGTACCTTTTCTCCTTTCTTCATATAATGTTTATTCCTTATGCTGTTTCTGTCCTTTTTACTATAGCTATTGTAACTTTCATATTTTAATTATCATTCAGATTCTTACACTAGGGAGACAATAAGGTGTTTACCCATGCAGACTTGATTTATTTCACTTACGAGTGTAGCCTCTAGTTGCATCCATTTACCTATAAAAGCATCATGCTTATCTTTCTTTATAGTTTAGTAATACTCTATTATATAAAAATACTGCAACTTTTTTATTCATTCCTCATTTGATGGGCATTTGAGTTGTTTTCAATGTTTACCTATGAGAAATTGTGCAGTTTAAAGAAAGGTGCATGTATATCACCATGATATGATTTTTTTTCTTTTGTCTAGGAATTTTTATTTATTTTATTTTTTAAAATTTTTTTCCATAATTTGATTGATAAACAAATAGCAATGAGACAGTTTCAAATCAAATTGGTAGGAAAGTTTCAATAATTAACACATTGCAAACATTCTTCCTAGTGGTTAATTGCTGTACAAGATGTGGACATGATATCTATTTACAAACACCATTAGAACAAATCCGTCTATTCATTAAGAGGCTGTAACTATATATCTATCTTAACCACTTTGAATACACAGATACAAAATGGACATTCATCTGATACCCTTTTTTGTTAAGTTCTGTTATTTAAATATTATAGGTATGTAAACTCAGCAAAATATTCTAAAATAGTCCAGTAGCCCATAATAGTATTGGGTCTTCTGATGTCAGAAATTGTTGACCTGAGTCCCCTACAGCTCAACATAACAGCATGGCTTTACTTCTTATATTTCATCTTTATACTTTTCTGCTGGATGGTTAAGACTAAAGTAAAGCAGGACCTATGCAACAAGAGTTGTAGCTTTTGGGTCTGGTAAGATCAGTGAAATCCCCTCATAATTTATCCTGAGATCCTGTACCTCAGATTGTAGAACATTTGTCAGTTTCAGCCATGTGGATTAGTCACAGCCATTGCTTGGCCAATGTGCTCTCTGTGTAAGCCTGAGAGAATGATTTCTTTCCATGTGATTCTCCTTAAGCACACTCTACATCATCGATCACTTTCCTCTTTGGCCCCCAAATCTGCTTGATCAGAAAATTTGGGACACTACTGAGTTACATGACGTTACAGTACAAGTTCTCATATGTCCTGAATCTTAATTGATCTTGGAAGCCCAGGGCCAAAAAGTTGGCTTTCCTTCGAGCCCTCTTTTTTCTCTAATTTTGCTCTGCAAACTTAGATTGTTTACCATCCAGAAGACAAGTTTATTGTTATTACCATATAACTTAGGCTGTTAACCTTAATATACTATCTGTCTGCATATCAAACATTTTAGGCTTAACATGAAACAGGTATTTTTCCTCAAGTATTGATATATTGAACTTTAAGTCCCTATAAATATGATAAAAAACATTTAAAGATTAGAATATATTTTAAAAATAGGCATAAATAATTATATACTTCTTATGTTTACACATAAGTCCAAAAATCTCACCATATACACATGATATGATGTTTTCTGTTCTCCTGCAAATGTACCAAGGAGGGTAATAGCTTACTTTAATTCGACTTCTAATTCTAATTTTTTGATGACTTTCCACAATCATTTCCACAGAGGTCATGCCAGTATATACTCACATCAACATTGAAGAAGAGTTCCTTTTTCCTCACAGCCTCTCCAGCATTTGTTATTAAGTGATTTCTTTGAGATAGCCATTCTTTCTGGGATGAGATGGAATGTTGGTATTGCTCTAATTTGCCTTTCTTGAATGAACAGTGCTGTGGAACATTTTTTCATGTGTTTATCTGTCATTTGCATTTGTTCTTCTGAGAAATGTGCATTCATCTCAAATGCCAATTTTTGAATTGGGTCTTTGAATTTTGGGGTCCTGAATTTCTTTAGTTTTTCATATATTCTACATGAAAGTCTCTTATCTGAGTGAATGATAGTTAAGAATTTTTCTCAATTTTTCGGTGTTCTTTGGACTCTGTTGGTGATTTTCTTTTGATGTGCAGAAATTTTTCAGTAATATGGAGTCCCAGTTGTTAGTTCTTTGAAGGTCTTCCCATGCAGTTTGGTTTTGGATCATGAACTGTGTACCTACTCCTATGTCGTTAAGATTTTTACCTACTTTCTCTTTAAGTAGACTTAGTGTTTCGGTTTCAATATTTAGATCTGTAATCCATTTGACTTTAGTTTAGTGCATGGTAATAGACCTGGATCTAGTTTTAGTTTTCAACAGTGGAAATCCATTTTTCCAACACCATTTGTGAAAAAGGATATCTTTCTTCCAGTGAGCATCTTTGGCCTCTTTGTCAAAGATAAAGTGGCTGAGTGTACTTGTAGTTGTGTCTGCACCTTCTAATCTGTTCCATTAATCCTTACCAATGCTTTTGATTTTTGGGTGTTAACTTTGTATTCTGATATGTTACTGAAGCTCTTTGTTAATCCTCGGTGTCTCTTGATGGAGTCTTTTTGGGTCTTCCATATAGTGTATCATGCCATCTGTGAGTAATAAAATTTTACTCTCTCCTTTACAATCCTTGTTCCTTTTGTTTATCTGTCTTGTCTAATGCCTCTGGCTAATGTTTCCAGAACTATATTGAATGGGAAAGGGAACAGTGAACATTCTTGCCTTGTGCCTGATTTCAGAGTTAATTTGTCCATTTAGAATGTTGTTGTCTGGGCTGGGGAGATGGCTCAGTGGAATAAGCACTTCCCTGGCAAGTGTAAGGGCCTGAGTTCAATCCCAGGTTCCACCATAAATAAATAAATAAA
>NW_004524590.1:487135-492431 GCF_000260255.1 Octodon degus | reverse complement strand
ATTTTATTGATAAACAAATAGCAATGAGACAGTTTCAAATCAAATTGGTAGGACAGTTTCAATAATTAACACATTGCATACGTTCTTCCTAGTGGTTAATTGCTGTACAAGATGCAGACATGATATCCTAACACCATTAATGTTTTTTATTTAAAAAATAACTTTATTGAGAAACAAATAGCAACGAGCCAGTTTCAAAACCGATTAATATGACAGTTTCAATAATAAACACATGGCACATTGTTGTCTTAGTGGTTATTCATTGTACAAGATACAGACATGATATCCTGTTCACAAACACTATTTGAACAAATCTTTCTATTCATTGAACTAAGAGAAAGGAGATGTATATCTATCCTATTTGGAATATACAGATACAAAATGGTCCTCATTTATATCCTCTTTTTTTGTTTATTTGTGTCAGGGAAGGGTATTCCATTGTCATTTAAATATTATAGGTGTATGAAATCAGCAAAATATTCCAATAGACACCTGAGCTTTGGCAGCAGGCTTTGCTTGCTTCCCAGCCACTGCCCTCCTATGCTGAGCGATTCTGCTCTCACACCAGCTCCTGGAAACCCCTCTCCGCATGGAGGCTATTGTCTGAGCATGCTGTTCTCCGAGTCGCCCGCTGTGGGCACCAAAAGTCATGTTGCTGACCTAACCCAGCAAGCGGCCTAGAGCCACTGAGGTCTGAGACCTCACGACAGTGATGATGAAATCACCTCATGCCTGCGCACAACTTATCGCTACCCTGTTTGGCTTCATTCCTAAAGTGAAAGGAGACATTTATAGAGTAAGCCACACAGAGTTTAGAACTCAGTTAGGAAATTTTATTTTTTTTTTCCTCTGGATTTATTGGGAATGTTGATGTTATACAGGAAAAAAAAAAAAAAAAAAAAAAGGAAAGCGGTGAAGAAAAGGACTGGCGGAGCCAGAGTGAAGAGCTTAGTCAAGAAGTTTTTTCAATGGCACAATTTTGACTGCTCATGACAGAGCAGTGCTTTCTGGGAACTGTGGAGGCTCACAGGACACAGAAAGCAGTTCCCCAGGAGGATGTGTTTACATGGTTTAAGTGAGGACATAACTGCCCTTCGCCTGCCCTTTCTCTCCCTTTTCAATGCCTCTCACAACGTGTATGGATTTTTTCCTGTAGGCAGACACCCATTCATTCTTCTGACCATCATTCACTGAGCGTGTCCCAGCCTCAGCAGCCAGCAGTGGCACATGCCCCCTGGAGTGCTTGTGTCGTAGCTCCTGTTACTTGGGGCCTTACCCTGTGCTCAGGTTCATGTGATGGAAAGACATTAGACTCAGATTTGCATCACAGGGGGACAGACAAGCCATCACCTTGGTGCTACTGATATTACTGCCTGATGCATTCTGGAGGCCCTGGGTCAGCCAAGCGGGGCTGCCCCTGGCCCAGCTCAAGGGCACCCAGATGCCTTGTGTGTAGTGAAACCTGAATGGGTAGGTCTTGAAAGATCGATGCTCTAAGCCAACGAGAGGGGAAGAATTCAGGAATAAGGGATGTGGTGTGCCTACATAAAAGGCACATCTGGCATTGATTGTGATCATCTGCATATGAAGCTGGGAAAAATGTGCATGGCTTGATGGTAGGCATGGCCCTGCCCTCATGAATCTCATTGCTGCTGGGTGGCGGTGGAGGCTGGGGCTGGCCTCTGACCCTCTTGAGGGCTGTGGTTAGCCTCTTGAGCATCTCGACAGCTGGAGGGAATCACACTCCCAGCATCATCTTTGTCACAGACTGTGGGGTAGAGGTGGTAGAAGGGACAAATGTCCCGTTGCTCACTAGGGTGCCCCACTTAGTTATCACATCACATCCTGGTAGCTCTCCAGCTTTGGCCAGGTTGCTCTCTTCTTCTCTAGGCCAATCTCACCTTCTTTATGATGCTCAGCTCAAGCTTTACCTTGGTCACTGTGTAAGCTCTCCCTCTTCAATAGTCTTATTTTAATATGAAATGTTTTCAATATTTATATGACCTATTTACCTATCAGCTTTGTTCAATATTTAATTTTCTTGTCACTAAATATCTAATTCTTTCACAAATTTATATATTTTTCCTTACTTGAAATTCTTAATGAATTGCCAGTAAATTTCAAAAAGTAGAGAAGCAGGTGCTGGTTTGTGTAATCTAGGTTTCAGAATTTCATATGAGATGCAGAACAGATACGTTACACATGATTGTGGGTACCATGAGTGAAGGAAGAAAGGAAGGAAGGGAAGAAGCAGAGACAGGAAGGATCACATGGCCATGTAGACACCAATCAGTTGATCAGAAACTGCAGGAGGAGGAAGCTGCTGGTCCCCAGATCCCCCACCCTCTGCTCCCAGGGTGAAGGGTGATGGACAGATGCTGAGTCTCAGACAAGACAGGTTGCTTGCGCCAGTGAGTCACCTTCACCGAAAGTAAAAACACAAAGACATGCAGTATTTTTACATTAAAACTATGTAAAATATATCCTGGAGTAAAATGCAAAAGCCAGATCATGTTCCCCTAACATATGTACTTTATTATTGTATATTTATTGCTCAGAACACTTGGTTCTTTTGGCCTGCCACACATGCAGATGCCACGCTCAGATCATTTCCAAGCCCATGAGCCTCCTTCATCCTCTCCCTCCTTCCCACCACTTTCTCTTTTCTAATCATTTTTCTCTTACTTTTAGGTCATCTTTTGCCTCCTCAAAAAACATTGTTTTCTGTGTCTGACTTATTTTGCTAAACATGATGATATCCAGTTACATCCATTTTCCTGCAAATGATATAATTTAATTTTTCTTCAAGGCAAAATAACACTCCATTGCTTATAATCTGTTTATGTACCTGAACTGATTGCATAACTTGGTTATTGCAAATTGCATGACAGTAGACTTGGGATTTCAGATTTCTGTGGCATTCTGACTTTAATTCTTTTGTATATATACCAAATCGTAGTTTAACTGGATCATTCAGCAGTACTATATTTTAGATGTTGAAGGACCTCCATACAAACTTCAAGAGTGGCTGTACTAAAATATATTCCCACCAACAGGGAAAAAAATATTTCTCTTCCCTGAATTCTTACCAGAGTTTATTATTTTTATGCTCTTGATGACAATAATTCAGTCTTGTTAAAATGGCCAAAGTGAGGAAAACAATCTACAGCTTCAGTGCAATCCCCGTCAAAGTACCAAAGGCATTTTTCTCAGAACTACAAAAAAATAATCAGGCAAGTTTTAGAAGTGGTAAAATCCATTGTTTCATACCTCTGTGGTCTGGAGTTCTTTGGGGAGAAAATCTTGAGGTGGGTATCATGACACCCTGTGACACTCGACCAATCAGGGTCGTTGCTAGTATTGCCAGTAAGTCCCCAGAAAGCACACCAGCAATTGGTGCTCTCACTTTCATTTCAACATCTGTTTTACAGCATTAAAAAGTTTCTGGGCTGGCAAATTAACTCAGCAGACTAAGCATCTGCTTAGGCAAGCACAGGGACCAGAATTCGATCCCCAGTGCCTCATGCCATGTTGGCCCCACCCCCGGGTGTGCTGAGCAGGCGACGGAGCCTCAGCGTGGTGGTGCATGCCTGTAATCCCAGCATGGGGGAGGCTGAAAACAGAAGAATCACTACAAGTCTGAACTGCATAGTGAGACCCTATACCAAGTACACATTTTAAAAAAATTTTGATTTGACCTCAGTCTTTGCTTAGTGGTAACCAGGACTTTGGTCTCTTGTACAATGACAACAATCCACACTTGTTAAGAGTACAGTATTTTTCTGAACAGTTTATGGATATATTTGAGGGTTTCTGAAGGAAAACAAATTAATCTTATGATGGTATTTATTAAGTACATATTTTGGTGTGACAGTTGGAATATCACAGGGGACACAAATCATGAATTGTCCTTCTGTGGGCTTTGCATGTCATAGGCTAACAGAGAGGATCCAGTATGCTTCACTGGTGACACAAGATTAGTACAGAGCAGCAGCAGACAGTCATGACACTGTTAACCCTGGGCTGAGTCATATAAAAGTATAAATTTTCTAAGCCAGGAGTAGTAAGACACTAGAAATGTCAAGTGATTTCTCTTAACAGCATCTTCCACATGCCTAGACCCAGGATGGTCTCTCTTCCACTGTATGGGAGATGAGGCCCCGCAGCAAGGGCACAGGGCATCAATATTCTACTTGTGGAGCCACGGCTGGATTCACACTGTGTTGGCTGTGTGTGAGGAAGAAGACGAAGTGAGCCAGAGCTCAGCACAGACCAGCTCCTCCGCTCTGTCGGCTGGCAGTGCGTCAGCACCTTCCCTTGTGTGCCGCTGCAGCAGCCGTGCCGAGACAGAATCAGGTACTTGTGCCAGCACTGTTGTGAAAGTGCACTACTGCAGCTTCCATATCTCTGCTCTTACTTCAATGTCTTATGACTGTTGCAATAAGTATTTTTCTATTTGAGGGAGAAGGACGTTGGATCAATAATTTTATTTTATTAACATTTTACTTAATTCAACTTGCAAGGACACTGTTGAGGATTTTGCACTGCCATGAGACATTGGTTTTAGATTTCTTTCTCTAGTAACATTTGCTCCTTGAGTAGGCTTGGCATCAGGGAAAGGTTTTCTTTATAAAATAATTTGTAAATTATGCCCACTTGTGCTTTTTCTGGAAATCTGTGTAGAAACTATATTAAATCCAACATACAAGCTTAAATATCACATGATTTCTCTTATATGAGAAATCCAAACTATAAATAAAGAGTGAAAAAAAAAGGTAGATAATAAGAAACCGGAATAGGTCTTTTGGAAAAGGGAAGGGGACCAATAAGTAGAGGAAGTGAGAGCTGACTGGATGAGAAGAGACCAACAGGTGTTCTGTCCATGTGCCAACACACCATGAGGAGTGTAACCACTATGTGCAGCAAACATGGGCTAATAGGTTAGCAATTATAAAAAGAATTTATGAATTTTATCAGCAAAGATATCTGGGTAAATTTTTTCTTTCTTCCACCTGCCCTGAGGGTGGGGCTGGCAAGGCGTGTAGTGCTGGGGATAAAACTGCGGTCCCCTGTGCCGGCCTGAGCTTGCCTAAGCAGGCGCTTTAGACCACTGAACTATCTTGCCCACCTGTATTTAACTTATTTTAAAGACAATATAAAAGATAATAGGTAAGACATTAGAAATGATACACAATTTAAAGAAAACAAAAATTAAACAGAAGACCCAATGCTATTATGGGCTTCTGTACTCTTTTAGAATATTTTGCTGAGTTTACACACCTATAATATTCAACAA
>NW_004524590.1:485956-486510 GCF_000260255.1 Octodon degus | reverse complement strand
TAATAACAATAAGCTTGTCTTCTGGATGTCTAACAACCTAAGTTTGCAGACCAAAATTAGAGAAAAAGGAGGGCTGAAGGAAAGCTAACGTTTTGGCCCTAGCCTTCTATAGTCAAGTAAGACTCAGGACATAGGAGAACTTGTACTGTAACTTCATGTAATTCGGCAGTTTCTCAAATATTCTGATCAAGAAGATTATGGGGCCAAAGATGAAAGTGATCGATGATGTACAGTGTGCCTAAGGAGAGTCTCATGGAGAGAAAACATTCTCTCAGGCTTTCACAGAGAGCACATTGGCCAAGCAATGGCCGTCATTCATCCATATGGCTGACATTGACAAAGGTACTACAATCTGAGGTATAGGATCTCAGGATAAATCCTGAGGGGATTTCACTGACCTCATCAGACCCAAAAGCTACAACTCTTGTTGCATAGGTCCTGCTTTACCTTGGTCTTAATCATCCAGGAGAAAAGTATAAAAATGAATATAAGAAGTAAAGCCATGCTGTTATGCTGAGCTGTAAGGTAACTCAGATCAAGAATTTCTGACATTG
>NW_004524590.1:484153-485856 GCF_000260255.1 Octodon degus | reverse complement strand
ATTTGATTTGAAACTGTGTCATTGCTATATGTTTATCAATAAAACTTTGAAAAGGAAAAAAATAAAAAAAAAAGAAAACAAAAGATGGTAGGTATTCAAAAGTGGTTGTTATATTGCACATAGTTGTTCTCAATGTAGTTGCTCAGATTACAGATAAAGCATGTAAAATTTGTCAGAGTAGGGCTGGCGCGATAGCTCAGCAGGCTAAGCGCCTGCTTAGGCAAGCCCAGGGACCACAGTTTGATCCCTGGCACCACATACTGCCCCAGTCCAACCCCCAGGTGCACTAAGCCAACCACTGAGACCTGGTATGGTGGTGTATGCCAATAATCCCAGCGCTGGGGAGGCTAACAGGAGGATCACTAGATTCCGAGCTGCACAGAGAGACCATGTACCAAGCACATAAAAAAAAAAATTGGTCCGAGTAAAAATCTTAACTACTATCTTCAAGAACCCAATAGAGGCTACCTGCTACCCTGGACCAGCGGGACCAGTGTCAGTCCAGGCGCAGTGTGGGCCAGACCCTCTCCCACCCCCTTGGGCCGCCCCCCACCACTCCGCAGCACATCCCCAACCCGGCCCGCCGAGTAGGAATTTCTGCCTCGTTCCGGGAAGCCCCAGACCCAGTCCCAGGCCAGGTCCGGTGAGTGTGTGGAGAGTTTCCTGGTATCCTGCGCAGGCGGAACCAGTCCCAGCCCAGGCACAGCGTGGGCCAGACCCTCTCCCACCACCTTGGGCCGCTCCCCAACACTCCGCAGTACCTCCCCCACACCACCCACCGAGTAGGAATTTCTGCCAACTTCCGGGAACCCCCAGACCCAGTCCTAGCCCAGGTCCGGTGAGTGTGTGAAGAGCTTCCTGCTACCCTGCGCCAGCAGGACCACTCCCAGCCCAGGCACAGCGCTGGACCCTCTCCCACCCCCTTGGGCCGCCCCCCAACAATTCGCAGTACCTCCCCAACCCCGCCTGCCGAGTAGGAATTTCTGCCAAGTTCTGGGAAACCCCAGACCCAGTCCTAGCCTAGGTTCGGTGAGTGTGTGGAGAGCTTCCTGCTACCCTGCTCCAGTGGAACCAGTCCCAGCCCAGGCGCAGCATGGGCTGGACCCTCCCCCACCCCCTCGGGCTGCCCCCCACCACTCCGCAGTACCTCCCCCACCCCATCCACCAAGTAGGAATTTATGCCATGTCCGGGAACCCCCAGACCCAGTCCTACCCCAGGTCCGGTGACTGTGTGGGAGAGCTTCCTCTTCCCCCTACTACACCTTGCCTCCTACACGCACAGCTCAGGCCTGGCATACATTCCTGGCTTGAAATCCTGCAGTTGCAGTCCCTGCAGAGAGTGTAGAGGATAGATCCAACCAGCTAGTCGAGGAGCAGAACATCTCGCCACAGGGGCATAACAGGTTCACCCTTAAGGGCAGCAGTGGGAAGGAGCTGAGCACAGCAGCCAGACCCAAGCCAGATGCAGCTGGATAAGTTCAAACTTTGTAGAGCTGCACCTGAACTTCAGTACATGCGAAGGTTATAACTACGGCAAAGATCTACAAAAAAACGTCAGAAGACGGTGCTACACAAAATGAAGAGAAGGAACAAAATGCAACCTCAGAACCCAAACCCACCCATAACAAATGCAGAGGTCATTAACACAGAACAAATTGGTATCACACAGCTGAAAGCAATGAATCAACGGCTTCTGAAATAAA
>NW_004524590.1:468407-475573 GCF_000260255.1 Octodon degus | reverse complement strand
ATTGTCTGTTTGTCATATGGCTTTTATTAGATTGAAGCATAGTAAGTTTATTCCAATTTTCTCTGGGTTCTTTTATCATGAATGAATGTTGGACTTTGTCAAAAACTTTATCTGCATCTATTGAGATGATCATTGGCTTTGTTCTTAGATCTGTTAGTGTGGTATATTATATTTATAGATTTGGGTATGTCAAACCATCTCTGCATTCCTGGGATGAATCCCATCTGGTCATGGTGTGTAATCTTCCTGATATTTCTTGCATTTTATTGAGCATTTTTGTATATATATTCATGAGGTAGGTTAGCTTATTTTTCTCTTTTTTGTTTTGTTCTTTCTTTGGATTTTTGTGCCAGAGTTATACTTGCACCCTGAATGAGTTAGGGAGAAGTGCTTCCTTTTCAATTTCATTGAAGAGTTTGCTGAGTACTGGGATTAAATTTTCTCTAAATTTATCATAGAATTCACCTGCGAATCCATCAGGACCTGAGAATTTTTCTGTTAGTAAATTCTTCATTGTATTTTCAATTTCTTTGTTGATATTGGTTTATTCAAATTTTATATTATGTTGATTCAGTTTTGGTGATGTTAGGAATCTGTCCATTTCTTCTCTGTTTTCCACCTTGTGAGACTAAAGATTTTCAAAGTAGGTATTGATAATTTTCTGAGTTTCAATAGGTTCTCTAGTGAGGGCAGGCCAAATAGCTCAGAGGATTAAAGAGCCTGCAAGCAGGCACAGGAGCTGGGGGTTCAATCCCTGGGCCTGCCATGCTGGCCCCACACCTGGGGTGCACTGAAATGGCATTTGAGACTGGGTATGGTGGCACACACCTGTAATCCCAGCTCTTGGGAGGCTATAAATAGGTGGATCACCATGAGTCTGATCTAGTAGTGAGACCCTGAACACCCTGTAGACCCTTCCCTAAAAAATAAATATAATTAAAAAAAGTTTCTGTAGTAATTCCACCCTTTTCATTTCTTATTACTTAAATTTGAGTTTTTTCTTTCCCTTTTTAAAAATGAGATTGGCTAGGAGCTTATCAACTTTGTTCAGTCTTTCAAAGAATCAGCTCTTTCACTCATTAATTTTTTGTATACTTATCATTTCCTCAATTGCATTAATTTCTGCTCTAATCTTTACAACTTCCTCTTGCGTTAGGGCTTTATACTTGATGTGCTCTTCTTTTTCTAGAAGCTTGAAGTGCAGCATTAGAATATTTATTTGTTTTCTTCTGTTTTCCTAACAATACCTTTCACAATAGCATCCAAAAAATGAAATACCTAGGAATTAATCTAACTAAGGAAGTAAAAAATCTTTATGATGAAAACTATAGTATAGTGGTTTCTTTCTGTTATTGTTCTTAGAATTATGGTCATTTGATGTCTTTCTAGAATATCTTTCAGTTCCTTTTCTAGGGTTGGTTTGGTGGTCATTAAGCTTGTTAGTTCTTTTTGTCATGGAAGTATTTTACTTCTCCAATAATTTTAAAAGAGAATTTTTGAGGGTACATCAATCTGGGTTCAAAATAAGCACTTCCCTGGCAAGTGTAAGGGCCTGAGTTTAATCCCAGGTTCCTTTTCAGGACTTGAAATACTTCACTCTAAGCTCTTCATTGACTTAATAGAAGAATTGTACTAACCTTAATTAGGGAAGTGCAATTAGCAATGATAATGACATCAAGCAAAATTTAGAAGTTGACAATCTTTGGTAACTATTGATTTTGTACTTTAGACCATAAGAACAAGGCCTATAATTATATGATGAATCAATAGTTCGTGTTGAGAAATCTGCTCTGATTTTACTAGGCTTTCTTCATCTATTTGTGTTCTTTAAAAGCTTTTAATGTTATTCTTTTGCTGAACTTTTGGGATCTTGATTATTATATGTCTGGTTGTAGATTTATTTCAGTTCATGCTACTTGGAGTTTTATATGCCTTTCTATGTCATTTGTGTTTTCTCCTTTTTTATTGACAACTACCAATCTTATTTTGTTCATTTTCATGTCATCTTGGAGTTTTTGAATTATTATTTTTTAGTTACTTCTTACTCTTAAGAGATCTTTCCTTTTTAGTTGCTACTGAAATGATGGATGTCTTTATGATCTGAAAGTCTCTCTTCAGTTTCCTTCAAACAGCTTGCCAGCTCTTAAAGGAATTTTTAATTTTTAATTAGCTGGATATTTGTTGGAATCTGTTTTATGTATTCTATTTCTTTCCTTTACTGTTGTTTCATGGTTTCCATCATTTTTCTATGCTTCTCTATTTTGTTTATCAGTGTCTTCTTTAGGTATGCTCAATAAATCTTTTGTTATGGATATCATTCCCTTTTTTTAACCTGAAAATGATTTCTGATCTGATTTCCTCTATGTCCTTCTGGTGTTGTTTCTTTACTTCAGTTGCTATCATTTCAGAGATTTCAGATGTGTGGCTTCTAATTTTTTCTGTGCTGATGTTTCCTTTACTTGTTCTGAGTGGCCTGGGAGCCTCAGATTGCACTTTGTTCCTATTTATCATTTTTTATTTCAGAAGGAATACCTTGTTTTGATTTCTGTGACAGTTCCTGTGAAATTTAGAGAGTAGGTAGGAGTGTCACTGCTATGAAAATCACTCTGTGAATAAACTGTTCCACAGGGATATCTTCAGTTTATCGGAGATTCTTGGTTTGCATCTGTTGTGAGGTCCCGTGTTCTCAGTTAATTTAGAGAGGGATGTTGATTTCTGTTTGGCACTGTCCTCAGTCTTTATGTGTTGGGCTTCGGTGGGTTTGTTACCCCAGAGCTTCCAATTGTTACCCAAGGGGGAACAGATGGTAACAATATCCCCCAGACATGATATCCTAGCTAGGGTAGTATAATTAGCAATGCTAATGAGACCAAGCAAAATTTAGAAATTAATAATCTTTGGTAACTATTGGTTTTGTACTTTAGACCATAAGAACAAGGTCTATAATTATATGATGAATTAAACCATAAGTTAGGATTTTTTATTCAATATGTTTCTTCTTGTTAGAATGGGTTTACCCTGCATTCCTCTGGCCAAACCAATTGCCAGGTTCCAGATGCTTTACTTCATTTGGGATACGTGCCAGGCACCTGGGTTCCTCTGCCCAGTTCTGAACACCTCAGTACTGGCTCTTTCTTCTAGTTGAGATTATTTTCCAGGCTTCTGAGCACCTCTGTGCCATTCTCCACTTCTCTACCAGAGCTATTTACCCTCAGAAATTTTCTTTGGAAGAAGTTTGTTTGCTAACTCTTTTTTTCAGTAGATTGTGGTAATCAGGCTACCAATTTAATCTTAAGTAGATTGTGACTTTCTGGAAATTTGACAATCTCATGTTTCTTCAATTACTATAAGTAAATCACCCTACTAAAGGTATGATTTACAGTGATGTCTTTCATCACTGCTCTTGCTAATATTTTTAAAATTTACTGATATGATATGTATACATTTATTGGCCATTATCTTTCAACCACTATCACAAAATATCTCAGGCTAATAATTGATAAGGAGAAAATGTTTATCTTGGCTCAGGAGCTTGGTGGCTCCAGTCTGGGACTGAAGAGTCATATTCTTCAAGTACAAGTACAGTACTTCTCCAACTTACAAATGAACTTTGTTCTGGAGAAGGTTAGTAAGGTGGACCTTTTCATAAGTCTATCAAAGTGAGTTTTATAAACCTTTGACACAAACACACAGTGTAAAACATGCACACATGCAAAACCAAACACACACACGTGAAAGTACTGTAGGTAAACTACTTTTACTTTTACCCTGGACTTTGGGGCCTCACTGAGACCCTATTGATTGCTCTTTGTTAAAGAGAAATATGTTTTGATTTCAGTAAAGTTATGGTGTTTTTTGTTGTTGTTGTTGTTATTTATTGAATTCCACTATATCATTATTATTTTCTTCAATTTGCTTTTTTTTATTCTTATGCCCTGTAAAATGCCCTGTAATTCACTCTCCTTGATGATTATAAAGCTATTCACTCCGTACTGTATTTTAATTGAGTTTGGATAGTTTGTGTTTTTAAAAGCTCTGTTCATTTCTTCCAGGTTGCTAGATTTATGAATATTAATTTTTTATAGTGTTTTCACTCACTGCCATTAAATATCCCATTAACAGCATCAGGACTCATGGTGATAGCCACTGTCTCCCTATTCATATGGGTAAGCTGTGTATTTTTTACTTTGTCAATCTTGGTGGAGATATCCAGTGATAGTTTAAAAACAGTATTTTATTGATTTTCTTTTGTATAAATATTATTAATTTCTGCTTGTATCCATTTTTTTCCTTTCTTTTGCTTGCTTTGTGTTTGGTTTTCCAGGGTTTTTTTGTATTTGATTGAAACTTGCAATATTATTTTGAGACTTTTTACTTCTAATGAAAGCAATTAGGGCTATAAAAGTTGCTTTCACAGTGTTGCTTCAGTTACATCACATAGATATTGCTATGCTGTGTTTTTGTTTCATTTATCTCTCTATATATTTTAGTTTCCCTTGAAACATTCTTTCTTAGAGTATTACTTAGAAGTGTGTGCTTAACCCACGTACTGTGAGAGTATAAATTGATATAGCCATATGCAAACAGTAAAAACCCTCCATGTAATATAAAAACTACAATTACCATATGATCAAATAATCCCACTGCTGGGTATATATATCCAAAAAATATGAAATCAAAATGTTGAGATGACAGCTACAATTTTGTGTTTATTGCAGTGGTATTATAGTAGCTGGGATACAAAATCAACCTCAGTCTACCTCAATTGATGTAGTTCACATACACAGTGGATTGTGAGGTGGCCATAAAATAATGAAATTGTGCCATTTGGAACAACATGAGTGGAACAGAAGATCATTATGTTAAGTGAACTAAGGCAGGAGCAGAAAGTGAGAAAAATCTTACTCAGATAGAGAAACAAAATATTTTAGTATCAAAGAAATTTAGAATGGAATGGCAGTCCCTAGAGGTTTGGTGGTGGGGCCTGAGGAAAGGTTGATCATGGTATTCAATTGTAGCATAAATTATAGCAGCATATTCCCTGGTGCAATTGCAGAGTACAGTAACTACAGAAAGTAATTGTGTGCTCACAAATGCTAGTGTAAAGCATTTGCAATATTTTCATTTTAAAGCAATAATACATTTGAGTAGATAAAGTTCACTTGATTCAGATTGATACAATTTACACATGTATTGAAACATCACAATTCTCCATATTTTTAAATGTTTCATGCATCAGTTAAATAAGCTTAATAAAAATTGGAAAGAGCTGTATTTAATTTCTTTGCATATGAAGATTTTCTTTTCCACTTTTCATTTCTAGTCTGGTTACATTACTGTTTGAAAAGATACTGCATATTTTCAGTATTTTTTAATGCTCCAGGTTGGTCTTTTGGGCCAGTGTATATTCTGTTAGTATTAAAAGTCCATCAGTGGCTGGAAATAGTGTGCACTGCTGGTGTTGGGCAGGATGTCCTGCACATGTAAGTTATGTCTTGTTGCTGACTTCTGTTGTCTAAATCCTATACATCTCAGCTGATTTCCTTTTCAGTGGTTCAAACACTTGTTGAGATAAGATACTAAAGTCTCTAACTATTATTATGGATTTACTTTTATTTATTTTTATCAATAGCTACTTTTATTTTTTGTTTTTGGAAGTACAAAAAACAAAATTTAAAATAAACATAAATTCTTGGTAAATTAATCCTTTCCACAGCCATCTCTAAATATTTTCTCTTTCATTGAAATTTTATTTTATTGGTACCTATGCAATACATAATATTTACATTCCTTGTGAGAAGTTGGTAAACATATATAACATATGTTAATGCCATTTTTCATTTCTTCTTTTTCCCTCCCTCCCCTGAATCTATCTCTTGAATACCTTCCTTTTTTGTAGCTGTTCATAGTGCACAATGTTCACATTCCTTGTCCCAATTCCATTCTTTAGACTCCATCCCTTCTTTCCCTCAATCCTTCCTCCACTTCTTGATTACATCCCTTCAAGAAATATGTATTTTCTTGCTTCCTATTATCTATCTTTTTTTTATTTTTAAAGAGTACAAATTAGAATTAAAACAGAAAAAAATACAAGTGTTACAGGATTTCACTTAACAAAGTAGTATAAATTTCACAGTACATCTTGTAATACATTGTCTTCCAAACAATTATTCATATTGCCAGAAATATACATGTAAAATCAGAAGAAGAAAGGAAAACAAGGAAGAAATGAATTAAAAATTAAGAAGAGAAAAAGGACAAACAATGATTAAAGCGCATGCAAGCAGGCACAGGGGTGGGGGTTTAATCCCCTGGCCTGCTATGCTGGTCCTGCCCCAGGGCACACTGAGACAGCAATTGAGACTGGGCACCATGGCACACGCCTGCAATCCCAGCTCTCAGGAGGCTGTAAACAGGCAGATCACTATGAGTTTGATCTAGTAGTGAGACCATGAACACCCTGTAGACCCTTCCCTAAAATACAAAAAAAGAAAAGAAAAAAAAAAACAAAGAAAGAAAAGAAAAGGAAAAAAAAGATTAAAAAAAAGCAGATGGAGAAAATTAAGTGTTATCCATTACTTTCCATAAACCAGCAAAAATGCACCATACAGTTATCCAAACCATCCTGCTTGCATACACATATAAATCTGCTTTCCCCAACCCTCTCCGGGACATCTGCTCAACTCAGTAACTCTCTCTTCTATTTTCCCAATATCTATTCTACATTTCAGATTATATTTTTCTCTTTCAGATTCACACACTAAGGAGACAATGTGATGTTTGCCCATGTAGGCCTGATTTATTTCACTTAAGAGTATGTTCTCACATCACTAGCCATTCACAAAATGCAAATTAAAACCACATTGAGATATCATTGCACCCCAGAAAGAATGGCTATCATAAAGAAATCACCCAACAACAAATGTTGGAGGGACTGTGGGGAAAAAGAAACTCTTCTCCACTGCTGGTGAGAATGTAGCCTGGTGTAACCATTAAGGAAATCGTTGTGGAGACTCCTTAGAAAAGTTGGTCTGGAAATCCCCTCTAAACCAGCTATTCATCTACCGGGAATTTTCCCAGAGGATCTGAAAACATCATATCATAGGGATATATGTGTGCCTATGTTTATAGCAGCACAATTTGTGATAGCCAAATCTTGGAAACAA
>NW_004524590.1:457880-459842 GCF_000260255.1 Octodon degus | reverse complement strand
ATGCAATGTGTTAATTATTGAAACTGTCCTACCAATTTGGTTTGAAACTGTCTCATTGCTATTTGTTTCTCAATAAAATTATGGGAAAAAAAGTGTATGTTCTCTAGGTGCATCCATTTACCAACAAAAGATTCAAATTTATTTTGTTTTATAGGTGAATAATATTCCATTATGTAAAAATACCACATCTTCTTTGTCCATTCTTCAGTTGATGGGAATCGGGTTTTTTCAGGCTGTAGCTATGACGAACTGCTCTGCTAGGTGCACATACGTTGCTGTGGTGTAAGCTTTTCAGTTCTTCCAGGAAAATACTCGGGAAGGAAATAGCCGGCTTGAATGCGACCTCCAATTCTAGCTTTTTAAGGAATATCCACCCTGATTACCAGAGTGGTTGTAGCAGTCTACACTCCCACCAACAGTGAAAAAGCCTTCCTTTTTCCCACAGCCCCTCCAGCATTTGTTACTGGCTGACTTCTTGAATTTAGCCATTCTTTCTGGGGTGTGATGGAATTCCAGTGTTTTTTTTAAGTTGCTATTCTTAATTGACCAATGATGTTGAACATTTTTTAATATATTTAGTTGTCATTTGTATTTCTTCCTCTGAAAAGTGTATATTCATCTCAGATGCCCATTTTTTTATTGGATCTTTGAATTAGGGCCCTGATTTTTTTAAATTATTTGTATGTTCTAGATAGAAGGCCTTTGTTGGAGGGACAGATGACTAATTTTTTCTCATTTGATGGGTTTTCTTTTTACTCTGCTGGAGATTTTCTTTGAAGTGAAGGAACATTTTAAGAAGATGACATTCCAGCTGCTGATTCCTTGAATTTTGTGCTGTGCAGTTTGCTCTTTGTTCATGAACTCTATACCTAGCCTTATGTCCTTAAGATTTCTACCTACATCTTCTTTCAGAAGATATAGTCTTTCTGTATTAACATTTAAATCTTTAGCCCATTTTGATGTAGCTTTGTGCATGTTGATAGGCATAGGTCTAATTTTAGCCTTCAGCATGTGAATAGCCAGTTTTTACAGCACCATTTATTAAAGAGGCTATCTTTCTTCCAGAGAGCTTATTTGGCCCCTTTATCAAAGATAAGGTAGCTGAGTATGTTTACAGTTGTGTGTGCATCTCTAATCTGGCCTCTTGATCCTTAGGTCTGTCTCTATGCTATTACTATGCAAATGTTATTACAGCTGCTTTATAGTATAATTTTAAGTCAGGGATTTTGATACCTTCTGCCTTTTCTTTGTTTCCCAGGATGGCTTTTGCTATTCTGTATCTCTTCTGGTTCTAAATGAATTTGAGGAAATTTTTCTCTAGCTCTGTGATGTATACTAATGGTATTTTAATCAGGATTGCATTGAATCTGTATAATAATTTTGAAAGTAAGGCCATTTTCACATTTTGGTTCATCTTGTCCTACAGCATGGAATATTTCCTCATTTTTTCATAAAAATAACTTAATATTTGCTGAAATCACTCTGTAGCATGTGCATTTTATATTTTCTAACCTATAACACGAATTTTATTCTCAAAAATTTCATTCGTAAAAGTAGGGGATAAATGGGAAAACAGAACTTGGACACCTACTACTAATGTTCTTTGCATTACAAGGAAGATGAGGGGAAGGCAAGGCATCTCTCCTTATCTAGTCATTTTACACCTCTACTTTTAACTATGTCTAGCAAAAGGTAGCAAATTTTCAGCATCATCTTTTTTCTAAATAATTTTATTCTGAAACAAATAGCAATGAAACAGTTTCAAAACAGGTTAGTAGGACAGCTACAATAATTAATACATTGCATATCATTCTCTTTATAGTAGTTATTCGTAGCAAAAGATGCAGACATGGTATCCTGTCCAAAAACTATTAATACAAATCTTTTTTCTCATTGAATTAAGAGAAAGTAGCTGTATATCTAGCTATTCTATATCCTAGCTATTCTGTATATACATATATA
>NW_004524590.1:456896-457780 GCF_000260255.1 Octodon degus | reverse complement strand
TATATATATATTTCACTACAAAATGGTCCTTCATTTCTATCCCCTTTTTTGTTTTAGTTTTCTCAGAGATAGGTATGCCATTGCTATTTAAATATTGTAAGTGTGTGAATTCAGCAAAATAATCCATTATAGTCCAGTAATCCATAACAGTAGTGGATTATCCATAGGACTGACAATGTCAAAAGTTGTTGACTTGAATCTTTTACAGCTCATCATATTAATATGCCTTTACTTTTTATATCTCATTTTTATACATTTCTGCTGAATGGTTAAAAGCAAGATAAAGCAAGACTATAAAACAATAAATGTAATTTTTCCAACAAGCTTAGTCAAATGCCCTCAGGATTTACCCTGAAACCCTGTACTGCAGTTTGCAGATCCTTTGTCAGTGTCAGCCATGTGGATGAGTCACGACCATTGCTTGACCAATTTGCTCTATGTGAAAGCCTGAGAGAATGTTTTCTCTCCATGTGATGCTCCTTAGGCACATTATCTTCAATCACTTTTCTCTGTGGCCCCATAATCTCCTTGATCAGAAAATTTGGGCCACCACTGAGTTACATGGTGTTACAGTACAGGTTCTCGTATGTCCTGAGTCCTCGCTGACCTTGAAAGGCTAGAGCCAAAATGTTGGCTATCTTTGTAGTCCTCCATTTTTCTCTAATGTTTAGTCTGCAAACTTAGGTTGTTAACCCTCTAGAAGAGAAGCTTATTAATATTACCCTACAACCTAGGCTGTTGAGCTTAACCTCACTATCTGTCTCAATATCAAACATCTTAGACATAATATGGAACAGGTATTTTCCATCAAGCACTAATATGTTAAATTTTAGTCCGTACAGAATTTGAAGAAAAAAATATAAAAATTAAAAAATATTTAAAAT
>NW_004524590.1:455058-456796 GCF_000260255.1 Octodon degus | reverse complement strand
TTTGTAAATAGGATCTCAAGTCCGCATCTTGTACAGCAATTAACCACTAAGAAGAATATATGCAGTGTATTATTTTTTGAAACTGTACTTCCGATTTGATTTGAAACTGTCTCATTGCTATCTGTTTATCAATAAAACTTTGAAAAAAAAAAGACACAGAGAGCATTGAACACAGTCCAAGTGCTAGCCACATTAAGTTTAAATACATACCCAATAACTCAAACCTCAGAATTTGGCTCCCTTTGCATAATAAATCATGTCTTGTTTTGAAAAAATACAAAGCATGTCAAAAATCAGAGGAAATGGCCTGGTTAGATAGAGCGGTGGTCTAAGTGCCTACCTGAGAAGCACAAGGTCTCAGGTTCAATCCCCAGTACCGCATGCCATGCCAGCCTCAATACCTTGGGTGCACCATGCCAGCCCTGAAACTAGGTGTGGTTGTGCACACCTATAATCCCAGCGCTGGGGAGGCTGAGGCAGGAGGATCACTACAAGCCTGAACTGTGTAGTGACATCTTGTGTCAAATAAATAAATTTAATTTTTTTTAAATCAGAGGAAATAAACACCTTAATTCAATCAAAAGGAAAAATGTATTATACTGGATGGATCTAAATAAATGATAAAATCTTTGGGAATTCCAGAAGAATGTATTTTTAAAAACTGAAATCCATAATTTTTATAGAAGAAAAACATCAGAGAAAGAATAACTGAAAGTAAAATAAAATCTTCCATTTTTCATCTCATTCATTGCCCTAACAAACAAATGTGTTGGTTTTTTTCAAAATGCAGACGGTGACTTTGTGTGCTGCTGTCCTCCTCTACTTGATTATCAGTTCCAGCAGATACATGGCATTTTATGTGTATATGATTTTATTTCTATTTTTATACATAGACATTCGCAAATAAAGATGATTTCTTTTTTCCAATAAAAAAGAAAAAAGAAATAGCTCCAGGAATCTTCAACCATCTCATTTTTGACAAAGAGGCCACCAGTGTATGCTGGGAAAATGATGACCTCTTTAGCATTTAGTGCTGGAAAAACTGGTTATCCAAGTGCAGAAGAACAAATATAGACCATACGTCTCATCCTGTACTAAAATCTTATCAAAATGGATTATAAGCCTACAGAATGGGAAAACAATTTCTTGCTACTCTTTAGGCAGACACTAATACCTACAATATATAAAGTACTCAAGAACTTAGGCCCCCCCAAAACAAAGGACTCAATCAAAAAATGAAGTGCTGAAATGAATAGACACATGTCAGAAGCACTAATGACCAATAAGAACATTAAAAAATTCAGTATCTTTGGTCATTAGAGAAATACAAATCAAAGCAACTTTGATCTTGCATTTTACTCCATGTTTTCATGAATTTATAAAACAACAAATTCAGATGAGAATGTAGGTGAATGCTCCTTTCTACACTGTTCATGGGAATATATCAATCAAAGTACAACCAGCTTGGAAATCAGTATGGAGTCCTTAAAAGAGTAAACACAAAAATTCCATTCAATGCATTTATTACCTTTCCTGGGTATCTTTTTAAAAGAATTTACTAGGAAAGTGATCGATGATGTAGAGTGTGCCTAGGGAGAGTCACATGGGGAGAAGACACTCTCTCAGGCTTTCACAGAGAGCACGCTGGCCAAGCAATGGCCATGACTCATCCACATGGCTGACACTGACAAAGGTTCTACAATCTGAGGTACAGGATCTCAGGATAAATCCTGAAGGG
>NW_004524590.1:453476-454958 GCF_000260255.1 Octodon degus | reverse complement strand
ATGACAAGCCATACAGTTATATGTAGAAGATGGGCAAGGCAATGATCCTGAGAATCTCCAGAAGATTTTTGAATCTAGCAGTTAATTGGAAAGACTCTCACCCTGACTAACTATATATACTGCTACCTGTGAACTAAGCAACTGCACTGCAGATGGTAATTTGTAATAGTAGTTTCATGCTTGGAGTGCCTGTCATTCTGGTCTTCTGAATACGAGCTGCTTGTAAAAACATGACAGTTGCTGCTGTGCTGTCTCTCAGGTAGATGATTGTTCAAAAAGAAGGGGGTGGTGAATGAAGGCAAGAGACAGGAGAAGGAATATTGTGGGACTGACCTGTTTCAAGATTGTAAATGGTCAAGCCCAGGGCCGGTGAGTGTGTGGGAGAACTTCCGGCTACACTGTGCCTGCAGGACCTATTACTGGTCCCAGCCCAGGTGTAGCATGGGTGAGACTCTCTTCCATCCCCTTGGGACTAACCCAAACACTCCACAGCACTTTCTCCACCCCACCCACCCAGTAGGAATTTTTGTTGTGTTCCGGAAAACCCCAGACCCAGTCCTAGCCCAGGCCCCAAGAGTGTGTGGGAGAGCTTCTGGCTACCCTGCACCTGTGGGACCTATTACTGGTCCCAGCCCAGGCGCAGCATCGGTGAGACTCTCTTCCACCCACTTGGGACTCCCCCAACCACTACACAGCACCTCCTCCACCCTGTCCAACCAGTAGGAGTTTCTGCCTTGTTCTGGGAACCCCCAGAACCAGTTGTAGCCCAAGCCCGATTGCACCTGAACTTCAGTCATTGCTAAGGTTATAACTACAATGAATATCTATAGCAAAGGTCAGAAGACAGTGCTACAAATAATGATGAGAAGGAACAAAATGCAAGCTCAGAACCCAAGCCCACCAATAACAAGTGCAGAGGACACTAACACAGAACAAATTGGGAATCACACAGCTGAAAGCAATGATTCAGTGGCTTCTGAAGTAAAGAAACAGCTGCAGAAAGGTATAGAGGAAATCAGATTGGAAATAAAAAAAATAAATCCCTCAATTAATAGCATCTGCAGTAAAGAATCAAATGCAGAAACATATGGAGGAAACCCAATGCCCACTCAGAACAAGTGGAGAGGACACTAGCTCAGCTCAAAAGCATGAATTAATAGCATCGATAGTAAATAAGAAATAGCAGAAAGATATAGAGGAACTCAGAGCGCAATTCTTTTCTGTAATAAAAGAAAAGAATTGTCAGAACTCATAGCATCTGAAGTAAAGAAGAAACTATAGAAACGTACGGAGGAAACCCAATCTGAAAAAAACACTGCAGTAAAAGAATTTATAACTGCTTCTAAACATGACATTGATAAAAAAAAGTAGAGGAGATTAGAAAAATGAAGAATTCCTTGAATGAGCAATACAGGAAAGAAATAGATCGCATGAAGCAGAGTCAAAGAGATATAGAGGAAATTAAAATCTCAATCACAAGCT
>NW_004524590.1:449030-453376 GCF_000260255.1 Octodon degus | reverse complement strand
TAAAAAATATTTAAAATATAAAAATAAACAATCACGTATTTTACACAGAAATTTTGAAATTTAACCATATGCAGCATTATAGCAGGACAGTCCCATGGTATTTTTTTCTTGTCTCTTGTTTTCATTTATTATCCTTTTTTAAAAAAACAAACATTTACTTGAGAGACAGTATAGCAGTAATTGGTATGATATTAGAAGCAGTATGTATTTAGAAGACCAGAATGACAGGCATTCCAAGAATGGCCCTAGTATTACACATTGCTTTCTTCAGTGCGGTTGCTTAGTTCACAGGTATCAGCACATATAGTTAGTCAGGGTGAAAATCCTACCAATTAACTGCTAGTTTCAAAAGCCTGCTGAAGATCTTCAGGATTTTTGTCTTAACCATCTTGTGCATACAAATGTACGGTTTTACCCCTGTCATGTGTCCTAGCTTTTTTCCTTGCCATCTCTTCATTATTTAATACTTAAGTTCTTGATTTCCATTTAATTGTGTTATAACTTTCAATTTTTATTTTTTCTTTTGAGTTCTTACACTAGGAAGACTATGATATTTACACATGTGGGTCTGGTTTATTTCACTTATGCATATATCTTCAAGTGCCATCCACTTATATGTGATTGCTTTGAGTTTATCATTCTTTATAGCTGAGTAGTACTTCATTCTTATAGCTTGATGAACTTATTTCTTTATTTGCATTGCTATCATTTCACAAATTTCATGTGTGTGTTTTCTAATTATTATATGTTTTTGTCTCCTGATTTTGTTCTGTGTGGGCCAGAAGATTGAGATTGTCTTTGCTCTTATATTTTGGCATTTCTGAAGCTCCCAGTAATCATGTAGAGTCCCACAGGGTGCCAAGTGCCCACCAAACTTCTTAAATTGTTCCAGGAATGTTCCCTCATCTATGTACATTGGACTCACAGAACACAGCTCTCCTGCATCCCACAGGTCACTTAGAGTCCTCCTAAGATCTTAGAAGTTTGGATCTGCACCAGCAGAAGCTCCACACCTATTCTCTGGGGGCTAAAGTAGGTCAGACCTTTCCAGAATTTCACAGGCTTCTCTGAGTCTGCCAAAGTTCTTAAATGTTGTCAGGAAAGCTTATTGTTCATTTTGATTTTGATTTTGATTTTTTTTTTTTTTTTGCGGTTTCTCCTGTAAGTGAAACTATATGGTATTTAATCTTGCATGTCTGATTTATTTCATATATTATGATATCAAGGTATATGCATTTTCCTACAAATAACTCAATATAATTTTTCTTGGCTGGATACCTCCAGACCTCACACAAGCCCAGCGTGTGAGTGAGATATTCAGCTGTGTTCTTGGGACCCCTCTGAACTCCTCCAGAACAAACCCAGGTCCGGCATGTGTGAGAAATTCTACCACACTCTAGGGGCCCCCTCGAAACTCAGCCTAAGCCCAGGCCCAGCACGTGTGTGGGAGAGCTTCCACATTTCCCTTTGCCAGCCAAAACTAAATCGAGGAGATATAACAACTCTCAATAACCAAATAACAGCCAACAAAACATAAAATATAATAAGACACCTACCGACAAAGAAAAGTCCAGATCTGGATGGATTCACAACTGAATTGTACAAGAAATTTACAGAAGATATAACCCTTATACTCCTCAAACTCTTCAATGAAATTGAAAAAGAAGCAATCCTCCCAAAATCATTCCTGGAAGAAAGTATCATACTGATACCAAAACCAGGGAAAGACAGAAGTAAAAAAGAAAACTACAGCCAATCTCCCTCATGAATACAAATGCAAAACTCCTCAGTAAAAAAACAGCAAACACAATACAGCAAATCATCAAGAAAATTATACACCATCACCAGGTAGAATTCATCCCAAGGATGCAAGAATGGTTCAATATATGCAAATCTATAAATGTAATACACTATATCAAAAAAGCCAAAACCAAAGACCACATGATCATTTCAATTGATGAAGAAAAGTGTTTGACAAAGTCTAACACTCATTCATGTTCAAAGTCCTACAGAAAATTGGAATAGATGACCTCTATTTCAATCTGATAAAAGCAATATATGACCAACCAATGGCTAACATAATTCTCAATGAGGAAAACTGATATATTTTACTCTCAGATCTGTTACAAAACAAGGATATCCTCTATGAACACTCATATTCAGTATAGTTCTGAAATCATTAGCTAGAGCCATTAGACAAGAGAGAGAAATAAAAGAAATTGGAATAGGTAAACAAGAATTTTAACTTTCATTATTTGCAGATGACATGACAGTTTACTTGGATGACCCAAAAAACTTCACCAAGAAGTTACTAGAGTTAATACACAAATTCAGTAGCATAGCAGGATACAAAGTCAACATTCAAAAGTCAGTAGCATTCCTCTGAACAGATAAAAAACACAGAGAGGGAAGTTAGAGAAATAATACCTTTTACAATGGCACTGCAGAAAATGAACTACTTTGGAATTAATCTAACTAAAGAAGTTAAAGATCTATTCAAAGAAAATTACAGTACTCTGAAAAATGAGAATGTATAGGATTTCAGAAAATGGAAAGATATTCCCCACTTCTGGATAGGAAGAACCAACATTGTGAAGATGGCCTTATTCCAAAATTGCTGTACAATTTTATAGCAATCCCTATCAGACTACCACCAACATACCTGCCAGACCTAGAGAAATCATTCCTAAAATTTATTTGGAATCAGAAGAAATGTAGAATAGTAAAGGCAATCTTGGGCATTAAAGACAAGGCAGGAGGCATTACTTGAAATTATATTACAAAGCTACTGTATAAAATTAACATGGTATTGGCAAAAAGAAAAACCAGACCTGAGGATCAATGGAATAAATTAGAAGATGTAGAAGCCACTATGAACACACTCAGCCACCTTATCTTCCACAAAGGGGCCAAACATGCTTACTGGAAGAAAGATAGCCTCCTTAATAAATGGTGCTGGAAAAACTGGCTATCTACATGCCAAAAACTAAAACTTGAACCAGGTCTATCATCATGCACTAAGCTAAAGTCAAAATGGATTAAAGATCTAAACATTAAAATACAAACACCAAATCTCCTGGAAGAGAAAGTAGGAGGAACACTGGAAGACATAGGGGTTAGGCAAAGAGTTCATGAGCAAGAATCAAATCAATACTTGAAAGAAATAACAACTGGAACCTCCTCTTATTGAGAAGTTTTTGTTCATCAAAAGAAATTACCAACAAAGTGAAAAGACAATGAACAAATTGGGAATAAGTCTTAACTAATAAGAGCTGAGACAAAGGTCTGCTCACTAGAATTTATAAAGAACTAAAAAATATTAGGGCCACCACATTTAAAAACCAAGACCAGGAAAGGATATCCGAGATGAACACACAGTACTCAGAGGATGAAATTATAGAAGAAAATAGACATATGAAAAAATTTTCCACATCACTAGCCATCAGTGAAATGCAAATTAAAACAACACTGAAAAATCATCTAACCCCAGAAATAATTGGTATCAAAAAGAAATCAACCAACAGCAAATGCTGAAGAGGCTGTGGGGAAAATGGAACTCTTCTGCATTGCTGTTGCCATAGTAGACCTGTGCAACAATTATGGAAGTTAGCGTGGAGACTCCTTACAAAACTAGGACTGCAAATGTCATTCAAACCAGATATCCTCCTACTGGGAATTTTCCCAAAGGAACTGAAAACATCATATCAGAGTGATATATGTGCACCTATGTTTATAGCAGCACAATTTGTGATAGCCAAATCTTGGAAACAACCAAGATGCCCATCACCTGAAGAATGGATGAAAAAGATGTGGTATTTCTATACAATGGAGTATTACTCTCAGCTATAAAGAATGATAAATTCAAAGCCTTTATATTCAAATGGATGCCACTTGAAGATATACTCATAAGTGAAATAAATCAGTTCCACATGTGTCAATATCATTTGGTGTCCCCAATGTAAGAACTCAAAAGAAGAAATAAAAATTGAAAGATATAATACAATTAAAAGGTAACTGATGGAAGAGAAAGTACATGGAACTCTTGAAGACAGAGAGGTAGGCGAAGAGTTCAATGACAGAAATCAAATCACATGGGTAACAGGAGAAAGACTTAACAACTGGGACCTGCTCTTACTGACAAGATTTTTCACGTCAAAAGAAATTACCAACAAAGTGAAAAGGCAACCTACGAATTTGGAAAAGATCATGAAAAATAAGTACTCAGACAAGGGTCTGCTCTCTAGAATCTATAAAGAACTAAAAAACACCAGGGGCCAAAATTTAAAGATCCAATCCAGAAATGGGCATCTGAGATGAACACACGCTTCTCAGAGGAAGAAATTAAA
>NW_004524590.1:418642-440283 GCF_000260255.1 Octodon degus | reverse complement strand
TTTGAAACTGTCTCATTGCTATTTGTTTCTCATTAAAATTATGGAAAAAAATAAAAGAATTTACTACATCATCTTACAGTGATAAATACATTGCCATGTTGATGGCAGCATAATTCATAACAGCTAAATTATCAATGTGGTCTGTGTACTAATCAATAATTAATGTGATACATACAAACAATGGACTATATCTCTGCTTCAAAAGAGGAGAAATTAGATTCATTTAAAGAAATAAATGGATACATTTCATTTATTCATTTATCTATTTATTTTGGTCTTTTTGAGACAGGGTCTCGCTGTGCAGTTCAGGCTGCCTTGAGCTCACTCTGTAGCCCAGGCTGGTCTTGAACTTGGCAAGGATCCTCTTTCCTCAGCCTCCCACATGCTGGGGTTGTGGGCATGTACCACCACACCTGGCCTAAGTGTGAGGATCTTGAGGCCACAGTCTTAATCAAATAAAATCAAACACAGAAGGGTAAAAGTAGCATATTTTCTCTTATGAAAAAGGCCCAAGATATAAGAGCAAAATGAAAATGAGATGAGAGGAAATCAGAGGGTGGTGCTTTAGGGGAGCGGCAGCAGGAGGAAGCGAATCTGGGGAAGAGAGCAGCGAGGTGGAATGGAGGATGAACACGGGCTATGCAAGAGCAGCAACTCCTCAAAACAAATATCAGCTTTATGTCTCACAAAAGGGCCAGGAAAGACATTTCAGGCCTATGCTTCTCAGGAGAATGGCTGGGTCATATGACAATTCCACGCTGACCTGTTTGAGGACTGGAACGACCATTGCTAAAGTGGCTGCACCATATTATTAGCCATCAAGCAGCAAAGAAAGATTTAAGTTCCACAAAACTTTATAAGCACTTACTGTTTTTAAAAAGTCTGCCCCATAAATAAGAAGTAATAGCTCATTGTAGTTTGCTTTGCATTTCAAGTTTGTTCTGGTCATTTGTAGATTTATATTAGCTAAATGTCTATTAAAGATTTAAATAGTTGCTTATTGAGCTCTAAAGACCACATATTCTGCAAACAATCCCCTTATCAAATATATAATTTACAAAACTCTACTGTTGTGTGAGCTCTTTAAGCGCAGTTTATCTTTTGGGGGGGCTCATTTGGGCTAAGAACTCATTATCATCATCACAAAACAATAACTAATGTGTGAGATAATGGATATGCTAATGACACTGGTTTAGTGGTTGTAAAATCATGCCATTTTCTCTCTCAGGGATCATCACATCTTGTCCTGTCTTTCGTGTATTGTGGCAGGCACTCAGCAGGCTCTCCCACTTTTCTAGTCATTTAATTGGGATAAAATTGATATTTAAATCTTGTCCTGAATGGAGGCTAATAGCTGCCTTAGGAGTGAGGGTATGTTGTACAGCCTTGACCCCTTTGACTGTGAGGGTGTTTTGTAAGGTCTCCTGCATGCATCATGTGGCCCCAACAAGGGAGAGCCAGGTGCTTCATTTTATACCATATCCATGATAGGTCAAGAAGGAGAGGGGTCAGAAGAGCTGATCAAGAAGCAGCCAAACTCCGAAACAATGAACATGATTCCTTTTGTTTCTTTTACATCAATCCAGCCTTAGATCTGTGTACTGAATTGTACTGAAGAATTAGTTATGGGCATCTTTGTGGGGCTCCCCCACCACACCTTGACAGTGAGCCAGCTTGTCTTCACATCTGCTGTCCCATGTGGAGAGGGTGCCATGGACTCTTGCCGCACTCCAGCTGGACTCGGGCTAGAGAATGCAGTTCAGCCAGGCTGGTTTCCCAAAAGGGAGATTTACACACCTGTGTCAAGGAATCCTCCAATTACACATCCCTTCTTTTCTTTTTATCTCAGTTACCCTTCTCTTATTGCTGGGACAAATACCAGCCACCCAAAATGAAGGAAGGAAAAATTTATTCAGCTTACAGTTACTGGAGATTTCAGTCCATACTTGGCTGGCTCCAAGGCAGAGTGGCACATGGCAGAGAGCGACCTTCCATGGTGGTGGCAAAGAGGAGAGCAGAGTGGCCCCAGCTCAGGCAGCTAGCTAGCCTCTCTCCCCTCCTTACATTGTAATGTGCATTATCTGCCCCAGGGAAGGTGCAGCATCCGCACCCACAGGAATCAATCACAAACTTCAGAAGCTGCCCCATGACTGTGTGAGGTTTTGGAGTGACAGCTAGACACAAACCATCACACTTTTTCTTTCTTGCTAATATTTTATAAGTCCTTTTTGCTTCTAATTTTGCTATAATTCTTTTAACTTTCTCTTTTCTCCTGATGGTTCAACTCATTATTCCTAATAGAGTGTGTTTACTCCATTCTGCATTGTTATGGCTGACACAAGACACAGAAAAAGAATTATAATATTTTCTTTGTGTATAACTCTTGAAACTTTGCAAAATGCTTATATGTTGTCTCATTGATCTCAGAAGTAGGAGAAATTCGTTATACACTTTAACAGATTAGCCTCAGGGGCATCGACACTTTATCTAGTTCATAAAGCTGGGGGTGTCCAAGGCAGTAATTACATGTCTTTTGGTTAAAATTTTGATATTAATTCAATGATGTCCAATGACCATTTGTTATTGCATTATAGAAATTGTGTTTTATACGTCAAATTTGTTGTATTTCTCAAAATACATACTCATTTATAAAATATTTTCACATTTTCTCAAACTGTTTCTATTTATTTCAATTATGCTATCTTTATTAACTTCCTGCTCATTTCTAATTAAGGTTAGTTGAACAAGTTCATTGTCTTGTCTCCAATTTTAGCATCACGTGTGCACACACACACACACACACACACACACTTCGCTATATGTCTAAATAAAAGAAGTTTTTCACCTCTCTCTCCAGAAAGGGGGTAGAAACAACACCTCCACAGTAAGTGTCTATGCTGAACAGCACTGGCAGCCAGCTTGGTGTCTAAGGTATTAGGAGAAACAGAGCATTTGGAACAGGAAGCTCATTGAACATCTGGGTCAAGCAAAGTGCAACAACAATTTGAAAACCCATGTGACAGAAAGCAAGGGAACAGCCACAGACCTATGGGGACCGAGTGACAGGACACATGAGTCAGAACAAGAGGGCTTCTGCTTGCCAAATTTGAAACAAGCTGAATATTACTTTGTTGGAAATCTATACAAATATTATAACACTTTAAATAAAAAAGTTATTGACTTAAAAAGACATTAAAAACAGAAAGGGAAAAAAATGGACACCATTGAAAATGCTTATATATTTACTAAACAAATGCTTATCATTTTTTGCTCTTAAAATTAGCAGTAGCTAAAATATTAAGCATTCATATAGCCATTTCATGGGGAAACTGTAGTTGTGATGATTAAATTTTAAAAATGATATTTGCAACATTAGACTGAGATAAGAGATGTGAAAATATTAGGTGGATGATTAGGAAAAGATATGATTTTAATAATATCGTGGTGTACCATTACTGCCATACCATCTCTCAAATAAATGTTTGTTTAAAAAAAGGGAGGCAGTAAATGAAAACAAGAGACAGGAAAAAAATGTCACAGGATAGATTTCTAAGACAACAATATGCAATGCATTAATTATTGAAAATGTGCTAGTAATCAGTTGTGAAACTGTCACATTGATATTTGTTTCTCGATAAAATTATTTTAAAAATCATCATGGTGTACATTTTCAGTGAGAGGAGATTTAGATGCCATCCTGGGACCGAGTGACCCACTGAGAGTCACTTGCAGCAGACAACCTGGAGTAACACCACATTGGTGGGTGCGACGAGCCCAGCATTAGCGAGTAACAACATCTGTCCAGAATCTCTAACCTGAATTTTGCTGCCTTTAACTTTTCTAGTTATAAGAAATACAGTGCAACACATAGTACAATACACTATGTAACACAACAGATACTGTGAAATTCATATTAATTTGGTTAGTGAAATTCTGTGTCATTTATAATTTTTGTTTTAATGCTACTTTGTACTCTCTTTAAAAATTAAAAAATAAATAAATAAAAATAAATATAGCCATAGTGGAAGAAATGGCAGGTTACACTACTAAAAGCAATCAGAAAAAATTGAAATGGAGAAATCTACAACAATAACATAGAGCGTCTGTATTTATTGCAAGATATGATGTCACAAATAAGATGAGGGAAAGCTGCTCACTAAGAATGCAATGAGCTGGAGCAGTAGGACATCGACCTGCTGTGCACAGAACTTAACGAGATCTAGTTCGAAAGCAAACATCGATCAAAGATGTGTTTCAAGCGCATGAAATTTGGATAAGACTAGCTTTTGGTTTGTGTCAGACAATGGCAGATACTTTTTTGTGTGATAATGGTATTGCAGCTATTTAAGAGAGTATCTTCTTTGTTACGGATTTAGTACATGGTCTACAGGGTCTCACTACACAGATTAGAATCGTGATCCTCCTGTTTCAGCCTCCCAAAAGCTGGGATTACAGGCGAGCACAACCACACCCAGCCTCATTTGCCATCTCAGTGTGTCCAGGGAACGAGGCCAGCATGGCGTGCGGGGCTTAAACTCCAGTCCTGCGTCTGCCTAAGCAGGCACGTTAGTCTGCTGAGCTATCTGGTCACCCAAGAATACCTTCTTTTAGGGAAATGTCTCCTTAAGTCTTTAAAGGTAAGTATCACGAACCATCAAGGTATGTACACGCACGCACGCACACATGGAGTATTCAGCACATGAGTGTTCAGCAACCTGCATCTGCACTGGCTGACTGACCTTCTTGACTGTGAGCACCACATTCTACCTTTCACACACTCTTTCACAAAATGCTGCGTGCTGGGTGGCCTGACCTTTCTCCTGTCCGCCTGTCTCTAAAGCCCCTACTCAGACCTGCTCCTCTGGATTTCGTCTTGTCTTCCCTGATGAATTCCTCCCCCTCTCTACTATTCTTCCTAACTCATCGTGGTGTACTGAATATTTCCCTGAGATGAGTGCAGACGGTTTCAGCCCTGGCATACAGGCTTGAGTGCTCTAAAAGAGTAAGTTTCTTTAGCTTCTTGGGACTTTTAGATCGCATGATCAATATTTGTCAAAAAAATTCAGCGACTCTTACTGCACACCATACGTCAAGTATAAGTGCAAAGTGAACTAAAACCAAATGGACCGTTTAAAGGAAAAAGGAAATGAAAACTCAACTTGATGACTGTGAGAAAGAAACAGAGTTATCTCTTTTAATAAGAAAAATAAAACAATTCATAGGGGGTAGGGGAAGGACAAATACAGCTGAAGTAATGCCCACTCCCTGGCTGTGCTGTCAATGCTTTTGCAGTTACCATAGGAACAGTGCTTAGAAATTAATAAAGACTAAGTAAGCAGATGGCGCACGGTGAGAGACAGCTAGCTCCATGTGGGAGTGGGTGCTTGCAAATAAGAGTGGTGGCCTCACGGGTCCTGATGGTGACAGGTGAGAGCTGAAGGCTTCGGTGTTAGCTCACGCAGCTTAATATAAATACCCACGGCTACCTCACAAAATATGCCAAGAAGTATACACACGAGTCCTTGCTGTTACCAAGTCTTAGTCCTTTCTTTTGAGCGTAGTTTTTATTTACTCAATTTCTTTCGTGGTATAGCCTCTTAAATATTATTCCTTCCAGTGTGTTTTGCTGTAAGCAATCTACGCTCGTCATATAATTTATCAGGTGTTTTGCTCTTGTTTCTCCTTTCACTGGATTAGTAGTGACGATTTTGCAGTCATTTTTTTATATAAGTAAATTGTATCTTCTATTTTCTTCAGTCTAGCTATTGGTGAATCAATTTTATTGATCCTTTCACAGAACCAACTTCAGATTTCATTGATTTCCTTAATTGTTTTCATGTTTCAAATTTCACCCATTTATGCTTCGATTGTTTTTCTCCTTCTTTACGCTTAAATCTCTCCTGTTTCTACTTTCCTAAAGTGGACAATTGGATGAGCAGGTTTCAGTCATCTCTTATTATACATGGAATGGATGCTGTACTTTCCATCTAAGCACTGATTTTGTTGGGGCTTGCAATTTTGATGAACTGCGTGCTCATTTTGCTTTGTGCAAAACAGTTTTAAAGATTTCTCTTGAGATTCCTTTCATCCATGTGCTAAAAAACAATTTCTAATTATTTAGAGATGTTTTGGTTATGTTTTTGTTACTGATTGTTAATTTATTTTTATTATAACCTGAGAATATATGCTGTATTATTTCTGCTCTCTTAAATGTTTTAAGATATCCTTTAAGGTTTAGAACTCAGTATGTCCTGGTATACATATTGTGAATTTGAGAAGAATATATATTCTGTTGCTTTTGCATGCATTTTTTCTATACATGTTATTAAATAAAATCGATATATTGTGCTGGTTTTTTTCCTTTGCCTGCTGGAGCTATCATTGCCAATAGAAGGACAGCAAGGTCTCCAGGTATAGTATTGGGTTTTTCCATTTACTTGATAGGCTGTAACTTTTGACTCACATATTTTGATGTGTTCTTGTTAGACCCATTTCCATGGAAACTTTTTTTTGTAGCTATGATTACATTATGAAATGTAATGCAATTTTTTATCCCTAGTAAGTTTTCTCATCCTAAATTCTGATTAGCTCTAAATTAAAATAGCCACTAGTTATTTTGATATGAGTCAGCATAGTTTTTTGTCACCATCTTTTTACTTTTACACATCTGGATCACAATAACTTCTGTGGGTTTCTTATGGACAACACATAGTTGGATTGATTTTAAAATCAATTTAAGGTGATCTTTGAGTCAGGCAATTTGTAACTTGTTATTTGTTTGTTTATTAACTTTCTCTTTCTCTGCTTTCTTCTTTAATTGAATACTTTGTATAATTTACTCTCTTTATTGCTCAGTGTATCAGTTGTATTTCAAATAGCAGTGGTTTCGCTGAAGCTTTGACTTATCAGAGCTCCTTAGTGCATCGCTGTGCACACACAGCACAGTAGTATGCACAGTGCCTTCTTACACGTTGCTCCCATCACTGCGATGCTGTAGTTTTCCTTTTCACTAGTCTGTGTGCCATCGGTACCCAGTGCAATGTTGCACTGTTAGTATTCTTTCAGACTAAAAAATAAAGAGATTAGTATGCAAGCAGGATGGTTTGGACAACTGTACTGTGCATTTCTGCTGGTCTATGAAAAGGAGCAGATAAAACTTAATTTGGTTTGTCTCTTTTTTTCAATTGTTTGTACTTCTCTTCTTAATTTCTTATATACTTCTTTTTTTCTTTCTTATAAATTTTCATGCATGTATCTAGTAATATGAATAACTCGTTGGAAGAACACTATGTGTTACAACAAATACTGTGAAATTCATATCACATTGTCTAGTGAAATTCTGCATCACTTGTAATTTTTTTGTTTTAATTGTAATTTGCAATCTCTTTAAAAAGTAAAAAGAAAACTTAAAAATTAGTTTATTTTAATTAATCCCCCTTGAACACTATACCTTTTGACATGCACAACTGAGTTTCGGTCTTGTGCTATTTTTTTCCCTCTCTAACAACTTCTTTTAAAATTTGCTTGTTTGTCTGGTTTCGTTTGAGACAGAGCTTACTGTGCAGTACAGCCTAGCTCTGGACTCAAAGCTATCCTCCTGCTTCAGTCTCCTGAGAGCTGGGATCACAGGGGTAGGCCACCACACTCAACCCCTCTAAATAACACTTAAAAATAATTCCCAAAGACGGGCTTTCTATATTTCATTAATTTTTACTTGTTTAAAAAATTATTTCCCTCATATATATAAAGAACAATTTGTTTTCTATTTTTATTAGTAAATTTACATCTCATGAGTTCGTGCTCCTGGGTGGAGCTGGTCATGCACAGCACATCTTCACGCCTTTTTTTCACCCCCTTCCCTGTCTTTCCTCCATTTGGGGGTCCATTTCTAATTTAAAAAAGATCTAGCTCCCCACTTCCAGTTTAATCCATCTATTAGTTTGCGTTTTATTTATAATTTGTGTTTCTTGTACAACAGAAACTACGTGATAGTTAAGCTTTTATATCTCACTCATTTTGCTTGATATTGTGGTCTCCAGGTGAATTAATTTTTCTACCAATAATTCAAGTTTAACTTTATGGCAGAATAACAGTCCACTGTGTGAGAATCCTACATTTTGTTTAGTTTTTGAATATGGAATTTTATATTAGCTATCTATTTTTACAAAAAATATTTCAGTCCATTTTCTTAACTTTCACAGTTCCTAACAAGAATTCTACTATAATTCTTGAATTTGTTCTACTATAAAAAGCTTGTTATTTTCCTCCTCTCGCTTTCTTCAAGTTTTGTATTCTTTTGATTTCCTGTAGTTTAATTATGCTATAACTAACTGTAGTTATGGAATTTGGAATTTATCCTTCTTTGTATGTTCTTCCCGAGCTTTCTGGATATGTAGTTTGATATCCGTCATTAATATTTGGAAACCTGCTGGCCCTTCTTAGTTGGCATATTTGTTCTGCTTTGCTGTCTTTCTCCCCCATTTTTGGTTATCCAGGTACATGCATATCACATATTTTGAATGTGTCGCACAGTTCCTGCAGGTTCTCTTTCTTTTGCTGCTGTTCTAATTTGCTTTTGTTTTGTTTTTTTAGGGAAGGGTCTACAGGGTGTTCAGGGTCTCACTACTAGATCGGACTCATAGTGATCTGCCTGTTTACAACCTCCCAACAACCGGGATTACAGGCATGCACCACCACACCTGTTCTCAACCAATATCTCAGCACTCTCCAGGGGCTGGGCCAGCACAGCAGGCCCAGGGATCGAACCCCAAGCCCCTGCACCTGCTTGCAGGTGCTTTAATCTGCTGAGCTACTTGGCCAGCCCTTTGCTGTTCTAATTTGTTTGACTCTGTTTTCACTTGGTGTTTCACTCTAAGAAGTTTGTGAGGGAGTGCTGTGCTATGCAGTTCACGCCTGTGGATTTCCTAACATCTAGCTTTGCAAGTATAACCATTAACCTTTATGAATTTTTAGGTAGTTAGCTCTATGCTATTACTGTTAATTACAGTCCTATTGTTAGTGTAATGAAACTTGCTCCATGTAGCAGTTATTTCCTGTAGGTTGCTATTTGATTTGTCTAAATGATTACACTATAATTGTAGATCCCTTTTCTAAGAATGGTACATTCCTAGTTCTTAGAGAATGTCAATATCCAGTTTATTTTTTTATTAGTAAATGTTTGCAGTACATAATGACTACATTCCTTGCGGGATTTGGTACATGTACAGAGCAAATCTTAATTTCTTTTTTTAATCTCCTACCCTTCTCCATACCTCCCCATTCCTTCTAACTTTTATTCACTTTGCAATTTACAAAAAATCTATTTTCATCATTTTCCATTTAATTCTTTTTTATCCCATTTCCCTCCCTTTCTTTCTCTCCCTCTTTCTTCTATTCCCTTGAGCATTTGCAAAATATCTCCCTACTTCTTACTTATTTCTCTTTTATTTTGCTCTTCTATTTAACTTACTGTGTTTGGCTTATTTTAGTTAATACATGGCCTCAAGTTGTATCCATTTTCTTACAAATGTCTCAAGTTTGCCTTTCTTTATGACTGAACAATATTTCATTGTTTTCCTTTTCATCTTTAATGCTATTGTTGTTGTTCATTTTTTTATTATAGCAAAGATAACATGGTTGTTGTTGTTATCAACAGTTTAGAAAACAGGGGGCTGGAGAGATAACTCAGCAGAATAAGCCTTGCCTGGCAAGGGCAAGGTCCTGAGTTCAATCCCTGGTACCGCCAAAAAGAAAATAGTAATAATAATTCAGAAAACAATTAGTTTTCTCTGTACACCAATATCTGCATTGTCTTAGTGTTATTAACAGTACTGCAGCCCATTCCTGGAGAACTTGGTACTGAATTGCACACACTACAGCCTCCTCTGCCAGATAAATGGAGACTGTGCAGTTCTGGAACAGAGAGGCTGAGGCTTACAGTTTACTGTAACCTGAAGGTACCACTGAAAAGTGCACATTTAGTAAAATGGTCTATACTATAATCAATACACTAGCAACAGCACAAAACACAAATAAAAATTAGAAATACAACCAGACAAGGCAACAAAATGCCTCCAGAAACTCCCAATTAACACAAAGCTGAGGAAAGTAAATACAATCAAGCTGTTTTTAATTAAAATATATTTTTAAAAGATGAATAAGATATTTGGTGAGTTTAAAAAAGATGTAACTGAACAGACAATGGACCCAATATAAAAAGCAATCAATGAGTCTACAAAAGGCATGAATAAGAAGCTAATAAGAAACAAAATAATGCAAAGCATAACTTCCCAGTATAAATGGGAAAAGAAACAAACTCATTGAAAAGGAAGCAGTTACTGAGTTGAGAAGGACAGGAAAGGAGTAGGGGAAAGAGTTCTATGTATGTAAGCAGGATGGTTTGGACAACTGTACTGTGCATTTCTGCTGGACTATGGAAAGGAGCAGAAAATGTTTAATTTGTTTTGTCACTTTGCTTCAGCTGTTTGTACTTTTTCTCTTTTTAATTTCTTATACATTTATTTCTTTTTTACTTTCTTATTCCAATTTCAAATGAACATATTTGGTAATATGAGTAACTGGGTGGAAGACAAGAATATGCATTATACCAAATACTGTGAAGTTTATATTATTTCATTAAGTGAAATTCTGTTATCACTTATAATTTTTTTCTGTTATAATACTATTTTGTATTTTCTTGAAAAAAAATTTTAAAATCTGCTAGTATAGAAAAGAAGTATAGTCTATGAAAAGGCACCCCCCAAAAAAGAAATCAAGGGATTAAAAATTCTATTGAAAGTATGGGGGCCTAGGGAGATGGCTTAGGAGAATAAGCACTTCCCTGGCAAGTGCAAGGGCCTGAATTCAATCCCCGGTTCAAAAAAAAAAAAAAAGAAAGAAAGAAAGGAAGAAAATGAAAAGAAAGTATGGACAGCAGAAGTGATCAGTGTGAGGACTAAGTGTCAGAACGAGAAGACAAGGCTTACTTTGATGGCCAGTTACTCAGAAATATCTTAAATACAACATGAGTATCAAAAATGAGTCCCATAATTCCTAGGTAATGCAAAGAAGATAATGAAAGATTAATCAGAGGACAGGGCAAGAGCAAAAGGCAACATAAAGAGCAGGTGCAAAGAGCACCCTTTTTACAGAAATAATAACAGAAAACCTTTCAAATATAAGAAAAGAATGAAACACACCTATGAGTGAAGGATACAGCACTACAACCAGTTACGCGCAGTAAAAGAACCTCTGCACAATGCATGATACTCAGTATCCCAGGTGTCAAACACAACAGATTCTTGAGAGCTGTGAGAGGAAAGCGATAAATCCTTAATGAAGGAAAATCCATTAGAATTATAGCAGACTTCTCAGAAACAAACCTGTAACACTAGGAGAATTTGGGGTGAAAAGCAAACCCTGAAAGAAAGCGACTTCCGGTCAAGGCGTATGTCGTGCCAAACTGTCTTTCAAAATTGCTGGAAAAAAGAAAATATTTCCACAGTGAAGAGCATATAAAATTCAAAACCACCGTAATGAAACACCACAACTTCTTCAAGAATATCCAGAAAGCAACAATTATGTTCACCATGACAGAAGGAAGAACAGTGAAATAGAAGGAAAGGAAAGCCACGAGCAACAGAAAAGTATTGTAAGAACAAGAATAAGTCAGTACCTACTAGCAAGAACCATTAATATGAGTGTCCTCAGTTCTCTCATTGAAAGGCAAATACTGATAGACTCACAAACAAGACCCAACAGTGTGCAGTAGAAAAGAAATGCATTTAATAAAAACTGAAAGCTATAATAGACACAGTTCAATGGAACGTAACAGAATTTAAGGATTAAACAATGAAGAGAGACAAAGGAGAAAAGATAGGAAATAGAGTAGGAGCAAAAATCATATGTGTATATATTCAAGATGGTTAAGGCAATTGTCCTAAGAATTTCTGTTCCTGAGTTCAATACCCAGTACCCAAAAATAAATTAATTCATTAAAAAAACATAAAATATAAATATTGGTGATGGGTAGGTGGCTCAGTAGACTAAGTGCTTGCTTGCCTGGCAAGCGCAAGGGTCTGAGTTCAATCTCCGGTTCCAAAAAAATAAATAAAAGGAATTTCCATCAGTTTTTTGAAAATAGTAGTTAATGGGTAGAATTCTAACCTTGCCTAACTCTCTATGCTGATATCAATGAACAAAGCAACCACATTGAGAAGAGCAATGTGTAATACTAAAACCATACTTGAAATATCTGTCATCTTGGTCTTCTAAATGTGTACCACTTCTAATATATTATTACTATATTCTTTTTAAAATAATTTTTGTAAAAAAAAAAGTAATAAAAGAAAGTGAGAGACAAGAATTTAAGTTTTCTTGAAAGCATGTGGTAATAGTCAATCATATGTCCCATCTTGCATAACTATATCTGTTAATCTGAGCAACAAATCTGATGATAAAAATGGAAAATATATATATATTTAACATTGTAAAAGTGTCCATATTCTTTTTTTCCCATAATTTTATTGAGAAACAAATATTAATATGATAGTTTCAAACCAAATTGGTAGGACAGTTTCAGTAATCAACATATTGCATGCATTCTTCCTAGTGGTTATTTGCTGTACAAGATGCACACATGATATTCTATTTACAAACATTATTAGAACAAATCCTTCTCATCCTTAAGAGAATGTAACTATATATCTATCCTAACCATTTTGAATACACAGATACAAAATGGACATTCATCTGTATCCCCTTTTTTTTTGTTTAGTTCTGTCATTTGAATATTATAGGTGTGTTAACTCAGCAAAATATTCTAAAAGAGTCCAGTAGTCCATCATAGTATTGGGTCTTCTGCTTGACTAGCAGTGTCAGAACTTGTTGACCTGAGTCCCCCACAGCTCAACATAACAGCATGGCTTTACTTCTTATGCTTCATTTTTATACTTTTCTGCTGGATGGTTAAGACCAAGATAAAGCAAGACCTATGCAACAAGAGTTGTAGCTTTGGGGTCTGATAAGGTCAGTGAAATCCCCTCAAGATTTATCCTGAGATCCTGTACTGGAAAATATATTGATCATTGTTAATCAGCTATTCTAGTCTTGAAAATCTGCAATGTGTGTATTGTTAGATGTTACCCTGTTTTTGTTTTTCTTGCTCTTGCTTTTACTTTTCAAAATAAAAGAAAATTATAAGAAAAGAAAGAAATATGTTTAGTATAAAAAAGAATTCATAAAGTACAATCAAAGTATGGAGAACAGCATTCAATGAAATATGAATAGAAAGTAAGTAGCATGGCTATTCTGCTTTCAGGAAAAAAAAAAGAGTTTAAGCCAAAACTTATTGGAAATTCAAGGAAAGTCACAGCATAATGGGTAAGGAAACAATTCAGCAGAAAGATACCAATGACATATATATATATAAGCACCAGAATATGGCACATCCATTTTTTTTTTGTATTTGGAAAGCAACCATTTATTAAAACCAATATCAAAGTATGAAAATAGGTAAAAGACAAAGGTGGACGAGGGGGAGATAATAAGGTCTAAATCATATGTCAGCTGCGGAAACACATAAATGCTTACATCTAAACATTCACATTTCAAAGATGAATATATAAAGACCACTTATCCTTAAAACTCAAAAGCAAACATATTTTGCTGAAATAAAACCAAGAAACATAACTTATACTCCCCTATAAACCAAAAAGTCCGTAGAGAATTCAATGTGTCACTTCTGTTCAGAAATCTGGCTATAAAGTGACTTGCTGCTTCTCAGGACAGTGCCTGCTGAAGAGTCCCAGCCTCTTGGGTCTCCCAGACTGCATCCAGCAGGAAGTGGGCCACAGGGAAGAAAGTCCTGGCTCCTTGGCAGGCTGTGCACTGCATCCTGCCCACCACACACAGAGCACTTGAGTGTGGCCACACAAATCCAGAACTCCATGCTTTCTCGTGGGTTACAAACCTAGGGCCAAGAGCCCTCTTAGGAAGGGGAGCTCACTGACCCCTTAAGTCAAGATGGAAATAAAGCTCTTGAGCTCATTCTTGAATGGACCAAAGTAGTGTCCAAAGAGGCATGAAGGGGTACAGTGAGCTAGCTGCCCCAGGATCTGTTTGTATAATGAAAAGCAACAATAGAAATTAAAGCCAAGGGTTGCTTTGTTCTGACGACAATCTGCGTTGGCTCCAAATCCATGGGGAATGGGACCTTAACTCCTAAGCCACACAGAAGGACACGCAGCAGCATCCCTGCCTCATGATTCTCTAGTCCAATGCTCTTGGTTTGAAATTGCCTCTTGGTGAATGCATGACACAGAAAATACCAGTGCCCCCCCCCCTCCCAGAAGCCTAAGTTAAGTCTTCACGTCCATGACTCCAATATTCACCAAAACCTTCACATCTGAACTAGCAGCATCGATGAGGGGTGGGAGCAGAGAATTTGCTGACATCACTACATAGTTCCAAACAAGGTGAGGATTAAAATCTATGTCAGGCTTAAACTTCAGCTCAAGGCATCCTCCCTATAGGACCCTAAAGTATGCTCCCACTTTAATTTAGAGTGTTTTGCAACACTCCCATGAAGTAGGCCACTATTATTACCCCCACTTGACTGATGGGGACTGAGGCACTGAATGACTTGCCCCAGGTCCAGCACTGTGCATCAGCTGAGGCTGGCACACACACTACACAGCCACCCGATTCTTCTGCTGCTTGGTAAAGCATTTTACTTCTCACAGCATACTTCACATCAGAAGGAAGTTGGATGGCACTCTGTACTCTGTAAACCCAATGGAGTCTACCTGCAAGGGTTAACGTAGAGCCTATCGCTGTCTAGCCTGAGGTGAGGAACACTGGTGAATCTACCAAACATAAAGATCAGATAAACGTCTAAACATTTTTGGTGGGGGATTGTTGGGAGCCATGGAAGCTGGAAAATTGGTCAAATGGGTGACAGCAGGACTAGGTCTTGGTGCCTAAAGCAGTCAAGCTACCTCAGTCCTAAAATAAGCATCTTCACTGGCTAATGTCACCCATTAATCACCAGACAACCTTGTGTTATGTGTTATTAACTTTTCAAACATATAAATAAACATCTATACTACTGCTTGGGGGTTATTTTGCCAACCAGGCAGACAAAGGCACCACCTAACCCAGTTCTTGTCTTCTTGTCTATCTTTTGCTCATTCCTGTCCCTGTTTTTCCCCAGCTACAATGGAGCACACTGAGATGAACGAATCCCTACATTGATAATTAGAAAGATCAACTAGACAAATAATCAGCAAAGACATAAGATAGCTGAGCCAATCCTTTAAACAAATTAACTTAATAGGCCTCTACAGTATTTTATTCAACAACAGAATACATTCTTCTCAACAGCACATGGAACTTTCACCAGAACTGATCACATACTGGCCCACAAAGCATACATAAGTAAATGCAAAAGAATCAAAATTATACCATGCATATTATCATAGTGTGATGAAACTATAAATCTGTGGAAAAACAAACCACATAAATTAGGTAAACACATGGAACTTGAACAAAACCTTCTTAAGTAATGAATGAGTCAGAAGAAATCAAGGAAAAAATAAGACAATTCCTAGAATTAAGACTAGGACACTATACTAGAATTTATAGAACACAGTGAAATAGTTGTAAGAGGGAAACTTGTAGCTATGAATTCTCACATCATAAAAACATGGAAAGCCTTTAGCTCATAGAAAAACAAGAATGGCCTAAATCCAAACCTAGTAGAAGGAAGGAAATTATAAAATCAGAGCAAAAACAATTAAATGAAGACTAAAAATAATTAGAATCAATGAAATGAAAACCTGGTTCTTTGAAAGAATGAACAGAATAGACAAACCCTTAGCCAATCTCACAAAAAAATGAAACAAAATACCTAAACCAATACAATCACTAGGGAAAATGTTGAAATCTAAAGAGATAATGCTAAAATCCAGATTTTTTTTTTTTTTTTTTTTTTTTTTTTTTGAGATAGGGTCTCACCCTGTAGTGCAGGCTGGCCTCAATCCCATGGTGATCCTCTTGCCTCCCCCACTAAGTGCTATGCCTGAGTCTAGACATGACATGGGTTGCTCCCCTCTTTCTTTCTGGCATAGAACCTGATGTACTATTGGAAGGTAGATGACAGGTTTGATCGGCAGCAGTGAGAGCTGGGGATTGGCAGAGACGCAGAAATGGGAGCGGGGAGCTTTACTATCTCTGAAGACGCAGACAGAATCAAGAGCACGGAGCTGGGTGGATCCTCTGACCTGAGACAGGGACGATGCGGCTTTGTGGGCTTCTGCGGGGGGCGGAGTTGAGGGGCGGAGTCAGTGACGCACAGGGCGCTGATTGGAGGCTCCCCTGTGTGGGCGGGAAAGGTCAGAGGAAGTTGTACCCAGGGCTGGAGTGGGGAAGGAGGAGGAAGTGGCCGCTGGGGAGATAAGCTGTTGTTTTGGGAATTCAGCCACATAGGGTCAGGGCCGTGATAATTTAACAGTCTGTGCTCAGGCCATAACCTATCAGTAAACATGCATGAAGTACTACCAACTGAGGTGGAGACTCTTTATGTGAGGATTTATGTCAATATGGCTGAGTCAGGCCATGATTAGTGTTTCTGATAGGAACAATTGCCAAAGGACTCCAAGTCATCTGGTGTCCTTGGTTTTTGACTTCTATTTTGACTTCTCTATCCTTCTCTACTCTTTCTTTTCTCACTCAGTGAGTGTTTCAGAGGTCACTCCATGTGACCTCTGTCACTGTGCTGGACTCAGGTATGGGAGATGGAGGTGAGACACAGAAGGAAGCATGGTGCCATCCAAGGGTGCTCCACCAGTCCTTACTGTTGGTCTCTCTGAGCTGCGATTGCGCAGAAGGATTTCTCCAGGTGTAAAGCTGAGGAGAGGCAGCCTAGAGAGTGACAGAGGGGAGCACGGCTGTGCCCGCTGGGACAGTGTTTCAGGAGGGCGTTTGCCGCAGACAGCAGGCCCATCCTCCAGGGGATGTTACAGGCTATCTCGGGGTGATCACTTCTTTCCTCTCCTGGCAAAGGCAGCAGGTGACCAGTGGAGGTCCCGGAGGCAAAACCCCTGCAAGTGTCCCTGGGGATGCTCCCAAGCGCACGTGCCCAGGAGTGGATCATTTTAGGTTAGTCCACATCCAGTGGAACATACAATCTGGTTTTGTCTTAAGTGATAACTTCATTTCGTTCATGCATCGTTGATCTCTTTCGGGTTCCTTTTAGCTCTTTTTGTGTGGCTCAGTCTTAAATTAAGTTTTTATCTAGGTACATAATCCAAGCTTTAAGATTTTTCTCCTTAAAACTTAAGCTAATGTGTCAATATTAACCAACTTCTTTCTCAGATGACCAGGTACTGAATATTAATTAATCTATGTCATTGTCATGTCTTAATTTGTCTTCTCCCTTGTAATTCTTATCTTATTTGCCTTCATTTTTTAAATTGTGTCTTATATTCTGATACGTCAAGATTATGGGTATTAATCCTTTTAGAAAGTAAGCACAAATTTTTTGTCCAGAATTTTATATTTAATTCAGCCTTGACTATTGTTTCTGTACCTTGCACTGTAGCCTCTACTTCTTTTTCTTTCTCTTTGTTTTTAATGTATATTTTGGTTTTATGTAGAGTCTCACTAGGCAGCTCGGACTCGTAGTGATCCTCCTGTCTTCAGCCTCCCCAGGGGTGAGATTACAGGCATCGCCATCATGCCCAGACTCGGGGTGCCTGGGGGCAGGGCCAGCATGGCTTTTGGGGCCAGGAATCGAAACCTGTGCTTGCCTAAGCAGGTGTTTAGTCCACTGAGGCAGCCTCTATTGCTGGTATTCTTGTCACACACATTCTAGAAGCTACTGATGTCCTCTAAGTCCTCAATTTGCTTTCTATTCTGTGTCCTGGATGCATTGCAAGATAGAATTTCCTCAGTGTATCTCAGACTTTATTGTATCCATTAATATCTTCATAACTGTGTTTTTACATAAAATTTGCAAACTACTTATTTTCCTCCCTTGGGTGCTAAGCTATTTATTGATATTTATGATTGCAAGCATTAGAACAATGTCTGTTGTATAAAAATTAGAAAATCCAGGAAAGGGTAGAAAAGAAAATTAAATTTCTTAGTAACTTTATCTCTTAGATAGTTTTGTTTTGATCTGACCTAGGATTTTAATGTTTTCATTCTGTGCTTATATGTGTATTTGTGAATGTTGTTCCTCTGTTTTGGATTTCTTTTTAGTTATCGAGCAATATGTTTCCATTTGTTAGAAGTAGGACATCTCAAAGCTGCGCACCTGTGTACCTTGAGATACTCTGTTCTTTCTTTGTCGGATCCAAGTGTTGGTTTGAAGTATCCTCTTGCATTTACCAGGGTCGCTGATGCAACCACACAAGCGGTGAACTGTGTGCACCCAGAGGACCCTGCTCGCAGGCGCCTGCACCGTCATGCTGGCCCAGCTGAGGAACCTTCATCAGCACTGGACATTGTAGCATTAGTGCCTCCCAGAAGCTTCAAAGGGGAGAAGGAATGCGGGCGTGCATGTGTGGCTGCGGTTCCAAGAGCAGAGTGTTGGCCTGGCTCCTGCTCTTTAAGATTTCTCTCTCTGGCTTTTTTTGTTTGTTTGTTTGTTTGTTTGTTTGTTTTATTTTAAGTAAGAGATGGGTATTCCATTGCCATTTAAATATTGTAGGTGCCTGAATTCAGCAAAATATTCCCTTATAGTCCAGTAGTCCATAATAGTGGGTTATCCTCAGAACAGGTGATATCAGAAGTTGTTGACTTGAGCCTTTTACAGCTCAGCATATTAATATGGCTTTACTTTTTATACCTCATTTTTACACTTTTCTGCTGGATAATTAAGACCAAGATCAAGCAAGACCTATATAACAAGAAATGTAGCTTTTGTATCTGACAAGTCCAGTCAAATCCCCTCAGGATTTGCCCTGAAACCCTGTACAGCAGTTTGCAGATCCTTTGTGTCAGCCATGTGGATGAGTCACAGTCTCTGACAAAACTAAACAAAAAAAGGGGATATAAATGAAGGACCATTTTGAATCTGTATATACAGAATAGTTAGGGTAGATATCCAGCTACTTCCTCTTAATTCAATGAGAAGAAAGACTTGTACTAACAGTGTTTGGACAGGATATCATGTCTGCATCTTGTACTATGAATAACCACTATGAAGACAACAATATGCAGTGTATTAATCATTGAAACTGTCCTACTAACCTGTTTTGAAACTGTCCCTTTGCTCTTTGTTTCTCAATAAAATTAATTTAAAAAATAAAAAATAAAGATTTCTCTCTCTGTAGGGAATGGTACATGGGGATATCCTGGACTTCCTCATCTTCTGAGAGGATCTTTTGGGAATCAAAACCCTGTCCTGTGAAGTACTTTGGCTTTCCTTATTTTTGTTTTTGGCAGAACTAGGAATTGAACTCAGATCCTTACGCTTGCCAGGGAAGTGCTTATTTTACTGAGCCATCTCCTTGACCCCCTTTTCTCTGCATCAGGAATTCCTGTTTGCTTCTGGGTCCCTGCAAGCCTCCTGGCTGGTGCCTAGACTAGGTCATGTTGGGCCTGGTGACTGCCTTGACTGTGCACACTGCTGAGAGCTCTCTTCTTCCCAGCATCAGCCTGTCTCTGTGGGTTGGAGGAGTCTGGGAGCTCCTGCCAGGAGTGTGAGCTGAGAGCTGGCACAAAGGCAGAGTGAAGCACAGGGGCAGAGCTGGATTTCAGTAGGAATGAACAGTCTTCTCTTAAGAGGTATATGACCCTTGCATTCTGAAAGCCTGAGTTATCAGCTCACTTTCCCTCTTTTTTTGTTTCTGCTGCTACCTTTAACCTGAGTACAGTGTGTTTCCATTCCCTGAGCACCTTTGTAGGCACAGACTGGCCCCGAGCACAACTTCCTGTGGTCTTTAGTAAACACAGCCACTTGCTACTTACTCCTCTGTGTGTGTGGAAGTGCGTTGGGGGTGGCACCAGGATGGTGCTCCTTCCAAAGAGAGCAACTGTTTGCATTTTGACTAAAAGTGGCCCTATTTCCATGAATTGATATGTACAGAGCTGGCTACAATTTGTCTTTATCCTCTCAATTGGCTTTAAGTAGTGCAAATGACTCTAACAGAGGTGCCAAGCAGTGACTTGGTACTTGCCTTTGAAGCAATGTGATGGGTCAGTGGTGCCTCACCCCAAGCAGTAAATGGAGCTGTCAGAGCTCCTGCGTCTTCAGCAATCAGCTGAGCCATCTCAGGGCTTGATGATCATGCATCGGACTAAAGCACCAACCCCAAAACACTAGATTCTGCCCCAAGCTGTGATATGCAGATTGCTCTTTCTGCTTCTGTGTCTCTCTCTCTGCTGTGGAGGGGACTTCAGGCTTCCAGCTGACTCAGTTTCCTCTGGGTCTTAAAACTGCCTATGCTGTTGCTTTCTGAAGAACTTCGTCAGTATTAGTTCACTCTCATTTTTACTCAGTTTTGCTTTTGTTGTGATGACTGTAGCTTGAAGTTTAAAGAAGAGGTAACCAGTATTTATGGATTACATTTACATAGTGAGTGACTTTTATCTTGAGATTTTGTCACCAGATGTGTACGCTTTCTGGCTTACAGGTTTCCTAGGAATAGGTCTTATTCTCCCCTTTTAGACTGCCAATTAGTGAAATGTCATATGTGTAAATGCCCATTTCTCTACCAAAAGGAATTGAGACCCCATCTTTGGGGAAATCCTCCCAACTTCGGGGTTCTGCTTTGCTAGGCAATTGCTGTCCTTCCAAGGTAGGATATAAATAAGGTTGCTTCACAATTGGCCGAAAGCTACACATCTGGGGAGGTGGCCAGCTCTGAACTCTGGGAACAGGGAGATTCTATGGTTTCAAAGGAAAAGTGGCCTGTGCCCAGGCAGGGTGAGACATAACCAGACCAGACTTAATATAAGCTGAAAAGGGTTATAAAAAATCTAGAGGATTCCCCACCAGGGGCAGGTTTCCATGTGAAACTAGCCTAGAAAATGGCTCTAAGGATTCTATGTCCTAATCCCAAGGAATTCAGTCTAATCACTATCCCATCAGCGGGGACTGGTGCAAGAACAGACTTGGAGAACCCCATAACTTACTTTCTAACCTTCACATTCATAGATCATTTATGGGACTTCCCCATCTATTCCTTCTAATTCCCAGCACAACCATTGGTAAGAGTTCTACTTATTACCTGTGTTATAAAAATGGGCTATGTGTCCAGTTGGGAAAAATGAAATGTGGCCACCCCTTGCCAGGCTAAAATATGATGCTGTATTTTAATTATAAGTTTACTATAAAAAACAAAGAAAATGATCAGAAGTGCCTCCGATTCAAGTCTCTATTGGCCTCTCCCTGAAACCACGGGTCCAATAAACCTCTGTACTTTCAGAATGTCTTGTTAAATTAAGAACTACAGTTTCTTCATTGAGTCCCCAATTATTGCTTCTAACCCTACATTTCTTTGATTGAGCACTCCTTTGAGTTTCAATTTCCAAAATTTGTTTTTCCATCATGGTTATCTCTAACTATTCTTATAATTCAGGAAATAATTTTCAACTTTGTTTTTGATATCATTTTAATTATCCAGAATGTGAAT
>NW_004524590.1:405767-418508 GCF_000260255.1 Octodon degus | reverse complement strand
ATCCTCCTGTCTAAGCCTCCCCAGTGCTGGGATTACAGGCGTGCACCACCATTCCTGGTTTCAGGGGTCAGCATGGCATGGGGTGTCTTGATATGTGGTACCAAGGATTGAACCCAGGTCCTTGTGCTTACGCTATCTCCCTGGCCCTACTTATGCACTCTTCTGCCTCCAATACATCTTTTATTTCTACCCTCAGTGTTTGTGCCTTTGAATTCTATTATCTCCATCTTTAGTTTCTGCTGTATGTGTCTGGCTAATTACCTTTACACCACGATGTTTTGAAGTCATCTTTTTGAAGCCTGTTGAGGACACCAAGTGAGAACCTCTAGACAGGTTTCCACTGCTGGACAAGATCTTATTCTGCTCTGCACTGCTCTTCACCTCCCAAAGGGCTTCCCCAGACCTCAGAGGCAGAGTTCTACACTGAATGACCTTGCTCCCTTTCTCAGAGGTGGGGGTGGGAGGAACACAATGCTCCTGATTCCCACTTACTCACAGCATGCAGGATATTTTTCTGGGAATCTCATCTATGTTGTTGTTGTTGTTGTTAGTAGCAGAAATTGAACTCAGGGCCTTGCGCTTCACAGGCAAGTGCTGTGTTGCTGAGCTACGTATCTAGCCCTGGAAGGTTCTTCATGATTCCATGGCCTGGTTTTCTAAGATAAGAAATACAAAGAGTCCGTCACATCCCCAGGATGCACGGGCCACCGCAGACGAGCGGGCTGCAGTCCCAGATGCGGTGCTGGGCGGCAGCCCTGCCCAGGGTGTGAGGCAAGTGACTAGTTGGTGTCCCCAGAAGAGTTCCAAGTGCCAGGGCAGGCAAGATAATATCAGTTCTTGTCATTGTTGTTTATTATACTTGTTTCTTATTTATTTACTTATTTTGCTTCATTAGAGCATAATTGGTAATTAAAATCATATATGTTTAAGATGTGGAATTTGATGTTTCGAGGAACAGACCCATGGCAAAAGTGTCTGCACAGTTAAGCTAACGAACACCTGTATCATCTCAAGTAGCTGCTAACTGCACTTCTTTTTTTATGCTAGAAACATGAAGCACTAGTCTATCTTAACAAAGTAGTATAAAAGATAGTATTATATTGGGGCTGGTGAGATGGCTCAGTGGTCTAAAGCACCTACTTAGAACAAGCTTAGCAAAGCACAAGGACCGCGGTTCAATTCCCCAGCACCACATGCCAGCAGCCCCGCCCCCTGGTGGGCTGAGCTGGCCACACACACACACACACACACACACACACACAAATAAAATTTAAAAAAAAAAGATAGCATTGTATCTATATTCACCATATGGGAGATTAGATATCAGAATTTATTCACCTTATATGAATAGAATTTTGTGTACTTTGCTGAACTTCTCTGCATTTCCTCCTTCCCTACCCCTTGATGATAATCATGTTGCTCTGTTTTTGTGAGCTTAACTTGTTTAAATTTCACAAGTAATTGAGATCACAGAGCATGTGTCTTTCTGTGCCTGCTTACTTCCCCAGAGCACCTGCCTCTGGGTTCATCCATATTATTGCAAATGACAATTTTCCTTTTTAAAAGGCTGGACAGCAGAGCACTGTATGCTCATAGCACACTTGATCCATTTGTCCACAGACATTTCAGGTTCTTGTCTTACTGTGAATAGTTCTGCGATGAACTCAGGTATGTGGGTGTTTTTAAGACATAATTTTGGGCTTGGGAGATGGCTCAGTGGAATAAGCGCTTCCCTGGCAAGTGCAAGGGCCTGAGTTCAATCTCTGGTTCTGCCAAAAAAAAAAAAAAAAAAAAAAAAGATATAATTTCATTTCTTTTTTTTATTATTTATTGAATACAGGGTCTCTCTATACAGTTCCGATTTCCCAGCACTGGGATTACAGGCTTGCACCACCACACCCACTTTGAGGGCCTCACGGCATGTCAGCCTATATGCATGCGGTATCGGGGATTGGACTCAGGTCTTTGCACTTGTCAGGTGGAGTTTAGAATGCTGAGTTATCCCCCCAGCCCTCATTTCCTTTTTATGTATACCTATAAGTGGGACCTCTATGTCACATGATGGCACTATGCTTAGTTTTTTTTTTTTTTTTTTTTTTTTTTTTTTTTGCTAGCTCAAAATGCCTTCAGGGGAGGTTTGGCTGGCTGCAGTTGTGGGGATCGAACCACAGCAACCTGTGGCTGACTACTTTGTTGAAGCAGCCACTTAAACAACTGAGCTAAGGGGCAGGCCCCTATGCTTAGTTTTTGAGGCAATTCAGTGCTGATTTTCATGGTTATACTCAATGTACATTTCTACTAATCATATATAGCTTCTCTTTTCTTCACATCCTCAAAAGCATTTATTTTTATTCATCCCTTTGAGAACAGCTACTCTACAAAATATGAGCTGAAGTCTTACTTAGGTTTGATTTGCATTTCCTGGATAGTTGATGGCGTTAACTACTTTTTCATGTGCCTTTGTTTGAGAAATATCTATTCAGGTCTTTCCAATTTTAATTAATTAGTTAATTAATTTTGTTTCTGAGTTGTCTAACTTGTATATCTTGGTTTGCAAATATTTCCCCCCACCTGTAGGGTGTCTTTTCATTGTTATTTCTTTCCTATGCAGAAGTTTGACATAATCTCAGTTATCTGTTCATGTTTTTGTTGCTAGTGCTTTTGGGGTCTTTTTAATACTTCAAAAGCATTACCTATGTCATTTTTTACCTTCATACATCATTTTAGAAGGAAGTAAGGAGAGAGTCAAGGTTAAAAATACAGTTGCCAGATACCTCACAGACCTAGAGAAATTGTTCTTAGAATTTATTTGGAGCCAGAGAGATCTAGAATGACAAAGGCAGTCCTAGGCAACAAAGACAAGGTAAAGGCATTACAATTCCTGACTTGAAATTTTACTACAAAGCTACAATGATAAAATCAGCAGGATACTGGCAACAAAATACACTTGAGGATCAATGGATAGCATAGAAGATGCAGAAGCCTCTATGAACACACTCAGCAACCTAATCTTCAACAAAGGGGCCAAAATGCTTACTGGAAGGAAGATAGCCTCCTTAACAAATGGTGCTGGAAAAACTGGCTCTCTACATGCCGAAAACTACAACTTGACCCAGGTCTATCACGATGCACTAAGTTATAGTCAAAATGGATTAAAGATCTAAACATTAAAACAGAAATACTAACTCTCCTGAAAGAGAAAGTAGGAAGAACTCTTGAAGACATAGGGATAGGGAAAGAGTTCATGAACAAAAATCAAATTGCACAGGTAATACTTGATAGAAATAACAACTGGGACCTTCTCTTATTGAGAAGTTTTTGCTCATTGAAAGAAATTACCAATAAAGTGAAAAGACAACCCACAAATTACAAAAAAAAAAAAATCTTGACTAATAAGCACTTAGACAAAGATCTGCTCTCCAGAATTTATAGAGAACTAAAATATACTAGGGCCCCAAAATTTAAGGACCCAGTCCAGAAATGGGCATCCTAGATGAACACATACTTCTCAGAGGAAGAAATTAAAGTGAATAAATATATGAAAAAGTGCTTGATATCACTAGCCATCCATGAAATGCAAAGTAAAACAACACTTAGATATCATCTCACCCCAGAAAGAATGGCTATCATAAAGAAATCACACAACAACAAATGTTGGAGAGGCTGTGGGGAAAAAGGAACCCTTCTCCACTGCTGGTGGGAATGTAGACTGGTGCAACCAGTATGGAAATCAGTATGGAGAATCCTTGAAAAACTAGGACTGTAAATCCCATTCAAATCAGCTATTCCCCTACTTGGAATTTTCCAAGAGGAACTGTAAACGTCAAGTCATAGTGAGATGTGTGCGTATGTTGGTAGCAGCACAATTTGTGACAGCCAAAGCTTGGAAACAACCAAGAAGACTGTCACCTGAGGAATGAATGAAAAAGATGTGGTATTTTTATACAGTGGAGTATTACTCAGCTATAAAGAATAATAAACTCAAAGCCTTTATATTGAAGTGGATGCCACTTGAGGATATACTCATAAGTGAAATAAACCAGACCCACATGCGTAAATATCGTATAGTTTCCCTAGTATAAGAACTCAAAAGAAGAATTAAAAATAGGTTTTTACTCAATTACAAGGAAAGCTAGAATTTGAGGATTAGACAACAAAGAGAGGGCAAGGAAAAAAGCTAGGAAACATGACAGGGGCATAGCCATACATTTATATGCACAAGATGTGTAAGGCAATGATCCTGAGACTCTTCAACATGTTTTTGAAACTAGAAGTTAATTGGCAGATTCTCACCCTCACTAACTATATATGCTGATACCCATGAACTAAGCAACTGCACTGAAGACAGCAACGTGTAATACTGGGGTCATGCTTGCAATGCCTGTCATTCTTGTCTTTTAAGTACGTACTGCTTATCATGACATACCAACCACTGCCATACTGTCTCTCAAGTAAATGTTTTTTTTTTTAAAAAAAAAAAAAGGGTAATAAATGAAAATAGAGACAAGAAAAAAAATGTCACAGGACAGTCCTGCTACCATGTTGTATAAGTTTAGATTTCTAAATTTCTGTGTAAAAATATGTAACTGTTTATTCCTATTTTTTAAATATTTTTTATTTTTTAATTTTTTTTCTTCATATTCTGTAGGGAGTTAAAGCTTAACATATCAACACTTGATGGAAAGTACCTGTTCTGTTTATGCCTAAGATGTTTGATATTCAGACAGATAGTGAAGTTAAGTTTAACTGCCTATGTTGTAGGGTAATAATAATAAGCTCTCTTCTGGTAGGTTAGCAACTTAAGTTTGCAGACAAAAAAATTAGAGAAAAATAAGGGCTACAAGGACAGCCAATATTTTGGCCCTAGCCTTTCAAGGTCAGTGAAGACTCAGAACACAGAAGAACCTGTACTGTAACATCATGTTAACTCAGTTGTGTCTCAAATTTTCTGATCAAGGAGATTATGGGGCCACAGAGGAAAGTGATTCATGATGTAGAGTGTGCCTAAGGAGAGTCACATGGAGAGAAAACATTCAAATTGGTCGAGCAATGGCTGTGACTCATCTACATGGCTAACACCGAAAAAGGATCTACAAACGGAGGTACAGGGTTTCAGGATAAATCCTGAGGGGATGTGACTGACCTTATCAGATACAAAAGTTACATTTCTTGTTATATAGGTCTTGCTTTATCTTGGTCTTAATCATCCAGTAGAAAAGTATAAAAATGAAGTATAAAAAGCAAACCCATATTAATATGCTGAGCTGTAAAAGGCTCAAGTCAACAACTTCTGATATTTCCAGTCGTAGGGAAAACCCAGTACTATTTGGACTACTGGACTCTCTTGGAATATTTTGCTGAATTCACACAATGCCTTGCTCTGACAAAACTAACCAAAAAGGGGGGATACAAATAAATGACCATTTGGTATCTGTATACTCAAAATAGTTAGGATAGATATACAGCTGCATTCTCTTAATTCAGTGAATAAAGAGATTTGTTCTAATAGTGTTTGTGGACAGGATATCATGTCTGCATTTTGTATAATGAATAACCACTAATACAATAATATGCAATGTATTAATTATTGAAACTGTTTTAGTAATAGGTTTTGAAACTGTCTCATTGCTATTTGTTTCTCAATAAAATTATTTAAAAATATAATAGGCCCGAGAGATGGCTCAGTAGGATAAGTGCTTGGCTGTCAAATGCAAGGATCTGAGTTCAATCCCTGGTTCCACCAAAAAAAAAAATAATAATAATGTCAGGTCAGGGATTTTGATATCTCCTGCCTTTTGTTTGTTTCCCAGGATTGCTTTTGATATTCTGGATCTCTTCTGGTTCCAGGTGAATTTGGAGAAAGTTTTCTCTGGTCTGTGAGGTATGCTAATGTTATTTTAATCAGAATTGCATTGAATCTGCTAGCAATTTTGCTAGTGTGGCCATTTTCATGACGTTATTTCTTCCAGAGGTATCCAGGAACATGGAACCTTTTCTTTATTTTCTCAAATCCTCTTCAATCTCTTTTCTCAGAGTACCATAATATTCACTGTATAAATGTTTTGTGTCCTTTGTGAGATTGGTTCCTAAGTATTTCATTTTGCAGATTTTATTATGAAAGGTGTGGTTTCCCTGATTTCTATCTCAGTGTACTCATTGTTTGTGTACAAAAATGCCACCAAGTTTTGGATGTTGACTTTGTATCCTGCTACATTGCTGAATTTGTGATTAAATCTATAAGACTCTTTAAAAAAGCAAAGAAAAGAATACAGTTCCCGAGCTGGTGAGGTAGCTCAGTGGACTAAGCACCTGCTTAGGCAAGCTTAGGCAAGCTCAGGGACAGTGGTTCAATCCCCAGCATCCCAGGCCACATCAGCCCTGCGCTGGAGCGCATGTGCCAGCTATGGAGCCCGGGGCGTGGTGAAGCACACCTGTAATCCCAGTGCTGCAAGGGCTGAAAACAGGAGGATCACTATGAGTGCAAACTGCATAGTGAGACCCTGTAACAACCAAATACATTTTTAAAAAGAAAAAAAAAAAACCCTACAGTTACCATTTTAAACAGAAAGAATAAAAGGCCTGTTTTTCCTCTGTGACTAGCCCATGTATAAATTACCTTTTTCTTTCAGCTACTGAACTTTCCATATTGTTTTTATTATTGCTAGTTTTGGGCACACTAGCCTGCGTTTACACACTCTCTTCCGAATTCTCCCACTTATGCCCCACATCACTGCAAAGGACACCAGCACCCTGCTGTCTCTTGAAGCAGGCTTCCGGAGGCCTTCCTAAGGGAAATTTCCTGGGAGCTAGTGTTAGCAATTTCCAAAGTTCATGAGTCTTCCTCTCCTTTGTCCCTGTCCTCCTGCTCGCACTTAGTCCACAAGCTCCTTGGACTGGACACCTGCTCCTTGGCACCTCCAGCATGTTCCTCAGAGGCTGCTCTTCTTCCATGAGCCCTGCTGCCCCCGCCTCTCAGTTTAGCCTCTGCCTCACGTGGCTGCACACTTGCTTCCCAGAGGGAGCATCTGCCCTGCCCTTCGCTACCTGTGTGATGTCCACATGTGAGGCTGGGGCAAGTGGTCTTGGGGAAGACAGCAGGGCTGATGTCAGCACCAAGACAGATCTTGCCACATGTGCCCCTCTTGATATGGTTCTTTCTCCTCTTTCAATGCTGTGTCAATGGCAGGAAGCACCTGCACACTTTTTATTTCAAGGAATCCTTTTGTAGGAACCTAGTTCCCAAGCTCGACCGGTGGGCATGCTCGCCCATCCCCCAATGCTACCTATGCCGGGGCACACACGGAAACTTCCCAACTGCTTGCCACTGGGGCAGAGCTTGGACGGGCTGTGGGACAGGACAGGCTCTCACAAAAGTGAGATTAGCTATACTGGTTTGCCTCACTATAGAATCAAAAATTAAAATCCAAATATTTAAATTTCCTTTTAAAAATTTTAAAATACTTTTAGATTTTCAAAATATTGTGATACTAGTATAAATTCCATGTCTAGGATCTCATGCTATTAACATCTTAGATTTGTGTGGTGACTTTGCCACAGTTAATAAACCAATATCTACATATTACTGAAGTCCACATTTTACTCAGTTTTTTTAGTTTTTAACTAGTATTTCCTTTAGCTTCCAAAATTTCATCCAGAATAAAATACTGCAGTTAATCATTGCTTCATTACGCTTCCCTTGACTGCAGCAGTCTCTATGACTTTCCTTATTTTTCCTCAGACTTCTTTTTTGAATCATAATTGGCATAAAAATGTATATATTTCATGCATACAGTTGATGAGCTTGGAGATAAGCACACACCCAAGAGACCATCATCACAAGAGCTACTGTAAATTTATCCACCATGCACCAGTATTTCCATTGCCATTATCATATTTTGATTGGTGGTTACCTGGATAGAGGGCTAAAGACCAGATACTGGTAAAAATGTCTAATGTTTTAGTTGTACAAAAATGAACAAGTCATAGACACCATTATCTACACACCTATAGTTCATGCTACTGGATTGATGCTTAACATCTATTAGGAGGAGGACAGATCTTCTTTTATATGTTCTTATCACCAACTTTTAATGACTTTACAAATATTGGTTATATGTTTGGGGACTTCGTTCGCTACCTGTGTGATGTCTACATGTGAGGCTGGGGCAAGTGGTCTTGGGGAAGACAGCAGGGCTGGTGTCAGCACTGAGACAGTTCCTGTCACATGTGCCCCCTGTGGTGTGGTTCTTTCTCCTCTCTCAATGCTGTGTCAGTGACAGGAAGCACCTGCGCAGATCCTGCTTGAAGAACAGGGAATGATGGCTCCCCTTCCTGTGGGCATGAGGCTCCATGTTTTCTTCTCTATGTTTCCTGACGCCATGGGCAAAGGATGAAGTTTGGTTGTGCTGCAAATTAAAGCCTGTGTTTCATTTCAGCGCAGATGAATCAGTCCTGACTGATGAAACATGTTCCATCTGCCCAGTGGCTGTGCCAAAGGCACTTCAAGCTTCATGCATCTGAAACTAATTGTGTCAAATATCTCAGCAACTCTTCCAAACTTTCCTGCCTTCAATTAATTACTCTTACTTTCAACATCCATGACAGAGAAGCCTAGCATCTTGTAGCCCACAGAAAATGCCCACCACTTACAAAGACACCGCATGAGTAGTGCATTTTCACATTCATGGTCTTCATTAGTCAGTGTTCTTTGCTCCAACAAGCAACAGCAAATGCCTGACTGTACTTTATTAAGAGGGGAACAAAAATGACATAACTGTCCACAAAATCAGGAACAGCTGGAGGCACACTTGCAAGAGAAGGCAACTCCCGGGCTGGTTGGCAGTGAACCAATGCAGGTGATGTCCCACGCAGAAAGCCCCTGGGTATGGGACCCCAGTGTCCTTGAGCTGTATGAAAGTCCCTGGTGCCACACTGCCCATCCACACAGCGGCCTTCAATGGCCTCTGCACATCAGTTGTGCATGAGAAGCTCCTCTGCTCTTCCAGACTTGTTATTCCCATGAAGTTCAGAGACCCAGCTGTGACCTCACTGGGTCAAGCCTGGCACATAGTCACACTCAGTTGGGAGTGGACAGACAGAGAGAATAATTGGCCCTACCAACCATGAGCCACAGACTTGAAAGTCTCCAAACACAGAAAGAAGATGAATTCTGGGGAACGGAAGGTGCCTGTTTGCTCTGATCTTCCTTTGTAAGTTGGGGTTTGAGAATCAAAGCTTCAGCACCTTCCTTATGGCCAGGTTAGTTAGTGGCAGAGCCAGTTTTGGATTTTGGGAATACAGAGTTAGTCTCTTCCTTTTGACCTCTGCACTATGCCTACAGCTGTTCCTTCCTTTTTACTCTCAGTGATAAAGACAAGAGGCTTTTACAAACTGTTGTCTATACTGATGCAGTATATTTCTATTTAGTTCTAAAGGCATGGGGTCTCCAGTTACATGAGAAAGAACTCACTTCCACCTGCTATTTCTGAGGTGCCCCCTCCACAGGCTCACCCCCTCTCACTTCCCTTCCTGTCTCTCTTTGCTCTTAGTCATGGCTAACCTCACTGCCACTCACAGGGCCTTGTTCCCTTTGCTGCTCAGTGAGCACCTGGCTATTTTGCTGGAAACAGATTCCAGGGCTGGTGAGATAGCTTAGGCAAACATAGGGACTGGGGTTTGGTTCCCAGCACCACATACTGCTCAAGTCCCATCCCCAGGTGTGCTGAGCTGGCCACCTAGAAGGGGCATGGTGGCACATGCCTGTGATCCCAGCACTGAGGAGACTGAAAACAGGAGCATCACTATGATTCTAAGCTGCGTGGTGAGACCCTGTACCAAATACATAAAAATAGAAATAAATTTTAAAAATGAAACATATTCCAAAAAAAAAAAAAAAAAAAAAAAAAAATCGTTGGACCTGGTGGCACATGTCTATAATCCCAACCCTCAGGAGGCTGAGGCAGGAGGATCATAGCAAGTTTGAGAGCAGCCTGGGCCATAAAGTGAGCTCAAGGCCAGCCCGAACTATATAGTGAGAGTCTGTCTCAAAAGACCAAAAAAGAAAAAAGAAAAAAAAAGAAAGAAAGAAAATCAAAGAAACGGATTCCAGTTGACCTTTGTTGTAGACCATATGTCTGCTAGAGGAACCTAAGCCCTTACATTGATAGCAGCATCTCACATGATTCTTATTAAAAACTGAAAATTTGGACCCAGATTAGCATCATACCAGAGCTATCCCTGTTATCTTCACATTTGCTGCCTGCGGCCCCGCACTGCTCTCTCACCCCACGCCCTGCCATGGCACAGCTTCTTGAGCTGCCTCTAATCCACACAGGGACAGAAACCTTATCTTGTTTGCCTTCCCACTTAGCAGCTGCTCAAAACGGTCCTGTGGATTTGAGTTGTAGTAAAGACAAGTGATAAGACTGAAAATAAAGCCAAAAGGTCATCAAGCTGGAGTGAGGCACAGAATATGCGCTCATTCCATCTCCCCACAAGACAAAGAGGAAGGGAAAGCAAAGAACTCCATTTTTTCCCATAATTTTATTGATAAACAAATACTAATGAGACAGTTTCAAATCAAATTGGTAGGACAGTTTCAATAATTCACACATTGCATACATTCTTCCTAGTGGTTAATTGCTGTACAAGGACAAGATATCCTAACACCATTAGAACAAATCCCTCTATTCATTCACAGAATGTAACTATATATCTATCCCAACCACTTTGAATGCACAGATACAAAATGGACATTCATCTGTATACCCTTTTTTTGTTAAGTTCCGTTATTTGAATATTATAGGTGTGTAAACTCAGCAAAATATTCTAAAAGAGTCCAGTAGCCCATAATACTATTGGGTCTTCCACTTCACTGGCAATGTCAGAAATTGTTGACCTGAGTCCCCTACACCTCCACATAACAGCATGGCTTTATTTCTCATATTTCATTTTTATACTTTTCTGGATGGTTAAGGTCAATGTAAAGCAGGACTTAAGCAACAAGAGTTGTAGGTTTTGGGTCTTATAAGGTCACTGAAATCCCCTCAGGATTTATCCTGAGATCCTGTACCTCACATTGTAGAACCTTTGTCAGTGTCAGCCTTGTGGATGAGTCACAGCCATTGCTTGGCCAATGTGCTCTCTGTGAAAGTCTGAGAGAATGTTTTCTCTCCATGTGATTCTCCTTAGGCACACTCTACATCATCAATCACTTTCCTCTTTGGCCCCATAATCTCCTTGATCAGAAAATTTGGGACACTACTGAGACAAATGACGTTACAGTACAGGTTCTCATATGTCCTGAGTCTTAATTGACCTTGGAAGGCTAGGGCCAAAATGTTGGCTTTCTTTGCAGCCCTCCTTTTTCTCTAATTTTGGTCTGCAAACTTAGGTTGTTAACCATCCAGAAGACAAGCTTATTGTTATTACCATACAACTTAGGCTGTTAAGTTTAACCTCACTATCTGTCTGCATAGCAAACATCTTAGACATAATATAGAACAGGTATTTATCATCGAGTATTGATATGTTGAACTTTAAGTCCCTACTGAATATGATAAAAAACATTTAAATATTAGAATATATTTTAAAAATAGGCATAAAGAATTATATACTTATGTTTACACATAAGCCCAAAAATCTCACCATATACAAACTTGAAGCAAGACAGTCTTGTCTCGAACCAGCAGGTCAGTCAACGAAGGTCACCTGGGGGAGGAGCGGGGAATTGAAGAGGGGACAAAGGACAGGAGATGTGAGAAATGGAGACAAGACAGTATTCTGATCAAGTCTCATTTATTCAGGGGGTGGAGGAATGAGGAAGTCTTAGCTCTTGGGGTCAGCAGGTATCTAGGCAACGGGGGAAGGTGCAACCCCTGGGGCATAGCACATGGTTCACAGGGAATGGGCAAGGTGAGAAGGGCCATAAACTTAACTCAGCAGGGGAGTAGAATGGATACTGGTTAATGGCCTCCCACAGAGTCCCACATTATTCCTTTTCCTGTCTCTTGCTTTCATTCACCACCCTATCTTTCTTGAACAAGCATCTACCTGAGAGACATCATAGCAGCAACTGTCATGTCATGACAAGCAGCCCATATTCAGAAGACCAGAATGACAGACACTCCAAGCATGAAACTACTATTACAAATTACCATCTGCAGTACAGTTGCTTAGTTCACAGGTATCAGTGTGTATACTTAGTCAAGGTGAGAATCTTTCCAATTTACTGCTAGATTAAAAAATCTTCTGAAGGTTCTCAGGATCATTGCCTTGCCCATCTTCTACATATAACTACATGGCTTGACTTATTCATGTTCCCTAGCTCTTCTTGCCCTCTCTTGGTTAGTTAGTCCTTGAGATCCTGCTTTCCTTTTACTTCTATTATATCTTTCTATTTGTATTTCTTCTTTGGAGTTCTTATACTAGGGAGACTATATGATATTTACACATGTGTGTCTGGTTTATTTCACTTATGACTATATGTTCAAGATGCATCCACTTCAATATAAAGGCTTTCAGTTTATCATTCGTAATAGCTGAATAATATTCCATTGTGTAAAAATACCACATCTTTTTCAACCATTCCTCAGGTGATGGACATCTTGTTTGTTTCCAAGATTTGGCTATCACAAATTGTCCTGCTATAAACATAGGCACACATATATCCCTATGATATGATGTTTTCAGATCCTCTGGGAAAATTCCCAGTAGAGGAATAGCTGGTTTAAATGGGACTTC
>NW_004524590.1:383895-400036 GCF_000260255.1 Octodon degus | reverse complement strand
CCTATGAATGTCTTTATGAGTTAAATGTGTTTCTTGTATACAGCATATTGTTGGATTTTGTTAGCTAATCCACTTTACCAGTCTATTTCTCTTAATTGGTGAATTGAGTCTATTTACATTGATGGTCAGAATTGAGATGTATTGACTTACGGTTGCCATGTTATTACGTGTTGTCGTTTACTCCTTTTTCTGCTGTGTTTAATTGCTTACCCTATTTAGTTGGCTGATTCTGATCTCATTCGTGGAGTTCTGATCATTTTGGTCCCTCTCTAGAACATCTTTCGGTAGCCTGTGTAGGGTTGGCTTTGTCCTCATGAAATTCTTTAGCTGTTCTTTGTCATGGAAGTATTTCACTTCTCCATCAAACTTGAAAGAGAGTTTTGCAGGGTATATAGTCTGGGCTGGAATTTATTTTCATAGAAGACTTGAAGTACTCTGCTCCATGCTCTTCTTGCCTGCATGGTTTGTGAAGAGAAGTTGGCCATAATTCTGATGAATTTTCCTTTGAATGTGATCTGCTTCTTTTCTCTAGCAGCTTTCAGTATATTATTCTTGTGCTGAGTTTCTGGGATCTTGACTATTATATGTCTCGGTGTGTTTTTCATTGGATTGAGGTTCCTTGGCGTTCTGTTTGCTTTGGTTACCTGAATGTCAGATTGTTTCCTCATATTTGGGAAGTTTTCTGCTATTACTTCAGCCAACATTTTTAAATGTCATTTGTATTGACTACTTCTTTTTCATTGATGCCTATTAGTCTCACATTGTTCATCTTTGCATCATCTTGCAGGTGATGGATTATTCTTTCCTGTATCCTCGTGGTTTTTAGGAGATCCTTTCTTACCTTTTCACTAGCCACACCAGCATCTTCAAGATCTGAAACTCTGTCTTCATATTCACTTAAACGGTTTTGCAAGCTTGTGATTGAGAGTTTATTTTCCTCTTTGATTCTGCTTCATGCGATCTATTTCTTTCCTGTATTGCTCATTCAAGGAATCTGTCATTTTTCTAATCTCCTCTATTTTTTTATCGATGTCTTCTTTAGAAGCAGTTATAAATTCATTTACTGCAGTATTTTTTTCAACTTGGGTTTCCTCCCTAAGTTTCTATAGTTGCTTCTTTTCTTCAGATGCTATGAGTTCTGACAATTCTTTTTTTATTTTAGAAAAGAATTGCACTCTGAGTTCCTCTATATCTTTCTGCTGTTGCTTATTTACTATCGATGCTATTAATTCATGCATTTGAGCCGAGCTAGTGTCCTCCGCACTTGTTCTGAGTGGGCATTGGGTTTCCTCCATGTTTCTGCATTTGATTCTTTAGTGCAGATGTTATTAATTCAGGGATTTCTTTTTTTATTTCCAATCTGAGTTCCTCTATACCTTTCTGCAGCTGTTTCTTTATTTCAGAAGCTGTTGATTCATTACTTTTAGCTGTGTGATTCCCAATTTGTTCTGTTTTAGTGTCCTCTGCACTTGTTACAGGTGGGGTTGGGTTCTGAGGTTGCATTTTGTTCCTTCTTGTCATTTTGCATAGCACTGTCTTCTGACCTTTATTGTAGATCTTCGTTGTAGTTATAACCTTAGCACGTACTGAAGTTCAGGTGCAGATCTACAAAGTTTTTATTTATCCAGCTGTGCCTGGCTTGGGTCTGGTTGCTGTGCTCAGCTCCTTCCTGCTGCTGCCCTTGGGGGTGAACCTGTTGTGCCCCTCTGGCAAGTTTTTCTGCTCCTGAACTAGCTGGGTGGTTCAATCCTCTACACTCTCTGCAGGGATTGTAGCTGCAGGGTTACACCCCAGGCCTGTATGCCAAGCCTGAGCTGAGCCTGGAGCAGACAAGGTGGAGTAGGTGTAGAGGTAGCTCTCCCACACACTCACCGGGCCTGGGCTAGTACTGGGTCTGTGGGTTCCCGGAACGCAGCAGAAATTCCTACTGGGCGGGTGGTGTGGTGGAGGTGCTGTGCAGTAATGGGGGGCATCCCAAGGGGGTGGAAGAGGGTCTCACCCATGCTGCGCCTAGGCTGGGACTAGTAATAGGTCCCGCCGGTGCAGGGTAGCAGGAAGCTCTCCCACACTCTCACCGGGCCTGGGCTAGGACTGGTTCTGTGGCTTCCTGGAATGTGGCAAAAATTTCTACTCCCAGAACTCCATTTCACAGCAGGCACAGAGCCAGTGGTGCTCTAGCATCATCCCCAGATTTATCAAGAAATGAACAGACACCCATAAGCCACACATAGACATATCACGGGACACAAAGGAAAATCTTGAACACTCTGTCACTTCCACAGTTGAGTAGCTGCTTCACTTATGTCAACCTGAAGTGATTCTTACTTCAGGTTTACAGTTGTCATGTGTCTTTCCCTATGCTCTGTAAAGAAGAGCTTCAAAGCCAGTCACCTCTATCACCTGGCGTGCTCCTCCTTGTATGGAGTGGGGACAAGATGCTGAACTCAGAACGCTTCCCAGGGGAGCCATCAGAGATGGAGCCCAGAGCAGAAGCACCAGCATAGTGCACAAGCAACTGAGCTCTCCATTCTAGACCCGGGATGAGGAGGCAGGACCAGCATTTCATACTCAGAGTGGGCTCCGTGAAGAAAGGATGCACCTGTTTCTATCAGAAGCAGACAGTACCCCTCTAGCCTGGTCCTGTGGTAGTTGATCTCAGACCTAATCTCTTATTTGTTCCTTTATTTCTATATTCTTTTCTTTTCTTTCACGTTATGGCTTGTTTCTAGGTGTTCCACTGAATCTCATGCTGTAATAGGTGGCGCTTTTCAGAAGTGGGTGGATCCAAGGCATATGGCACTAGATTAAGGATGTGTGTAATTGGATAGGTCCAGTGATTGGTTTCACGTAGTTCTGTATATGGATAACGGGACGAGCCACCCTGGGTGTGGTGCCACTACCCAACAGGCTTGTAGCAGCTTGACTGGGAGAGAAGGGAAAGGAAGGCTCCCCGTTTGCTGCCCGCTGCCTGCTATGCCATGGGCAGTCTCTGCTCTCCCATGCCCCCTGCCATGCTGCCTTGCTTTGGAGCCAGGGGGCTATTTTAGGTATTCTGTCCCAGAAACGAGAAAATAATTAAGATACTCTCACACAGCTACCTTTTGTTAAGCCTACAGTTTCAGCTTAATAGAATGATGGGAAGCTAGGATTTTTCCCCCCACTTTTTAAGTTCTACATGAGGAAAACTAAGCTACAACTCTAGGCTCAGACTTTCCAGGGATGATGGCTTGAGAGGACAGGCTGTGGAAGAGATGAAGCAGTCTCACAATCCAGCTGGCAAGGGGATGTCTTTGGGCCCATTGTCTTGTATTCTTACTTCCTACAGTGCACAGAGATCAGGAAAACAAACATGAGAGGTACAGCACCACACAGAGCCCCAAAAGTGTTCTTCATGCCATCCATCTACGCTGGCACCTGGTACTCCTCTCCTACCAAGTGGCAGGAGACTGGATGACAATGCCTGGGGGTGTACCCAGAAACAGAGTTGTCAGAGCCACGCCATCCAGAGGTACCTGGGTAAGCATAAAGGCCTGTGTGAAGATCCTCACAAATTATCTCTACCAAATAGTGCCAGTCCCTAGGAAAGGGGTAGCCTCATCGGCCCTATAGGCAGTCCTGCTTCATCAATATTAGAAAGATTGGTCAGCAAAATTAGACTTGTCAATTCTGAACTACCTTTAGAATGGTGACCACTGAAGTACCCAGGGCCCGTGTTAAAAAGGTACAAGCCCTTCAGCACAATCAAAAAGATAATCTGGATAAAAGCAAAAACTTCTTATCATTTCAAGATCCAGGACAATCACTACATGAATGAGAAAAAAAATCAGCAGATGCCAATCCTGAGATTAATGAGATGTGGGAATTAGCTGATAAGGAATTTGGAGTAGCTGTCCTAAAAAATTTTAATGAGAAAATCTCAGAAACAAAATAGAAGTTATAAAATGAAAATAATAGTGCTGAAAATTATAATAAAAGATATTTTTTAAAGTGTATTAAATAGGGGGCCGGGGAAATGGCTCAGTAGAATAAGTGCTTCCCTGGCAAGTGCAAGGGCCTGAGTTCAATTCCTGATTCTGCAAAAAAAAAAAAAAAAAGTGTATTAAATAGTATGGAGAAGAAAGAATGCTGTCAGCAAAGTTGAAGACAAATTGAAAAGTAAATTTCTCAATCTGAGTAATACAAGACAACAGACAGTGTGAGGAAGACACATATCTATATCCTGAAGGGAAGAAGGAGGGGAGTGCCAAAGGAATACTTGCAGAAAAAGAGCTGAAAACTAATTTGACAAGAGGCTTAATCTGAGCAATCCCCAAGTAGAATCAGTGCAGAGCAATCCATGTCAGGAATATCATAATTAACTTGTGGAAGTCAAAAAATTAATCCTACAAATAGAACATGATTTTTTACCTCCAGGAACAAGATAGTGAAGAATAAAATATACCCTGTATGAGTAGCATGAAGTAGTGAAGAAACAAAGGCCACAAGATTGGAAAGCAAATACAGAATTCTCCCCACCTGCAGAAGAGACAATTTCTATGTAAAAAGTCATGAAGAATCTAATGGAGAAGAAAAGGAAAACAGTTTAAAATGAAGTGAACTCAGCAGCCATGTCACATTATACACAAGGACAGAGAACAAAAGCCAGGCACACACATATGCTAATGACCGGCACACTGAAATTGAAATTAAATATACACACATCTATATATAAGTTCACTGAGGAAATTAAATACTCAGGCATGCTCCTAAAGGAACATACAGATACTGAGCATCATAAAATATCGATGAGAGAACTCAAAGAAGACATACATAAATGGAGATACATATTATAGTCATACTCTGAAGACTTCACTGTCAGGGGTGCCACTTACTCCCAACATGATCTACATGGACTCTACCCAAAATTAAAAATGTACTATAAAATTACAGTAATCATGAGTATGTCAACTTGGTACCAAATGTATGAACTAAAGTGTAAAGAATGATGTATAGGACCTCATCAAAATTTTAGTTTTGCTTACCTTCATCTCACCAGAAAAGGATCAAGTGGCCAGCTACAGACTGGAAGAAAATGTTTGAACAGCATACAGTCAGCAAAAGATGCCTATCAAGGGCCAGGGTTATAGTTCAGCAGTACAAGCACTTGCCTGGCAAGTGCAAGGTCCCTAGTTCAATCCCTGGTGCCGGGGGACAATGCCCACGGACAGCATACAGTGATCTTTCAAAACTAAGAAATAAAAATGTAAATGAAATTGATGAAAAAATAGACCAGTGAGGTGAACTTTTTTTTTAAAGAAAGGACATACAGATGGCAAATAAACACATCTAAAAATGTTCCACATCAGGTATCAGTGAACTAAAAAATAAAACCTGAGATATTACTTTATGCCTACCACAACAGCTAAAATAAAATAGTGACAACACCAAAGACTGGTGAAGATGCAGAGAAACTGTATTACTGTTACATGTAAAATACTGCAGACACTCTCGAAAACATTTTGACAGATTTTATAGTACAAAGCTTGCAATTCCCTTGTGGTCCATTAAATATGCCTTTAAGTTTATCACAGAAAAGCAGAAAGAAAATCCACAAAATCTCAGAACTAAAAACTAGTCATATAGGGCTGGAGAGATAGCTCGGGGGACTAAAGTGCCTGCTTAGGCAAGCACAGGGACCCTGATCCCCAGCACCACATGCAGCACCAGCCCCACCCCAGGGCAGGCTGAGCTGGCCACAGAGTCCCAGCGTAGTGCTGTACGCCTATAATCCCAGTGCTGGGGAGGTTGAAAAACAGGAGGACCACTATGAGTCAGAGCTGCATAGTGAGACCCTGTAACAACCAAATACATTGAAAAACAACAACAACAACAACAAAAACTAGTCATATAAAGTCCCCCCAAATGAATGCTGATGGCAGCTTTATCTGTAATAATCAGCCCAGATGTCGCTCACATAGAAATGTTGGGCCACGGAGATAGCTTGGCGGACACGCCACTGCCTGGCAAAAATGGAACATTTAGCAAATGTGATACGCAAGTTCACAAAATACTATGAAACGATCAAAAGGAATGACACACTGAAATATGCCACAGACTAGACAAACCTCCTGGGAAACACTCTGAACAGATACCAGCCAGAGGCAGGAGTTTGCATGCTCTAGAATTCCATTGATACTGCGTGTGTGAACTGGGGAACCTAGGGAAGTGGAGGACAAGGGAGGGACTTCACAGGCCAGCCTGGGGCATGGGCTGGGTCACTCTGCAGGGACGCTGGGGAGAGTGCCGATGCAGCAGTCCTTGAGCATTAGATTGGTTGTAGTGGTGAAGTATGGAGCTACATACGTCATGAAACTTTCCAGGGCTAGATGCATTTGTGTGGAGACAAACGAGCACAATTAACATGACTAAGCTGAGTAAGATCAAGCCACATCAACACTCTGATTTTGATAATATGATTTCTCAAAATATTACATTGGCAAAAACTAGATAAAGTACACAGGGAAGCTCTGTATTATACATCACATGCCATACAAATCTATAATTAATCTCAACATGTTTCCAATAAAAGAATGATCTTTTAAAGATCAAACAATTCACATTGACATCTCTTCTTGTTCATTTCTAAACTGTGTCTCTAAGAAGCATCCAGAAGTCATGGAGACATTGCTCAGTTTTTACTTGAGAGACCACACCTTGCCCCTGCTTCCTCACTCTGCCTCTCTTGTCACAGTTTCTGGGGCATGGAGAGTCACTGGGGCTTGGAACACAACAGTCCCTGGTTTAGAACAGGGACTCATGGGCCCCCTCACCAGGTCAGTGGAAGGGATAAATGAGATGAGGTGAATGTACCACAGTTCAGGTCCATAAACATAACTTTAAATATTATGGAAGCAATCCTTTGAAGCTAGTAGACTGTGAAAACATGGTGTACATCACCACTTCCCCTCATCTGAGCAGCTCCCAGAGTTCTCTGTGAGCACACACCTACTCTGTGCAGCAGATGGTGTCAGAGGAGTAAGGACAGATGTGCTGGCAAAGGCCTGGTGGACACGATGCCTTGGGCAATGGCTGGCTCAGGTCCGGGCAATTGGGCACTTCTTAGGCCAAACTTGGCTCAGTTGGGTCAGTCAGAATGAAGTCCAGGGTTCTGACTAACATGAACAGGAGGCTGCCTGCCTCCTCCTTCAGTGAGGACAAGGAAGCCTGTTCTGAGCTCCTATGGTTCTGGTTAGCCATTCTGCAGCCCAGGGACAGCCAGATGGGGACAGATAAGAGCCCTGCACAGCCTAGAGCCCGAGCCTGGGCTGCTCCTGGCCTTCTGAAGCCTCCTTCAGGTAACAGGAAAGGAGTCCCTTGGGGTGAAACTAGATTGAACTGTTTTTTCTGTTACAGAAAAAGAATTCTGAGAACTCTGCACACCCATTTGTTTTTTCCTTGATTGTGCTAAATAAGCTCACCAAGGCTTAGAAAGTTTAACTGAGCTGCAGAGCATTGGTAAAATGTTAATGAGAGGTCCCCGGGTGTTCCCAGAGTGCCTCAGCACAGGGTGGGTGGGGTAGTGGGCATCTGGAGAGCCAGGGCTCTTCTAACCCTCCCTAGTGCTCATCCAATCTCAGGCCAGCACGATCTCCTTGGAATCTCTGTGACCCCATGACTTATTCCATGGCTACCTTTGACTATGGTGAGACTGAATATTTGAAAGTGTACATGTATACTAGTGTGGCCCAAGGGGGTGAAAGCAAAGTACCACAGAGCCATCAAGGCTCACAGTGGGAAGTCAGAGCCAGTTTCTCAGGACCTTGTTGCCTGTCAAGTAGAGCAAGATTGTTTGCAGCAATGTCAGCCTATTCCACGAAAGTATTGTCTCTTTCCTTTCCTTTCTGTCATATTATGCTCTCCTTCATTGCTTTCATAAAGTCTAAGTATGATAGTTAATTAATTAATTAATTAATTAATTATCAACTTGAGTGCAAAGTCCCAGCTGAAGTGAGTCAGTGTGGTTCTGGGCATGGAAGAACCACTTAAAAAGGGTTGTTTATTTTGTGGATTTTGTTTATTTGTTTTCTTTTGTGGTACCGGGGCTCAAACTTGGGACCTTGCACACACCAGTCAAATGCTTGTGCTACTGAGCTGTCTCCCTGGCCCTGAGGGTTGCTGTTGGAGCAGTATACAAGGAAAGCAGGTGGGAAGGGCTTCTGCTAATTTCCCTGGAGGAACTTGGACTACTGGTCCAACCAGCGGCGGAACTTGGCATCATTCTCACAATACTTTTTTGAGTTGCGTACAAAATTGCAACTAAAAATTGCAGAAGACCTGGAGGGCCTTTGCCTCCTGAGAGGCTGGTGTATGAAGCTATGAGTGTAAAACTGAAGATGTGGTTGAAACCCCAGAAGGGTAGAGAAACCAGGAAAATGGGCGGTATGAGGAAAGTCCCAGAGAGACCCTGTAGGCCCTTACTAAGACGAAGAAAGAAGAAGAAGGAGGAGGAGGAGGAGGAGGAGGAGGAGGAGGAGGAGGAGGAGGAGGAGGAGGAGGAGGAGGAAGAAGAAGAAGAAGAAGAAAAAGAAAAAGAAAGAGGAGGAGGAGGAGGAGGAAAAAGAGAAGGAGAAGGAGAAGGAACAGGAGCAGGAGCCAGAGAAGAAGAAAAAGAAAGAAAAGTCCCAGAGGGTGAACAAGGCCAGCCCATTAGCTCCTGCTGAGCTGACACTGAGCATCTGATCAGAAATTTTCTGCAACCTGGGAAGGTCCTTTTGAGGTTTCTTATAGAATTTTTTCTAGTTTCTTGTAGAAAATCAGCTTGCCTCAAAAGAAAGGCGAGGGGAAGCTACTCCCCCTGACTGCAGCCCTCCAAACGCCTGCAGCCTTCTGCTGTGATGTTCAGTGGCAGGAGCTAACGTGTTCCTCCAGATGGGTGTGTGGCACGGGTCACAGGCTGTGTCTGGCAGCTGCTTTTCATCAGCAGGGCTGTCTCCAGGTGTCTGCAGAGGGAGAGCTCCAGCGGCACTGTGAGGGCAGCCTCACTTAACTTCTCTTCCTGCACACAGTTAAGCACCCATTTTTGTGGCTACACTCACTGCTCAAGAGGGTGAAAGGAATTCTGCAATCTGCATCTGTATCAGGGGTGTGTCTGGACAGAGCTTCCTAGACCACCCAGGATACCCCTTCACACAAGTCCCTTGGGGACACCTGGCAATTGGGTTTAAACTTGACAACCTATGCTGCAGGATACATATACAGAAAGCAGTTGGCTTACAACTCAACAATTTGTCGTAAGAGAAGGCTCTGGTTTCAAGTTTATAGTGGTTCAGGCAAGTGGCCCCTTAACTTCTACTCTTGACACACTGTTAAACCTTTGGAGAGCTGGGTGTCTAATCACTGAGGTGAGGACAACAGCTTTTGCATCCAGGATTGTCCATAAGAATTGAGAGAATACAGCGATACCACATGAATGAGGGCCCTTGCTTCCATTCAGATGCGGAACAAGCATTCAGCTGAGTGTAAATAAACCAAGAATTATGATGCAGAGTGACACTTAGGAACTCCTCTATCCAACCAGCATAGGGGAACAGAACCTAGACTTCTCCTTCCATGAGAAATGAGTGGCCAAAGCTCTGAAGGAAGAATTAAAACTGAGACACTAAGCAAAAGGAGAAAGCTCCCTCGGAAGTGTAAAGAAAATAAGGCGAGTACTGCAACGGCCTGCAAGTGCCTCAGCTAACTGACCTGAGAGGATTTCCAGGTGTTGGGGGAGAGAGGGGAAACTGAGGCAGAGTTTTGCATTCTTCAGACAGAGAGGAGGCAGGACCCTTCTAGGCTGCAGCACTGCAGTGAAGGGGGCTGCTTAGAGAGCTACGTTTTGGAAAGCCCACCACAACGGTCCTCACTGACGTGGCCAGGCTGAGAAGGTTAATCCAGAGCAACACAAGGCCAGCCCAAAGGGTTCCAGGCACAGTGCCCACGCTCCCAGAGGACGTGGTGCTCGTTCCCATGAACCCAAGTGCAGCACGCATGATTCCTGCTCCTCCAGTGTGGTCCTCGGACAAGACAGCTGGCACAATTGTACTGCTGATTTCTGCTGGTCTATTCAAAGGAGCAGTTAATGCTTAAATTTTTTTCTTCTCCATTTTAATTTCTTATAACTTTTTTAAAAATTTTATTTATTTGTGTGTGTGTGTGTGTGTGTGTGTGTGTGTGTGTGTGTGTGGCCAGCTCAGCCCACCAGGGGGCGGGGCTGGCTGGCATGTGGTGCTGGGGGATTGAACCGCAGTCCCTGTGCTTTGCTAAGCTTGTTCTAAGTAGGTGCTTTAGACCACTGAGCCATCTCACCAGCCCCTCTTATAACTTTTTAAAACCAATTTTGCATGCCTATATCTGGTAATTAAACAACTAATTTGAAGATATCATTATGCAATCCAACAGCCATTGTTGAATTTCTATTATATTGTTCAGTGAAATTCTGTATTATTACTAATTCTGTTTACTATTTATTGTTCTCTTTAAATATAAAAAGGTGGGCATGTGGAGGACCTCGTGTGGGTCACTTCCTCGCCACCTTGGTAATCTGCAATTTCTTGAAGTTGACCAGTGGGAGGATTATTCTTAGAACTGATCATTTAACATCAAAATGAAGCAAGATGGCACAAGGAACCCTGCCTACACCGTGGATTATGAAGATTTTGTGCATGTGGTAGAATCCCTTTGAAAGTGGAGATTCAGGAAATCTAATCGCATATGGTGGCAAAAATTATATAGTGATTGGCATATGTACATTTCAAGAAGAAGAAGCAGATATGGAAGACATTCTCTATAAAATTACTATGAGCATTTCACCATGGAGCGAGGATCGATGGCACAGGCTGGAGCCCAGAGACTGGACTTGATTCATTGCCACCAGTCATCAAATTTCATACATTAGCTTCGGAAAATCAGACTATTTACTTCAGATCTTCAAGATAAAGCTGAATATAAGGTTCTAGAGGGCCACTCAGTTTTCATCAATAACTTAGCATTTGATCCCAAAGAAGGCCAGGAAACTGCAAGTGCAAGTGACAACGACACTACCTGCAAGATTTGGAACTTGGAAGGAAGGCAAACTCTCATTTTGTTCTTCGTTCCCCTGGAATGAGTGTGCGCTGGCATCCGGAGGAGAATTTTAAGCTGATGGTGGCAGAGAAGAATGGAGCAATCCGGTTTTACGATTTTGTGACCCATCAGGCTGTTTTGTCTCTTGAATCAGAACAGATACCATTAACGTCAGCATACTGGTGTTTGAAAAACACCTTCAAGGTTGGGTCAGTTGCAGGAAACGATTGGCTGATTCGGGATATCACTCGGTCCAGTTATCCTCAAGAGACAAGCCTTGCTCACGTGGACCGAGCCTGCTCTTCACGAGGTCCGCGATCAGTGTGAGCTCATTTGCTACCACGGGTTACCCGGGCAAAATGGCCAGCGGGCTTCAGGTTCACCACTTGAGCACCCTCAGCCCATCCTCGCATGCTCGGTCCCCGTGGGAGCCAGCCTCTCCTGGAACAGGACGCTCCAGGTGTGAGTGCCAGGAGGAGCCGCAAGCTGTCTTTCTGGGTCGCCGAGGTGTGACCTAACGGCCTCTAGATTTCCTGTTCCTAAACTTTATTTTCTACTACATACTTTGAAGAATTCCTTATTTTTATATCAAATATACTGTAAATTTTAGAAGTCTCTCAGTTGTTGCTTTTTTAAAATAAAATATTGGTGTTTTAAAAAATAAAAAAGTATAAGAAAGACATGGAATATTTTACATATATCAAAATTAAACTTACATAGTTTAAAATAACAGTGTTTGAGATAAAATACATACAATGAATAAGGTTAGAATTCAGCATAAGAACTGGAGAGAAAAGACTGTTGAAACTGGAATAGTATTAGAAACTGAAAAATAAAACAGAGAAAAACTTCAAGAAACAAAAGAAGTGTCAGTGGATGGAGGGACAATGTCACCCTGCCTGCTGCACACACAACTGGAGCCACTCAGGAAGAAGGTGCTCAACAGAGGGAGGCAGGAAAAAAATATCTGAGATGAAAATGGCTAAAGTTTTTCCAATTTGATTAAATCTATATACCTACAGTTACAAGAATATTGATAGACTTCAAATACATGAAAAATAGATTATTAAGAGTGCATGAATAAATATCATAATCAGATTTCTCACAAACAGTGATAAAGAAAAAGAATCTTAGGGGCCAGGGAGATGGCTCAGTAGAATAAGTGCTTGTCTTGCAAGCGCAAGGGCCTGAGTTCAATCCCCGGTTCTGCCAAAAAAAAAAAAAGAAAGAAAGAAAGAAAGAAAGAAAGAGAATCTTAGTAACTAGAAGAAAAAAGAAAACAGGAGAGGATGCAACACTACAAATGGCATGTGCTCATCACAAAATCCGCACTGAAATTCAGTCCCCATTGAGGTGGCAATAAAATATGTGGCCTTCAGGGAAATGATTAACTCATAAGTGTCTCACTCTGGTAGACACTGTCTAGAAGGGACACAGGGAATAAGCAAAGACCCTCATGCCCTTCTCCACCCCAAGTGAATGCAGTGCCCACCTTCCTGTCCTGTGACAACACAACCTCAGCGCCCTCTTGAAAGCAGCGCCCCTCCCACCGTGGATGACGACATTGTGATCGTAGACTCCTCAGCCTGCAGGACTGTGAGAATTCTGTGTCCGTTTCTATTCTGCATAAATCATGCAGTCTCAATTACTTTGTACAGAACACATAGAGTTCAGTCAAGAAACTAGTAACTTTATCATGGCTGCTGCCCCAGGGCTTGTATATGTCTGCTACTGTGGGTCTCTGAGATATGTACAGGTAGCGAGATAGTAAGTCCCCAGGGAAAAAAGTCATCCAAAGAGAAATACCCATAATGAAGGACACTGCAGGAAATGGACACCCTTGAGTGGTAGAAAATTAGCATATTGATACACAGTCTAGATGCAGGTTATTTATCCCCCTGCCTGGCACAAGCTGAGTGTCACAGGTGAAGAGCAAAGATCACGTGCCCTTGGCTTCACAAACATGGGAGAGGGGCCAGCTGGCCGTGGACGCTGGCCGAGACTGCTAGATACAAGAATCCTGATCTCCCCTTCACACTGTCCCAAAGACTTGTGTACAGCTGTCTGATTGGGCTGTGCTGTGTAGGTGGAAGCTGTCTCCTCCCAGGAGCTAGAATTTTGATGCTGGGAAATACAAACAGCGTTTGATGCCAGTAGTAAGCTGGGAACCCAAACCTGGTTCTTACCTGGGTCACCCAACAGCTTCTTAAACATCTCCACAATCAGAATTTTCAGGGATGATGCCAACAGAGTCATACTTTATAAACCCAGCCACCACCATCCAAGCAGGTCTCAGAACCACCATTCTGGTAGGATTACAGCTGGGGAAGTCCTGGGCCAAAGTTATTGAAGCCAAACTCACTTTCCCCAGGTGTCAAGCTTGGCCTAGGGATGCCTCTAATAACACAGTGTACTGTCATTCTCCCCTTTACAACCATTTGCATGGAATAGGAACATAGCAGAGTTGAAGAAATGATTCATTTGCCATTCCAGGTGTACCTGGAAGTGGTGTGTGGTTCCGTGTTGATCTGCGCGGTGCCCCATGGATGGCCAGAGTGCACAAGGTGGAGCTGAGGGACCACCGACCACAGCTATGGCACAAGTGGGGCCTTGGGTAAGGGGCCTGCCGTGCTGCCCAGAGCCTGTCTGATGAGTCTGGGAGGAGGCAGGGCTCTGCTACCCCTCTTGAGAGCAGAGGCTCCAAACTCCTCTCCAGGCAATAGTGTGTGTGTCTCCATGAGACAGAAAGTAAATATCGGGGACCCCAAAAGAAGCTTAGTGGAAGGAAGGTCCGTGTAAGGCTAAGAGTAACCAGAAACACAATGCAGGCAAATTACATTTCTATCACATGATGTCTGGCCTAGGCTGCAGATGCTTCAGGCCTCTACCTTAACAATGGCCAAGGCCTTCACATTAGACCCCAAGACTGAAAATGCAGTGTTGGTGAGAATGGACCACAGTGTGAGATACAGGAGAAGAGAACCACCGTTGCTGCCCGAGAGCTGCTGTGACCACACAGCCTGGCTACAGATGGATCACCAGCGGCCTGGCTCAGCCTTTCACTTACTGGAGAATAAGACAGCAATGTTGAGGTACAGCTGGGCTAGATGACAACTTTAATTTCTCTTCCTTTCAAGCCAAGATTTAGACTTTGCTGGAAAGTAAGAAGCCCATGACTTGGCTATATTTTATAAACAGTGCCCTGTGGCAGCTCTCAACTCTCCAGAAATGAAAGAAATGAAGAGCTCACGGTCACTACCTCTGTGCTCAGGAGAATCTTATTGGTTTGGACACAGTAGAAGGATCTATTGAGAAGAATTTTTCCTTTGGCTAAACTTGTTGGACAAACAAAGTTTCTGGATTTGTCTTTAGAATTTTAGATGGATTAGTTCATTTCATTTTCAACACAATCCTATTTTCAGGATTGATTGTCCTTGTTCTTCACATGAAGAAATTCAAGTTTGAGAATCAAGGTGCATCCAACTGTCACCCACAGAAGGAGCTGAACAGTCAGAAATTTGTTCTCTTTCTTTTGGTCACTTCAGGCTGCTAAGCCAGCCCACTGTGATCTGGGAGGCTTAGAAACAACAGAAGCCTTCTTCCTACAGGCTGGGCCCTGAAGCCCTAGTCCAGCCACTAGAGGGTCAGGTTCCGGGAAGACTCTTCCTGACGGGAGGCTGCTGGTCTTCTCTATCCTCAACAACAAGAAGATCACAATGTATTCTTTTTCATGTGTACATGCTGGCAGGACCTAAGGAGTGTGTCCCTTGGGGTGGTGGCTCGTAACATATTATATCTTAATTCTGTTCATTTCTGTTTTCCTTCCATTCCCCTTCCTCCATCTCTAGATCCCTGTCCCATGTGCCAAAGAGAAACCTTCCTGTTTCCTGGTATGTTTTCTTTTGCCCTTTTTTTTTCCTTGTTAAAAAAAAAAACTTTATTCATAAACACAAAATTCATGAATTGTATTTCTTTTCAGAAGACAAAAGACTAGAATTATTTTGTGCATAGCTCATTTTAGGTTTCAATCTTGATTACTGATATTTATATTGTACTACTATTTGTACTATGTACACTTACATTAAAACAGTACTACTTTTATAACTTTAACAATCTAATGTTGTCTTCCTTGATTACCACTTAGTATGATTTCTGACTGAACGTTTACAATAACTTTTGTGTTCTTTCTTTAATAGAAAAAAAAAACTGTTACCAAGCAAACCTATAATATTTCAAAAAGGTCTTTTAAGGAAGTTTATCAAGGAACATAATTGAATATTTACCAAAAAAGTGAATTGTTTCTTGGTGAGCTCACCAAGTTAAATTTCTGTGTATAGTTTAAGACAAATATTTACAATAACATATGAAATGTGTAAGATTCCTTCAGCCATTTTAGACTCAATCTTATTACGTTAAGCCCCTGACCTACGAACATCTGAGCTGTGAATTTTCACAGGTGAACCAACTTCCCAGTAGGAACATTCCCAGTGTTCAGCTCACATCTTTACCTTACCATTTTAAGGTAACCATGAAAGTAAAAATGATTTTTTCTTGGTTAGTTTTTTAATGCTTTACATTGTATATTTGTGTCAAAGGTGTCTAAGTATCACTTTGTTGTACTCACAACAGATCCAATTTACGAATGTTCTCTGGGAATGTAACCAGTTCACAAGCCTGGGAGTTCATGTAGTTAATTCATGAAAGACTTACCACAAAAACCAATGCTCATAGATTTAGTGAGCTCAAAAAATAAGAAAGAAATCATTGGACTGAAGTTTATAAACTTGTTTTCTAGTCGTAGCTGTCCCACAGATACAATGGCGGGATTCTCTTCACTTTTCTTAGCCCGCTTCCTTGCTCTGCAGTTGGCAGCCACTAACTACCTACCTCCTAGAAGTCAAGTTGACAGTCCATGACCTCAGATGCTGGAAGTCTGGAAAGGAGGGCATCTGGATGCAATAACCTTGAAGTACTCTGTTCCAGAGTTAGTATTCTATGATATGAACAAGAGTACACTCATATTCAGTGTCCTGAGATTAATATACAAAGACTTCCAAGT
>NW_004524590.1:373462-382995 GCF_000260255.1 Octodon degus | reverse complement strand
TGGTAAGTAGATAGCAAATTTCATTTTACATTTTAGCTCCACACTCTCATGTTCAAAAACTTTCTGCAATCCCCCGAAGCACTTGTTGCTGGAAATCTGCTTTAACGCCATTTTTCTCCTGTTTAATTGGTATTTGCTTGTCTGTGCCACAGGATAGATCCTCGGGCGCGTGGGCGGCAGCGAGACGTCCACGGGAAGGGCGGGGACTCAACATTCTTTTGTCCTTTAATTTATTCATAATTTAGGTTTTCCCCATAAAAGACGCCACGTGACATTTAAAGTTGTGTTCCTGCAAGGTTCCACTCGCACACCCTCATTACTACTCCACAGTTCCCGATTCCTAATACTGTCTAGAGTGTCAGGCTATGTTTACAGAAAAGCCACTGTGATGTCTCTGAATTAGTAAAATTGCAGCCCAGGAACTCCCCTGGGGCTGATTACTAGACCCACGAATCTCCTGTCTGAATCTCAGGAAGGGCACCGGTGGTGTGGCAGCCAGACACAGGCTGCCCAGGGGTGGCGGCGTCCTCACGGAAAGGGCAGGGCACGCCGCGCGCACAGAGGAGCTTCCCTCCCTGCACCAAGGGCGCAGGGCCGGCCTGGCCCTCAGCACACATTCCATTAACAGCAAGTGAACGTGGTGATAGATGTGCGAGATAACATGGGTGACTCGGTCTCTTCATTGTTTCTGTTTCTGCTCTCTCCGAACACTGCTTTCTTCTTTCCCTATTTGTTTCCTGAGTGGAAATTCAAGAGTCGTGAGTTTGAGTTTTCTCCCTGTGCAGTGTTTGCGGAACCCACCCTGGGAATAAATCTAGCACTTGGCAACCTGATCCAACTGAGTCAGCTTTTCAGGCTGTACCTAAGAGCTCCGTGGTGCGGTGAACTGCAGGAAGACAGCCCCTCAGCTTGTGCTTCCTCAGATTCCTTGTTTCTCACAGCTTTAAGAGAGAAAGTCAGCATCAGAGTCTCAAGAGCCCACACCTTCCCAGCACAGGCTGAGAGTGCTGTGTAGCCCGCAGATGCGCAGATGCGTGAGGAGTTGTGAAGACTGAGGACGCAGCGCTCCAGGGGCAAAGCCGTGAGCCTCCAGGATGGCTGGTGCTGGCTTCCCACTGAGGCCCACCACCGTGCTAATACGTAAGTGGGACGTTATAATCAGGATTGAAAAATCAGACCTCAGACATGTTTCCTGTCAAGACCAGAGACTGAATTTATCCACTTTTCTGACACAGCTAAGAATTACAGACAAGTGTGTGGAAGGGATACTGATTGTCAGGGCAGTGAACAGCAAGGCCGTGAAAGGCAGCAAGGTCCTGGGAAATGGGGAGAAAGTAACAAGCTGAGCTCTGGTTGCCCTGATTACTGTCTCCGAAAAAGTCTAGGCCACAGTGTGGGTCAAAGAAAATCAGGTATAATTTCTGGTCTTCCTATAGAATTAGACATGGAAAATCAAGGAAGAGAAGGCAGGCTATATTCACAGGGCAGCATATGTGACAGGAGAGAGCTACTGTTAGAGAACTCAGAGACTGTCAGAGATGCTCAGAAATGCTCTGTGAGCTGTGGGCCACTGAAGCAAATGACTGAAACACACATGGCGGAGAAACACCCCCCAGAACTTAGAGAAAAGTTACACAGGGCTCGAGGTGGTGACTCTTTCCAAGAGCCAGGCAGCAAAGCCTTACATTTGGTGGAGAATCAATCAGTCCTAAGGAGGCTCTTACCCCAGCAATAGGGAAAATCAGCTTTAGTCTAGCTATTGTTTGGATGGAACCTAAGGAAACATAAAAATAAGCCATGAGATGTTGAAGTGTTTTCCTATTACCTAGATCTGGAGGTGGGGGAAGAATATTTATGGGAACAGAGAAACATTCAAAACGCTAAAATTTTTGTTGTTGTTGTTCAGTTAAAATTTATCAGGCATACAAAGAAACAGAAATGGTACCTCATAAGGAGAAGAAAAATTCAATTTCTAAAAACTGAGTCAAGAGTTTCCAGTTGTCTGATAAAACAGATAGACACACTGCTGCCTACTTTACTGAGGCAGTGAAAAATGCAGGACACAGAAGACTGGGAGGCACACAGGAGACGCCCTGCTGAGGGCCAGGAACAAAAGGGCAATGACTCTCCTGGGTGTTTCCTTACTGTTGTTGCTGCCTAACACATCCCAGATTAATGCTGAGGACGCTGGCATCTGGAAAATGAGTCCACACAGACCAAAGCACCAGCCAGGGGAAAGGGCAAGGTAGGTTGCTGAGCTCTCCTCCCTATGTGGTAGTAACAAGGTCTGCTGCCTGGCTGTGGTCTCTGCGTGTCATGTAGGAGGCAGGGGCAAAGGTGTCCTTCTCCTTTTGGTGAGTGCTAGATCAGCAGGCTCCTCCTGGCAGTCAGAACTCTCACCTTCTCAGCAGCAATGGCTCTCCTCCTCGCCAACGCAACTACATGACCAGAGCGCAGCACCGGGGTCCACACACGTGTGGTGGAATGCAGAAGTGCCCCCGCCTTCCTCATCTGCTGGACACCAGGGAAGCCCTGCTTATACATGCTGAGTCCCATGTGGCCAGCGGGATCCTGAGAAAGGTGACAGGAGATTAAGAAAAGACAAGACATAAGGGCTGGGGAGATAGCTCAGTAGAATACGTACCAACCTGGCAAGTGCAAGGTCCTGAGTTCAAGCCCTAGTACCACACACAAAAAAAAAAATAAAAAATAAAACAAAATAAAAATTAAAAAAAAAAATTACGGAGCCAGCCAAATAGCTCAGTTGATTAAAGTGCCTGCAAGCAAGCACAAGGGCCATACCTGCCCCACCCTTGGGGCTCGATGAGATGGCAATTGAGACTGGGTGTGGTGGCATGCACCTGTAATCCCAGCTCTTGGGAGGCTGTAAACAGGCAGATCACTATGAGTCCAATCTAGTAGTGAGACCCTGAACAACCTGTAGATCCTTCCTTAAAATAAAAAAAAAAAGACAAGATGCATAAGAAAAAAAAAAGAGAAGAACATGAAAGAAAAGAAAAGAAAAACAGACCAGGTGGGGCAAGACCCTTGATAGAGTGGCAGAAATGCAGGGCAGGCCCCAGGGTCCTTATTTATACAAAGTGAAGGGGAGCATGATGGGGTAGAATATGCATGCTCTAGGTGTTTTGCTGAGAACACGGAAAGTGAAGCTTCTCAGGGCTACTTGTGCTATAGTCAGCAGGGAGGACCCCAAGGCTTGATACCTGCTAATATGCAGATGACTTAGAAGTCCGCTCATTTGCATGGTCCAGTCCAGCCCTGGGTGTTGCTGCACTGGCTCTGCTCTAGTCCTAAGGAGTCCACAGACCTCTGGTTTAGCTCCTTCTCAGCCACTCTCCGCATTCACAGAAGGCCAAGAGGCAGATTTCATAGCATAGTATCCAAAACATATGTTGTATGTTTAACTTCAAAACAATTACTTTAATAAAAATCCCATCGCCACTGATCACATTAGTTCTAGGTGTCCACTATTTGTGCTGGTATAGGTGCCCTGATGTCTTGAATTGATTTGAAATGTTTACTTATGTTGGATATTTAGACTTTGAGGTGGCGACAGAAGTGGTGTGGCACTAGATCTGGTGAGTAGGGCAGATGAGGATACATCATAAAAGTTTTATAAGGTTGCCTTCCCATCGGATGGCAGCCATTCGCTGAAGTTTTGATCATGTCTCATAAAGACTTACATGAAAGAAGACTTCCAGAACTACTTCAGAAAGGTGCAAGGCTGATGGGATAATTGTGAGGGAATTGAAGGGGAGTATTCCTGGGAAATTAACAAGATGATTCTTTTATTGTAATAATAGGCTGTAAATTTAAGTACACACTGTATTTTTTGTCACTTCTTGTATACAGTTGAAACCAGTCATCCCAAGAACCAGCACCATCTCAGCTTGAGTCTAGGCAGCAAAGAGACACAGCATCAAGGGGATGGGACTGTTGGAATTATCCGGAAGAGATTTTTAAGCTACCCTCATAAAAATGTTTCAACAAGAAATTGTGAACTTTCTCAAGATAAAATAAAGCTTTACAACATAAATGGAAGTTATAAAGGAGCACAAATGGAAATTTGTGTAACACAATCATAAAAAGCTTACTGGTGAGTTTGATGGCAGAATGAAAATGACTCAGAAACAAACTCTGAATTTTAAGATAAAAAAATTATAATGTGAAAAAGAGGGAGGAAGTTAAAAATTAAAAGCTTCAGAACACTGTAGGGTTATAATAATTAAAAACCCTATATTTATATTACCAGGCCTAGAAAGAACATATAAGTGAAAACCTATTCAAATAATGTCTAAGATTTTTCCAAATTTGGCAAAATGAAATAATAATCTACCTGTCCAAGAAGATGCTTGTGACCTAAACATGATAAATTCAGAGAAATCCATGCCTGGAAACAATACAGCAGACTGTAAGCTACATCCATTTACACCCAAAGCCATGCTCACACATTCATAATTCATTCTCTTACGCTCTCTCCCCATACAGATAAATTAATTAAGCAGCAAGAGATAAATCAATTCAACAACAGCATATCCCCTTAAGAATGGTGGCAATCAGAAGGAAATGGCTTGACATTTTTCTCAAGTGAATCATCAGCAGAGTTCTGAGTTCCTGAAATTCCCATCAGGAATAAAGGAAAGTCAGAAAAGCAGAAAACAACAGAGTGAATTAATTATATGAAGTACTAATACTATGGAAAAATCAATAAAATTGAAAAATCTTTTTCAGGTAGATACATAAGCAAGAGAGATGAGGGAAGGAAGGACACAATAAATGGAGAGGGAGAAAATTATCACTAATAAATGGCTTATGAAATTTCACAATAGATACTATAGCCATTGAGAGAATAACATTTTAAAACACACATACTTCATACATGTGAATATATGGTATAGAGAGAATAAATTAACTTTTCAAAAGGCACAACATAACAAGACTTACATAGGGCCAACCAGATAGCCCAGCAGATTAAAGCACCTGCTTAGGCAGAGTGCAGCAGCCAGGGTTTGATCCTGGGTGTGCCATGCCAGCCCTGCCCCTGGGACGCCCTGAGATAGCAAGTGAGAATGGGCTGGACGTGGTGGCCCTTGCCTGTAATCCCAGCACTTGGCAGGCTGAAAACAGGAGAATTACTATGAGTCCAATCTATGTAGTGATACCCTATAGATCCTGTAGACCCTGTACCAAATACAAAAAAAAAGACTTACACAGTATGGGGCTAGCTCAATGTCATATCAGGGGGAAAAAAAAGACTTGCAAAGTATAGAATAGACAATTTGACCAGCCCTATTAATTTAGGGAAATTGGATTTTTATTTTTATTTTTATATTTTTTACTTTTTGAGATAGGGTCTCTGGACTTTTAATTTAAAGTCAATTTTGAGGCCCTGATGGTTTTACTAGAGAATTCTACGCAAGTAACATGAATTCTACAGAGACTCTTCCCAGAAATTATAAGGAAAAGCATACTTTCAAATTCATTTGATGAGGCCATATCACCCGATTATCAAACAAGAGAAAGGCAATATAAAAAGATAGCTAAATAGTAATAAACTTGATGCAAAAACATCAGAGAATATTATCATATATAATTTAGCACTATATAACATATAGCTTGTACAGGTATACACCATGGCCTAGGAGACCTTATTCTAAGTACACAAGGTCTGGTTCAATAGAAATTAACCGATATACTCCATGGTATTAAGAGGCTAAACGTAGAACAGCATGGGCAGCTCAATTTGTACACACACATCAAAATTCCATAGCGACAGTATTATGATAGAAATAAAATAAAAGTGGAAATGAAGGTAAATAACTGCAATTTGATTAAATGCAACTTCAAAAGCCTTTCATCTAAGCTTCTGCTTAGTGATAAAAGGCTGAATGTTTTCCCATGAATTGTTTGTATTGCTTCTCAGTGATGAGAAAGTAGCTAAGGCAATGTGCGCAACAGACAAACAAAACCATCAAATTGGTAAGTGGTTCTAATAAAGTCCTCTTCCATGTAGATCATCATCATCATCACCGTCATCACCGTCGTCATCATCATCTTCGTCATCATCATCTTCGTCATTATCATCTTCGTCATCGTCATCATCATCTTCATCATCATCGTAGTCATCATCATCATAGTCATCATCGTCATCGTCCTTGTCATCATTGACAGGTTATGGCCCTAGTAAGAATTGCTGAATTATTATGGTGGTCGTCTGACATGGCTGAAGCCTTTAAAACAACAACTTATCCCCCCAGCGACCTCTTCCTCCTCCTTCCCCACTCCCGTCCTGGGTACAACTCCCTTTGACCTTTCCCGCCCACACAAGGGAGCCTCCAATCAGCTCCTTACACGTCACTAAACCTGCCCCTCAAACTTCGCCCCCAGCAAAGGTCCGTAAAGTCTCAGGCTCCCTGCCTTGGGTCAGAGGATCTCCCATCTCCTGCCCTTGGTCCTCTCCCTGTGTTTAGAGTCAATAAAGGCTTTCCCTCCCCCATTTCTGCTTCTCTGCTGCGCCGCCACCACTGCCGCCATCGCTGTTGCCTCTGAAACCTATCAATCACCATCTTCGTCATCATCGAAACTTTACTCCTCCTGGGTCTCAGTGGTCTCCTCCGCCTCCCTTTAGATTTCCTCAACATGACCATGTCTTTACAGGAGTCCTTTTGTCTTCTTCTTAGATCTTTGCAGATTTGGCCTTAAAGCCTGAGCAAGGGAATGTTTGAAGAGGAATTGCGCAGAGTTAACTCCAGCCCAAGCCAGCGCTCCTCCCTCTGACCCAAATCTGCAATGGGGAGACTGCGCGTAAGCGTCCCAGGGGTGTGGGTGTGTACTTTTCTGTCACTTTTTCAGTAAGTATTCTGAAGTAGTAAGACAATAGTAAGTATTCTTATTCATGATCTTTTTCTTTCTTTCTTTTTTTTTTCTTTCAGGAAAGAGAACGCCACAGTTTTCCGTGGATCACATGGATGAGGATGATGAGTGTGAGGAGGTAGACACTGAATGCCATGTAAACACCTCCGTCTTGCTCCTAATGTCAGCCCTGCATGTTCACCACAATCATAGCCACACCGTGGCCACACTTCCTTATCTTCTCTGGCTTGACCTTACTCTACAGAAAGCTTTATATCCACAAGTTCACTGACTCTTTGACACGTGAAATAGTGGAATCTTGGATTAATCTACATTTAGAGTCAATTCAGTATGAATTACTAGTCATAAAGCTTCCTTCTGAAAAGAGCTTATAGAAAATGGCCCCTCACATGAAAATGATGTGCTAATTCACTTCTGATGGAATGCACCCTTGCAAGTATAGTTACGTGAGTATTCACAAATCTATTTCTCCATGAAAGCTCTTACCCAATCAAGTAGCATATGAGCATCTCTCACAGAACTTTCTCATAACCCTTCCCAGTCAATTCCTCCCATGTCAGACAATGAAAGTTAGGAAGGATCCCCATACTATAGCTTCATTCTGTCTGGTGGTATTTTGTTTGCTTGTTTGTTTTTGCAACTAAAACCCTTTATTGTTGCTCTTTGTCACATGAAGGCTGTGCAACAGTCCACTTGCTTCACCGGCCCCTAGTGCAGCCTCACACAGCTGCCATGTGTCCTCAATGTGCCAGTGGCTGGATGTCTCACTGGTGGCAATAGTCTTCCCAAGCTCCGTGCACGTGATTGTCAACTATGGCTCAGGGGCTGGGGGTGGGGCAGGAGAAGGTGGTCTGGGAGGCTGCAGTGTCTGCAACGGGGCTCAGGCGTGCACCTGCTGCTTCAGCCATAGGCCTGAACAATAGTAGGGGCTCTTGTTGTAGAGACTGCTGACAGGGAGCTGGGTGTACGGTTGAAGGTCACTGGTCACCAGTGCAGCTGCTGGTGCTGCTGCAGGTTGGAGCTCTGAGTAAAGTGCTTGCCACAGTCCGGGCACTATTAGGGATGCACATCTGTGTGGGTCAGCTAGTGGCAGCTGAGGTTGGCTAAAGAAGCAAATGTCTTGTCACAAGAATGGCACTGGAACAGCTCCTCACAATCCCCACACTGGTCCTGGATCTGGCTTGCAGACTCCTGGAGGTGAGCATCCAGGTGGGCCAGGAGTTCACTGGGAGAGAGGATGGGCTGGCTGCATTTGCCATACTGGAAAGGCCCTTCCTCAGTGTCTGCCACTAGCTCCCCTTCCAGGCTCACATCCTGCGTGGTTAGTGCCTCCTCTGACACAGCAGCCACAGAGTACACTTGGTGTGAGAGGACTTCTAGTGTGTTACACGGGCTGCTACACCCAGAACGTATGAACTGGTGGTGCTGGAAGAAGAGCGATGAGACAAGGGCTTCCCCAGGCATCATTTCCATCACTTCTGTTGCTATCTCTGCCATCTCTCCCAACAAGGACGACACAGATATAAACATCTCCACTGTCTCCGGAGACTGTGCGGGCAGCTCAGCCACCTCAGCCACAACCTGTATCATGTGGGCAAGCCAGTACCTGGAGAAGGAGGGGCAGGAGCCAGTGACATGCCACGAACCCAGGAAGAGGGGCTGTCTCAGGAGTCCCCTTGCTCATTGCATTACTCACTGGACTCTATCAATCAACAAATCTTACTGCAATGTTTAGGTTTCAGTCCTCAGTGATCCTCAGTGATCCTCAGGCCTCCGAAGGCCACTGCCACCCACACCAGCCAGGCATCTTAAGAGATCCTGCAGCTTCTAACACAGACCCTCAGCTCCAGGCATGCCCATGTCTTTATAGAAGCAGTACCACACAGCATGCTCTTCCTCTTGTCCTCCCACTCTGTCTCATTCCTGCTGGTGACCTTCTTCTACTCTTCATAAAATATTGTAAAATGTTTTTCATATATGTGTGTTGCATTTTCTTTTTAAAATTTAATTAACTAAGTTTACTGGTACACTTTAGATATGAATAATGAGCGCATTCATCACAGGAATGTGTAACTGTACATGATTTATCTTGGTCCTTTTTCTCCATTCTCTGCCCCTCCATTCCGGTGCCCTTCCCCTCCTTATTTACAAAAGCTTTGTTTCTGTTTCTTCCTTCTTTTCTCATGCCTTTCCTCCATCCTATCTTTCCTCCTCCTCGCTCTTCCCTAGCTACCCTTCCCACATAATTTCTTTGAATTTCACAGTATCTCCTAAACATTTAGTCCTTTTTTTCTTTTCTTTTCTTTTCTTTTTTTTTTTTTTTTTTTGAGGAACACATTTTATTGTAAAAATACATCTCATTAACAATGGAGTACCAAAAGCTGGCCATTAGAATAGAAAAACAAAATGTAAGAGGAGGGTTTTTTTATGTTTTCTGAAAATACAGAATTACCACTGTAATGACTGCCAACTCTCACTTCTTTTTATTTGGATTATTCCTAAATATTTAGTTCTTGTTAACACTTTTTGATTCTCAGACCAGACAAACAATGTAGTATGTAAAACATGTGGGGACTGGGGAGAAGGCTTATTGGAATAAACGCTTCCCTTGCAAGTTCAATCCCAAGTTAAGCAAAAAT
>NW_004524590.1:372264-372820 GCF_000260255.1 Octodon degus | reverse complement strand
TTTTTGTTTTTGTTTTTGTCTTTAGGTCTGCTGGTCTTCTAAGCTCCTCTAAACTCAACCCATTACTCACTGGACTATTTTTTTTTCATAATTTTATTGATAAACAGCAATGAGACAGTTTCAAATCAAATAGCTAGGACAATTTCAATAACTAACACACTGCATACATTCTTCTTAGTGGTTAATTGCTGTACGAGATGTGGACTTCACATCCTATTTAAAAACACCGTTAGAACAAGTCATTCTACTCATTAAGAGAATGTAACTATACATCTATCCTAACCACTTTGAATACACAGATACAAAATGGATATTCATTGGTATACCCCATTTTTTCTAAGTTCCGTTATTGAATATTATAGGTGCATAAACTCAGCAAAATATTCCAAAAGAGTTCATGAGCCCAAAATACCACTAGGTCTTCTATTTAACTGGCAATGTCAGAAATTATTGACCTGAGTCCCCCACAGCTCAACATAACAACATGACTTTACTTCCTATATTTCGTCTTTATACTTTTCTACTGGATGGTTAAGACCAAGGTAAAGCAGGACCT
>NW_004524590.1:340528-364239 GCF_000260255.1 Octodon degus | reverse complement strand
CTTAATGAATAGAATGATTTGTTCTAATGGTGTTTGTAAATAGGATCTCAAGTCCGCATCTTGTACAGCAATTAACCACTTAGAAGAATATATGCAGTGTATTATTTGTTGTAACTGTACTTCCGATTTGATTTGAAACTGTCTCATTGCTATCTGTTTATCAATAAAATTTTGAAAAAAAAACAAATACAATAACAACAACAAAGTTACAAGAAATTTAAAAAGAATGAGAATTAAAAGAAAAAATTAAGCATGAACTGCTCATTTCCAAAGACCAGTAGAGATCTGCAGTGCAATTTCGAATACTTTTCTTTTTTTTTTTTTACTTTATTTATTTATGTGCATGCGTGCGTGTGTGTGTGTATGTGTGTGTGTGTGTGTGTGGCCAGCTCAGCCCACCAGGGGGCGGTGCTGGCTGGCATCTGGTGCTGGGGGATTGAACCGCGGTCCCCATGCTTTGCCAAGCTTGTTCTAAGTAGGTGCTTTAGACCACTGAGCCCTCTCACCAGCCCCATCGAATACTTTTCTTAATAGCCATTCTAACAAATGCTAAGTGATATCTCATTGCAGTTTTGTTTGCATCTTCCAAATGATCAGTGATGTTGCTCCTTCTTCATAGCCCTCTTAACCATTTGGGTGCACGCAGATAGCTTGGATAATTGTACTGCTGATTTTTATTGGTCTATTGAAAGGAACAGTTAATGCCTAACCTTCTTTTCTCTTCTTTTAAAAATTTTAACCAATTTTGCATGCATATATCTGGTAATCTGAACAATTAATTTAGAAACAATAGTATGTAATATTAAAACTGCGTTGAATTCCTATCCCTTTGTTTGGTGAAATTCTGTATTGTTTCTGATTTTTTTGAACTATTTTTTTCTTTTTTAATTTTTTATTTATTTATTTATTTATTTTCTTTTGCAGAACCAGGGATTGAACTCAGGGCCTTGCACTTTTCAGGCAAGTGCTTATTCTGTTGAGCTACCTCCCTGGTCCCTCTTTTAATTTTTTTGCTTTTTGTATTTTTTAGTATGTGTCTTTAAGATCTATAGGGCCTCACTGTGTAGACCGAAGTTATAGTGACCCACCTGTATTCAGCCTCCCAAGCACTGGGATAAGAGGCGCATGCCACCACACCCAGTCTCAATAGCAGTCTCAGGGTGCCCTGGGGGCGTGGCCAGCAAGGCAAGCTGGGAATCTAACCCTAGCTGCTACATCTGGTTTAGCAGACTTTTCCACTGACCTATTTGACCGGCCCTTTCTTTTAATTTTTAAAAATATCTCTGAAAAATGTCTATTTAGACTTTTTGCCCATTTGTAAACTCAGTTATTTATTTGCTTGTTCCTGGTTTATATAAGCTCTTTACATGTTTTCTATTAACTGCTTATCCTATGTACAGTAAGTACTTTCCACAGCCTCTAGAGTACCTCTTCTCTTTGTTCCACTTTCTTCATAGTGCAGAACCATTTCAGTTTGTTGCCATCCCATTTTTATCTTTGCTTTTGTTGCCTATATCTTGGGGGTCATAGCCAAAAATATCATTTCCAGTGCCTCAAAATTTTCTCCTTATGTTTTGCCTTCTTCCAGGAGCTTTACAATTTTAGGACCTTTACAGTTTTAGAATCCACTTTGAAGGGCTGGGGAGATGGCTCAGTGGAATAAGCGCTTCCCTGGCAAGTGCAAGGACCTGAGTTCAATCCCTGGTTCTGCAAAAAAAAAAAAAAAAAAGAGAGAGAGAGAGAAAGGAAAAAAAAAAAAAAAGAATCCACTTTGAGTTGATTCTTGTGTCTGGCACGAGGCCTGGAATGCTTGGCCCAAACTACCCACCCAATGTCTTCCTTGTCTTCTCATTGCAGGAAGCCTCCAGTACTGTGTGTGCAGCTCCTGTGTCTCCAGCAGAACCAGAAGCACCTGCAGAGGTCATCTCCCACCTTCCCTCCTCTGGGGGATCCCTGTCTGTGCTGTTCCTTCAGTGGCTGCCAACCTTCGCTTGTGTATGCTTCCCAGTGTCCTTGGCCGGGGTTATAGATTAGTGGAAGACTTTCCATTACACTTTTAAAGCTAACGTGATGGTGTTTTTCCTACATTTTCTGGAATCATTGCTAAATATTGATAATTCACTTTTGAGGCAATTTGTCAAGGTTTAGGGGATCTATGTTTGTGAAACCAACTCAAGTGCTGTTCTGAATTTACCTCCATTCTGTGTGTGTCCCGGAGGAGGTGAACTTAAACTATTTTGCTCTCAGCTTCTACATCCATAGATTTAAAACAATAATGGAAATGATCATCACTATTTCAATAACAATTCTGCTGAGAGTATGTGTTAAAACACCTTAGGGAAATGTGGTTAGAACTGCTAGCCCAGCACCTGGCATGACATAGTCTATCAAAACTGTTAAGTATGAACCCAAGCAATCGACCAGACCATGCATTCTGACATGAGCAGAAGAGTTATTGGGGAGAGTCTAGCAGACCAAGACAGCAGTGAACAAGGCAAAGCTCAGTGTTTTTAAGGAGTGGGGAGGGGTGCTTGTGAGCTGGAACTACCAAGGAAGAGTTGATCTTGGCAGGGCTCCCTGGTCTGTGGGGGACCTTTGAGGCTAACAAAGGAGAGTTTCTGTGGTTGATGCTTAGGTCAAAATCAGGCAGACTTGTTCTGTGGTTTTGAGTTTGGCTCTGCATGGAGTCAAGGAGGAGTGAGTTTGGAGGCAGAGTGCCTGGAAAGCCAAGAGGGAGAGTTTGGGGCAGGGAGCCTGGGAACTTTGAATCCTGCCTTATCAAAAGCCATCTATTCTCTACCATGTAAAATTCGCTGTCATCAAGACTCAACTCTCAGAACCCTTTTCCCCTTCCTGTGAATCTGAGGCCAACAGCTGAGAGCTGATCACACATCGTGAATTTTTCTATGTTGCACCAAGAATATTTCTTTACACTGGTAGCAGACCCTTTCCTCCCATTAGTGATAAGTTTTTAAATCATTCATAGTCATGAAGTGGCTTCAGCTAGCCCCCGTGGAAGCTATTGACATTTGTCCAAAGTGCATTTGATCCTTTGTCTTCCCTTAGGCCACTGTTCCAGCCCATGGATATTTGAGAAGTTTCCATTCAAACATGTATTCAGTGCATCTATCTGACCTTCTTCTCTGTAGGAATGCCTCAATAAAAAGTAGCTCTTCCTTGTAACTAAAGGAAGAGATTTATCACATTAGGCTAAAGGGATCTTTTGCTACAAAGACACTACCTGTGGGAGGTCATGTGGCCTTCTCTTCCTGGTAAAAGTTACAGACCCACTTCAACCCCTCAAATCCTCTCACTGGCACCCAGTGCTTGTGTCAGACCATCCGAGCCTTAGAGGAAAAGGGCTGGAGATGACACACACAGCGTCTGAACACTAAATGGAATTCCCAGAAATGATCAGCCGCAAGACCAAAGGAGCTGACTAGACTGTTTCCTGCCTCCCGCCCTTACAGCCCGTCAGATCCTCTGGTCTGTCTCATTATGAGCCACACAAGAGAACCTGATGAAATGAACTATTTTTCCTGATCTGGAAAGTATCCAAGCCCAAATCTGCTTCCTTGCCATTAGAGGCCAGAGCACATGCAGGCAGACGGCAGGTTGACTGGCCTCTGACAGAGCCAGAGGTGGAGACCCATCCCACGGTGGTGCAGCATGAACACTTCCACGGCTGCTTGTCAAGTCAGCAGTGTCTATGGGGCTGCATGAGAGAAAGCAGTCCCGCTCACCGGGGTAAGGAATGGAATTTAGAAAGTTCAATGAGGGACAGTTATTTATTATGTTGAGAGAGAGTATTTGTGAAGCCTATTGCATCCACATAAACTATGGAAAAGCAAACCTACTCAGGATTCTGATTGTGTGGTATGGAGATAAATAAAAATTGCAGGGCCAGCCTGATAGCTCAGTGGACTAAAATGCTGCTTAGGCAGAGCGCAGCAGTGGGGGTTTGATCCCAGGCATGCCGCGCTGGCCCTGCCAGTGGGGTGCGCTGAGGCGGAAATTGAGACTGGGCATGGTGGAGCGTGCCTGTAATCCCAGCACTTGGGAGGCTGTAAATAGGAGAATCACTGCGAGTCAGATCTATGTAGTGAGACCCTGTAGATCCTGTCCTAAATAGAGGGGGGAAAATTACAAGGGGTGTGTATTAAACAAACTAGCAAAACTATTCAAAACATGGCCATCTGGGGCAACCTGCTTGGGTTCCCCTTCTGTCCCTCTCTAGGACAGGAACTTTCTTTCCCAAGTACATACATTCAGCTCTTTTAAAAAAGGAGATTAAAACCTTCAGTGTACAGAGATACACTTTCGTCAATTACAAATAATACATGAGGAAATCCTTTCAATGTGACTAGACATTCAGATGGCACTGGTTCTGTCACACCACTCACCTCCTCAGAGGATGCTCTGAGGCATGTCAATCTCGCCCACCCATTCTTCTCGCTTCCCAGTGCATCCCTGTGTGTTCACAGTCTGTAAGATTCATCTCCAGCTCCTCTTCCCAGCACCGCTGGCCTAACAGGGCAGCATCCTCTCTCAGGGGGATAAACACAGCCTACACCCAGGGCCCACTGGCTTTGGCAAGCCGGCTCCTGTGCCTGTCACAGCAGCCAGACCCTACCCAAGGGCAAGGCACTGCTGGCTGGGCTGGGGCCACATGGTGAGTCCCCAGCTCCTCCAGGGCTGAGCATGTTCCTCCACGCTAGTGTGGAGAGACTCCAAGTCTCATCTCTGCCTCCTGGCTCATGTCACACCTAGTTCCAAATTTGGAGACTCTCTCTGTTGTGCGCATTTGGTTTCCTCTTCCGGAAAAGCCTCATCCACTTGGCTTCTCCTTATTGCTTTCACTTCAGCTCAGGTAGCTCTGCTTCCATGGAAGCTCACCCTCCTCCCTGTGGCAGAATTAGTCCTGTCCTCCAGTAATATTTTGGAATATGAATCAAGTCTATTGCCCGGCACTCTTACTGTACATGAGCCAGGTGTGGTGACGCACATCTGCAGCCCAGTATTAAGGAGGAGGTAGTGGCCGAATCACAAGGTCCAGCATGCACTACACAGTTCATTCTAGCCTGGATTACATAATGAAATCCTATCTCAAACAAAGCCAAGCAGGATTACATTTATTGTAGGTATGTGCTTTCTTGTACTTCACTTGCTTGACACATCTTCCTTCCTAGCACTTATGGAGGCCTAGTTCTAACCCAGAGAGTCTACATTTGCTCCCATGTGGTGGAGGCCTGGCAGAACACGGAGGCTGGTCTGAGGGAGACATGCCTCAGGTGCCAGACTCATGAGGGGTCACAGGAGTCCTGCAGAAGCTCCACAGGAGCCTGCTATAACCCTTCCCAGAGGATCCTGTCCTGGTGGGAATGAGGAATCCAGGAGGGAGTGAGAAGACAGTGGGGTCAGCAAGAACTGCTTTCTTTTAAGCTGGTCTCAGTCCAGGGGTCCCAAGGCCACATGGAGAAGTGGACTGCGAACACTTACCAGAAGGCTGGGTGTGAGCAGTGGAGCTCTGAGAGTGAATTGATCCCAAAGAATGAAGAAGAGGGAAGGGCCAAGGAAACAGAAACAAAGCCAGCACAGAAGACAGAGAGAAGGTGGACCAGCAGTGATGTGGTAGACCTGAATGACCTGTGGTGGGCAGCAAGGAAGATCAGGTTGTCCACTGTCACAGGAATAATAACATAGAATATCCCACAGTCACTGAAGGCCTCAGCCCAGAGGGCAGGGAAAATGAAACAAAGCCGGGAGCTGTTGCAAGGTTCTGCGTGTAGGGACAGTGCAGGGCAGTCAGGGAGCCCGGATGGAGGCCAGCCTGTATACAGGAGGGGCTGCAGCTGCAGGTAGTGCAGGGAAGTCGTGCTGGGCAGAGGAGGGCAGCATGTGCTGGGCAGGCAGGCTTCAGGGTCAGCCACGTCTGCAGAAGGAAAGATGAAGCCAGAGCAGGACGGAGCTCAGGAGGGAAAGGAGTGAGAGGAATGGAGAGATCGAAGAGGAGGAAAGAGGCAGAGAGAGAAGAGAGCAGAGAGGAGGGGGTGGAAGAAGGAGAGCGAGAGGAGGGGAGGATATACGTGAAAGAAGAGATGCCCTTCGGGGGTCAGCTTTGAGGGTGGGTTCTGGAAGGCATGTGTCGGCCCAGAGCCTGGCACGCAGAAGGCATGCAGTTCATACTTTCCAGAGAGGGGCAGTGTGCACATTTCTTCATTGGTTGGTATTGGTTGAAAGCAAGGAAGGAGTGTCAAAGGGAAAGGACCCTGACAGTTGTGGAGAGGCGACTTTGTACAGGACTGTGTGGCTCCCTGCAGGCACAGAGCCAGGTGTAAGGACTGCTGTGCTTTCCCCTTCAGGACAAGGGAGGAGAAGCCAGGCACAGGGTTCCCTGGCTCCACAGTCCCCTCTGCCATGGCTGGTAGCAGCCACAGTGCTCCAGCCTGGGGAGGCACTGGTGACTGGAGCACTGGCTCCCAGCTGGGGACCAGGCCTTGCCATCTGCTTCATCTCAAGGATCAGATCTTGAGGCAGAAGAGCCCAGCCTGGAGAAATTTCCAAGTCCAAGTTTAATTTTGTTTATACTCATTCACTTGGGAAATAGAGGGCTAAAGGGCAGGTTTGATGATGCTCTGATTTTGTCCTGCACATTTAAAATGCAAAAATGAATGCCTTTATTGATTTTTCTTCCCACAAAATAAGCCATAAAACAGAAACAAATGAGCCTCTCCATGCAAGACTCACTGGTAGGGGAGAGGTAGTTGCCAGGCCTCACCCATTACAGGGCCCCAAGGGGCTCTGGATTATTTCTGCACTCCAGTAGAATTAAGGGACTGAGGATGGTGAATCCCGTGGCTTCCTGGAGCAGGGTCCCATCCCTGGGCTCCGTGGCATGCAGAGATGGGTGAAGCCTCTTCTAGTGTCAGGCAGCCTCAGTCCCAGTGGCCCGGGTGCTCCCCAGAGAAGCCTAGAAGATGCTGAGGAAAGCACCTTGTGTGGTGCACCACACAGACTCCACCACAGCATGAGGGAGCCATGGCTACCTTGGACGAATCCGAGTGCCCCTCTTTGTGCAGTTCCCTTTCCAGCCCCCACTCACATCGAATGAAGCAACTATCCATCCTGTGTCAGTCAGTGGTCAACCAGAGAGAGATGGCTGACATGAGGCAGAGGGAGGGCCTTGCTGTATGAGCTGAACTTCTCCAGAAGTGGGAACTGAGGGACCCTGCAGAGGTGGCTGCTCTTGTGTGCAACTGGGAGCCTGAGGTCCCGATCCCCTCTGCATGTCAGCCGGCCAGGGCTAAGAGGAACAGGAAACTGGGCAAGAGCAGGATCAAAGGTAAACTCAACACTGCTCTAGCCAACAGCTGATGCAGTTGGAGGCCTGAGGGTGCCACAGAGCTGTGTCCCTGCCAGCCAGGCCTGCACATGTGAATGGCATCCAGAAGTGTGGCTCCCACTGAGCCACACTGTCCAGCATCCCTTGTGCTTGTCACCTCAGTGTCCTGCAACATGCAAGGGAGTCAGAACTGATAAGGAGCCATCCCCAGGCAAGTTCACATGGGCTGGAGCATGTGTTCTGTCTGACTGGCCTCCTGGTCCTTCTTGTGGGCAATGAGGACATGGCTTTGCTCATAGGCCAATGGTCCTTCTGTTTCCCTGCTACCCATGGTCACCTGGAGATCCTCACAAGGTAGACATAGATATTGTCAGGAAAGAAGAAACCATTCTGAGCTCCTAAACTCCTGTACTTGGGGAGGAAAGGCAGCACAGTCCCGCCAAGTGGAAAACCAGCTAAGGAACAGAAGAATAAAGCCATGTCTCTGAGGCCTGGAGAACAGGGTGAGGTAGAAGGACCAGCAGGACTCAGTGGTGGTGCAGCATGGCCCAGCACAGGCAGATGGCTGGAATACTGGAATCTCCCTCCTCTGGCTCTGCTTGCCCACGAAAGATACCTCCTACCTTCACAGAGCAGACCAGGGAAAACTGAGGGAAGACAGGGCCTGGGCCAGCAGTTCCCTTCTCCCCTGAGAACAGAGCTCAGCACCAACTGGCCCAGCAAAAGGCACTGTAGCCCCAGAGCTCAGGAAGTAGCAACCATGCAACAAGCAGATTAGCCATGTGGAAGCCACAGGGAGAGGACAATATGTCCATCTCAGCCTAAGGGCCGCAGGGCCTTGCAAGCCTGAGCTCAGCGTTCAAGAAGAACCTGACAGAAGTTCTTTCTACCCACAGAACTGTGACCTGTGGACCACCACAGTCAGTCAGTCAGTCAGTCAGCCAGTCAGCCACATGCTGCTTTCTTGGATACCTGCTGTGTGTCGAGGAGTGTGGGCCTGACCACCATCTGCAAGGCACTCCTGTTTTTCTCTACTGTGCTAGGTCCCTGAGATGCATGATTTGCTGGAAAGATTCATAGGACCTGAAAGAGTAGACAAGATGCCACTCTCAGAATAGTGGGGCTCTGGGAATGACTGCAGTTTCCAGTGTGAATTTTTACCCTGGGCCCTGTGTTTCACTGTATACAGGAACAGGCTTTGCAATGCCTGGCTTCCCAAAGGGCCTGGAGCTTAGCTGGCCTTTCTCCATCATCCTCATGGTCATGATTTGTCATAGTGAATAGATCTAGATTAAAATCCACAATAGCAAAGCCAACATCCTGAAGAGTGAGCACCAGCTTTCAGCTGTCCTCTTGTGGTGAGGCTCACCCCAGCCCTGGAGCCGAGGGCTCTCTGCAAGGCTTGGCCCAGGACATACAACTGTGGCCTGACTGATCTCAGTCTTTCTAGCCCTTCAGAAGTCAAACTGATGTCACATGGCCCTGGGACATCTGGTATCCAAACCAGTCATCCACTGTGAAATATGTATTGTCACTTGTTATTGAATGAAGTCGAGAATGTATGGTCCCAGATGCCAGGTGTACAAAAACACTCATACTGTCACATGACGGGGAGATTATCCACCTGAAGCTGGCCAAGGAGACCACTGTTTTCAAAATTTTATTTTAAAAAGGAAAGAAACAAGCAAATCATAAGAACAAAGACAAAAATAAAACACGATAGGACAATAAAAGTGCTACAAAATTTCAAAACAAGAACAGGAAATTAACAATGATTTTTATATTATATATTGTTATCATCAAATTTCTTGCTCAGACTACCAGATATAGGCATGTACGATTGGTCAAACAGGGCTGGGAGGTAGCTCAGTGGTCTAAGTGCCTGCCTGGCAAATGCAAGGATCTGGGTGTGATCTCACGTACTACAAGCCATGCCAGCTCCCCACCGCGCTGGCCACACAGCCAGGCATGGTGGCACATGCCTGTAATCCCAGTGTTGAACAGGCTGAGACAGGAGGATCACTACAAGTCCAAGGTGCTCAGGGAGACCTTGTACCAATAAATAAATAAATAAAAGCTTAAAAAAGGTGTACAAATATTACGTGTCAATTAAAATGAAAATGACTTCGGTTACCTCTGTCCCTTGTACAGCTGAGGAATCATGGGATGACGGCAGGCTGGGCACTGTTTTCCTGCCAACAGGGCAGCTAAAAGCTGGCGGGGCTGTTCCTAGTGTGAGCCCTGCTCGCCTACAGACCCTGTGAGGCACACAGTGGATGCCCAGGAGGGCAGCCATGCAGGTGCTGCCAAAGAGAAGCCAGAGCTGAGTTTGAGACGCTCAGGGTGTGGAGGGGGAAAGCTGATCTGATAGCCCAGAGATGCCTTTGTGGATGGTCAAGAGATGACTGTGAGAAGGACACAACACCCCTCTCATCAAAGGTCTGAAATGATTCACAATCCACACATGGTGGAGGGACAGACAGACAGATGGAGGGATGGACAGACAGACAAATGGACAGATGGCTGGCTGGATAGCTGGATTAGTGGAAGGAAGGTTGAAAGAGATGAGAAAGAGAGAGAGAGAGAGAGAGAGAGAGAGAGAGAGAGAGAGAGAGAGAGAGAGAGAGACAGAGACAGAGACAGAGACAGAGACAGAGAGATTGTGGAATTCAAAAGGATGACTGGAACTCAGTCATTTTTCTCTTTGCCATTTTTTTTCCCCACTGTTTTATCTTGTCAGTTTTACTAAAATATTTGTTTCACTCTCTTATTAAGTGATCATTGGTAAAAAGCGAAACCAAAATTACAACTTTCAGAATACTGAGTAGAATTTGGGCACAGTGGCCGGGGAGATGGCTCAGTAGGATAAGCGCTTGACTGACAAACGCAAGGATCTGAGTTCAATCCCTGGTTCTGCCAAAAAAAAAAAAAAAAAAGAAGTTGGGCACAAAGACTGCGGAGCTTGGTTGGCAGGCAGACATGAGGAGAGCACAGCTCCACGTCCTGCACGGAGGGACACCGCCATGCTAGCACCTTGCCTCATTGACCTCAGTTCCTTCATCCATCATTGCAGGCCTGCATCCATACCGCCACAGGGCGCACAATAGCCAGTAACAGCACGTGTGCCCATGTGACCGTGGGATGACACCACGCGGTGCTCTGTGCTCAGGGTGAAGGGCTCAGCCGGTCACACGTGCTCATGCCACGAACATTTGACTAAGCACTTCTCTGCCTGTCCTGCAAGAGGCAGTGAAACACCAGAAAGAATGTAACACAGTGTTTGCAATCAAGAAGTTCAGATTTATCTGGGCATACAGGTGCAGGCCTGTCGTGCCAGCGCTTGAGAAGCTGAGGCAAGAGGATCACTGTGAGTTTGAGGCCAATCTGGGCTCCATAGTAACTTGAAACTACACAGCAAGAGCTTGTCTCAAAAAAAACAAAAGAAAAATAAAAAACCTCAGGTTTGCTAGAAGACAGTGATAAGAAAATAGATGGACTGGGCTGGGGAGATAGCACCGTGGTCTTAGCACCTGCCTGGCAAGCGCAAGGACCTGGGTTAGATCCCTGGTGCCACGTGCCATGCCAGCCCACAACTGCATGTGTGCCATGCTGGCCCCAAGTCCAGACACGGTGGCACACACCTATAATCCCAGCATGGGGGAGGCTGAGACAGGAGGATCACTGTGAGTTGAAGCTGTATAGCAAATTCAAGCTGCATAGCGAGACCCTGCACCAAATAAATAAATAAATGATTTTTTAATTGAAAAAGAAAATAGACAGTAAAAGTATGTTGAATTTATACAGCAGTGATTAAGAAACACACAGGGACGTCTGTGAGCAAATAGAAGATGTGGCGCCGTTTGCACAGAGTAAGTGAGCTCCTGTAAATTCCAAGCCTAATTGCGGCGGGGCATTTTAGGAGATCGTGTTTGGGGTTTGGTTTCCTGCTGCATCCTGTCTGTTCCACAGAAAGCATCTTTTAGGAAGTCACATTGGCTCACACGTAATTTGTATATGAGCTAATGGCATCCATCAGATCTAGAGCTGGTATGCTCTGCCGGTGACTGTCTTGAGCCTCGTACTGGTTTGCATCCCTGAGCACCAGCAGCGGTCCATGGAGGACATGAGCATGTTTGGATGCAGCAGTGGGGGGCCGTGTGCTCTCCACACAATGGCTCTGCCCCAGGGTCCTCCTCCTCACCAACGAGGCCACGCATTCTACTTCAAAGAGGTTTGTAATACTCTAAGAAACAAGCTGAAACAATGGCCTGGACTGGTGCTCCCCAGCTTTTCACCACCCCTGTCTATTAATGACAGTGTTTCCTTTTGCCTCTTTTCCACAACTCCCAGCCTTGATGGATCCACACACCAGCATCTATCAAACCACTTTCTCTTAAAGTAAAACTGTGCTGATTGTAGCTTCTCTACCCAGGAAAGTCCGTGTGCCTCTCGAATGCAGGTATTTCATCAGCATTGCTGTAATCTTCTGTAGGGTCTGGTTAGTGCTTTCTCATCTTCCATCTGTGATTTTGTAGTACAGCAGATTTTTAAAACTTTCCTAGTGAGATATAGAAAACCCCAGGACATGTTCTGCCTTATTCTACAATGTGCTTCAACCTGGTGATGAGGAGCCGCAATGGTGGCATCCACTGGGAGTCCTGTGAATGCAGTCTTCTCTGACTGTCCCTACTCATTGGCATGGGAAGCCCCCTACCAGAGGCCATCATGTCAGCTACAAGTCTCTCCTTTCCTCAGCCCATCTCTGCTCTGCTCAGGTGCCCAAGCACAGTATGACTTCCTTATTCTCCTTCTCTGCCCACCCAGGGATGCTACCTGTTACATGTTTCCTTCCTGTACCAACCTTTTTTTTTTTTTTTTTTTTTTTTTTTTTTTTTGGTGGAAGTGGGGATTGAACTCAGGCCCTTGCACTCACCAGAGAAGCACTTATTCCACTGAGCCGTCTCCCCAGCCCCATCCTTCCTGTACCAACTTTAATCTTGCAAACATTTATGTCACAATGTCTTCCTCAACAGGTCATTCAGAAATCAGACAAGTGGTGTCTCAATTAGTCTTCTCTCATTGCTGGGACAAATACCCGACACCCAAAATGAAGGAAAGAAAGCCTTATTTAGCTCATAGTTATTGGAGATTTCAGTCCATACTCAGCTGGATCTGAGGCAGAGTGGCACAAGGAAGAGGGTGGCAGTTTGTGGTGGTGGAAGGCAGCAAAACAGCAAGAGCAAAAGGGAGGAGCAACAATGGCTACAGAGAGCAAATCTGTCTCCCTTAAGTTGCATCCTGGCTATCAGCCCCGGGCTGGGTTAGCACTCACACCTGCAATCCCAGCCTTGGATCATGAACTAATCACAAACTGTGGAACTGCACCTCAATGACTGCATGAAGCATTAGGGGGACAAATCCACACAAACCATCGTAGGTAGGTAGACTGCACTTTCCAGTCAGAAAAAAATAGTTCTATTTTGTGTCTAAGATGTTTGATATTCAGACAGATAGTGACATTAGGCTTAACAGCCTCTGTTACAGGGTAATAATATCATTAAGCTTTTCTTCTGAATGTTTAACAACTAAAGTTTGCAGACCAAAGAGTAGAGAAAAAGAGAGGCTACAGGATAACCAATATTTTGGTACTAGCATTTCAAGGTCAGTGAGGACTCAAGACATAAGACAACCTGTGCTGTGACATCTGGTAACTCAGTGGTGTCCCAAATTTTCCGATCAAGGAGATTATGGGGCCAGACAGGAAAGTTATCAGTGATGTAGAGTGTGCCTAAGGAGAGTAACATGAAGAGAAAACATTCTCTCATGTTTTCACACAGAGCAAACTGGTCAAGCAATGGCCGTGACTCATCCACATGGCTGACACTGACAGAAGATCTACAAGATGCTACACATCTTGGGTAAATCCTAAGGGGATTTGACTGACCTTGTTACATAACAAAAGTTACATTTTTAGTTGTATAGGTCTTGTTTTATCTTGGTCTTAACCATCCAGCAGAAAAGTATAAACAAGAGGTATTAAAATTAAAGCCACATTAATATGCTGAGCTCTAAAAGGCTCAAGTTAACAACTTCTGACAATTGCTGGTTGTATTGATAACTCACTAGAACTTATGTTGGGTTAGTTTGCTGAATTCAAGATCCTACAATCTTTGGTCTGCCATCAAATATCAGAAGGTCCTTTAAAGACTTCTTCAAATACAGCAAATACAGCTTCTCTAACTACAGGGGAACATCCATCTCTGAAAAAACAAAACAAAAAACAGAGGATTATAAATAAAGGACTGATTATATATATATATATATATATATATATATATATATATCAGGATAGATACACAGCTGTTTTCTCTTCATTGATTGAGGAGAAAGGTTTGCACTAATATTGTTTTAGACAGGATACCATGTCCACATCTTGTCCTCTGAATAACTACTACAAAGACAACAATATGCAATGTTTCAATTATTGTAAGTGTCCTACTTACCTGCTTTGAAAATGCTTCATTGCTACTTTTTCTCATTAAAATAAATAAAAAGTAAAATAAAGATTAAAGAAAAGAAAAACTGCACCCAGTACAGGCTGAACAATCAAGAGACATGGTTAAGAGAGTTGGTTTGTGAAGGCTGCAAGAACTTGCGGGAATGTCAAGTCCCACAGAGGACAGTGACTATAGGAAGCAGTTGTCATAACTGGTGCTGGGGGAAATGAGAGGAGAGAGAAGGGGTCATGATGAAAGGGTGGGGAGTACATAGGCCCAGTGCCTGGGAAGGACATGGCACACACTGCTGAACATGATGGGGTCAGCCCCAAAGTCTGATGGGTGCCACCAGGCAGTCCTAGACACCGCCTGCGCATAGAGGGTGCTGGGGCAGAGCTGGTTGTGACTGCTCAGAAGACTTTCCCTCATTCCACTTGTCTGAATCCAGAAAAGAAAAAATAGACAGTGCTATGCTGACTGAGGGCCTGGCAGAGACCTGGAAAGGAAGAATCCATGCGGACCATTTGGGCACGTATGCATTCAACATCCAGCGCGATTAACCAGCCCATGGGCACATTTTCCAAATCACTTGTAAATCTTACTCTGGCAGGTGGATGACATTGGACGGGCAAGCTTGGAAAACGAAGCCCTTGGATAAGCACTTCCTGTGAGGAGGCGAATGCACTTTTAGTCCTGGATGGAGACTTTGTGCCTTGGTTTCTAGGAAGTCCAGAGCCAGCTTAGTGCACAGCACCTCCAATTTGGTCTTCATTGATCATTCTTGTGATTTGTGTTTATGTAACTGCCTCAGATATGAGGATGGGAGTCTATGTGAGTTATAAGCAGGTGAGGTAAAATGAACTGAGCTCAGTATCTTAACAATATGTTTGACAGTGAAAACAGGAGAAACCTAAAAAAGGTCCACTCTCTTTGCTGGCTATCTACAGTAGCTCTTGTGCGCATTCTGTGTTTGTGAAAATATTAGCTCTTTCACAAACAAAAAGCCCTTCCTTTGGCCTTCCCTGTCCCATCACAAGGCTAAGCATAAATCCTTCAACCAAGAAGCTTTCCTGGACTAATGGATGGCTGTGGCCTTGAGGGGATAATTTAGATCCAAGCCATAGCAAAGATACTATTTCACACGGATGAGAGATGTGGTATCCATGGCAACCAAACATTGTACCAAATAGTCTATATATGATTTGACAATGGAGTCCTGATGTCAGCAGTTCCACATCCACGTGGCTTTTCCCCTTCCTTTCTATCTCTCTGGAATTAGAAAATCTTGTAGACAAATTTTTTCCTTTGTTTATTTGTTTCCCATCCTTTCTTTTCCTTTCTTTATCCCTTTCCCTCTTTCTTCTCCTCCACTCTTTTCTCTTCTTATACTTCTTTCTAATCACAGGAAAGGATTAATAATCCTCTATATTAATTCTAGATTGTTATTTGAAGTTGGAAACTTAAATTATGAAAATACAGCCCTTTGAAAGACACTTTCTTTTTTTTTGACTATTACAAAAGTTTATTTAACAAAAATTTAATATATGAAAATGTGTATGACCCAAGCTTCAGTCAGTGAAAGTAGCACTTGGAGGAGGGGCATGAATTTTTCTGCTGAGCAGTCATTATTTAAACTCATTCCAAGGCTTCCAACATGATACTATTTCCTCCTATTATCACCATTCCAATGTTGTTCTGTTGCCCACTAGTTGCCATCTCCACACGTTCATCTATCATAAGATTCATGAAGGGATCAAATCCTCGCAATATTCCTTGGACATGTCTGCCACCATTCAATTTCAATGATAACTTCTTGTCCATAAATTTTTTCAGCTCGGGAGGGTGAGCTTTGCTCATCTTGTCTAGTTGACGGGCTCAGGGAGCCTTTGAAAGCAGAAAGACACTTTCTAACATCTATCCCTAGGACTACAGAGAAGCAGGAGACAAATGAGAGTCCCAACAAATCACCCAGAGGTGGAGCAAGAGGAAAAGGTAACCTTATGCACCAGCAATCACACAAGAGATTCACATCTTGAGAGCCTGAATAGGATCTTACTCTTATTTTTATACTATTTCTATTTTATAGGGAAACTTTGCTTGGTGAGCTGTTGTCAGCTGCAGAAGCAGAAGTGAGACAGCTGTTGAGGGGGTGAAGAGTGGTCAAGGTGGAGCAGGGAACTGTGGCGGAGCCCTCCAAGCCTGTTGCACTCTGCTGACTAAATTAGAGCTGTACCTGTACATAGCTGTGATCACAGCCATCGATTTCCCCTGGGAGCTTAGCTACACAGCTGACCAACAGCTGTCCAATTCCACCCCAGCAGGTAGTTTCCTCTCTCAATAGTAGATTTAACACCATGATCGGCCCATTTAAAACAAAAACACTCTATACAAAAGTGAAAAATTAGTAACTTGATTGGGAAAAAAAGTAGCAAAATACTACAAGATGAATTCTCAGGGAAAAAAAAAAAACCTAGAAACTAGAGAACTCACATGTATAGAGAAGCAGTCTTACAGATCCAGGAAAACTCGTCAAAGTTTGGGAAATTGTGGAGTTACTTTACTGCCTTACAAAGCTCACAGGTTTAGGAGCCAAATCTTAGGGGCAATGAAAGTATGTGACAAGAAACCCCAGGGCTGCATGATCAATGTAAGGTGACACAGAAGATACATTCCAAACATACACACCCTGAAGCTAGAAGCAAAATTGCCAGTTTAGGATATCTGTGATAGAAGGAGTTACATTTTAGAATATTTGATGAAAGCTATAATTTCAGTGAGACCTTTTGCAATCTTGAGACCCAAACTTTTGCAACATGCATCACTACAGAGGGTTAGAAAGTCAGTCTACAGTTGTCCAGCGAGGACAGGGCCCCAGCCACAAAGAAATGCATGCATTTTTTTTTTAAATGAGAAAAGTGTGGATAAGTTAATATTTGAAGAACTGACACAATAAAATATAAAGATAAATTCTATAAATTTTATGTAATATAGACATTCAGTTAAGTCTGCTAAAAAATGCAAGAAAACACAGCACTTAACAAATATGCACAATTAATGGGGAAAAAAGAAATGTGAGATTAGAAACATTGCTAACAGGGACTGATGAGATGGCTCAGTAGAATAAGTGCTTTCCTGGCAAGCACAAGGGCCTGAGTTCAATTCCTGGTTCTGCAAAAGAAAAAAAAAAAAAAAGAAAAAAGAAACATTGATAACAGAAGATATTAAAAATATGTTCTACCTACTTAAAATATCAGTAAGAAACAAAAAACCTGCAAAAATGAGCAATATTTATGGAAAGGGAACAAAAGTAGAAATTGAAGAAATACCAAATGAAACAGTTAAAATTTTAAAAGTAAATAGAAATGTTCAAGAGCAAACTTGGCAGAGACAAATAGTAAACTGAAGGCTGAATATGAGGAAATGAAATAGGATGCTGCGTAGATAGAGACATGGGAGTGAAGCAGAGGTTCAGAGAAATGGACAAAATCTAATGCACAACTAATGAAAGTTCTAGAAAGAGAGAACACACAACAAATATCTACATCTGTGGAAAAAAGCTTTTTTAAAGCTGAAAATTCATAAATCTGATGCAGGAATCTTAATATATAGCAGAATAAAAATAATTTCTTATATACCAGCCTAATTCTATAGGAAAGAAAAAAAAGATATATTAAGACTAGATTGAGATATTAATAGTTGCAATCAAAATAACAAAAATAAAGTTCCCATTTTCCACTTAAAAGAGGAGGAAAGAAAGAATCAAAGAAACTAGATTGAACTAACAGCACACAACAGTATCAGACACACATATATACAAATACAACAATGATTACAATGTGCATGAATAGTCTGTATGCTGCAAGTATAAAACAGATAAAATTATCAAGCCACATATATATATATCTGATCTATAAGATTTTTATATCCAGGATACAAAAACATAGAAAAATCAAAATAAAATGATAGGAAATTATACCAGAAAATTATAAGCAGAATAAAGCTAGATCTGCCATGTACAAGACTCAGTAGATTACAAAGAATAAAAATATTTCTAGATATAAATGGAGTTCTTACATATGCAGAAGTTCAATTCATCAGGGAAATTTAACATTTCCAAACATTTAAACAAGAAATACATCCTTGAATCAAGCCAACATTACACTCAAAAGGGGAAACAGAGGAATTCAGCTTAATGATGGTGATTTTTGTAGATATACATCATTATTATTTATTTATATTAACCATAATTTAAAGGCATTTTGAATGCTTTTTAAAATGTCAACCACTTTTAGAAAGTTGAATTGAATAGGAATTTTCAATTTCCCTCAAATAAAAATAATATAATCCTTTTAAAAATATGGATTTTTTTAAAAAATTGAGCATACACTAGTTTTTGAAGCAAGCTTCAAAAATAATTAAAACTTGATAATTTACTGTGGTAGATTGATTGCAGTATAATACAGAATCTTTAACCTTCGCTGCACCCTCTGACACGCCTCTCAATAAAGAGGCAAATTCTACCCACACCCTGCCCCATAAACCAGGCCAGTGTTGTGCCCTGTCTACTCTCTGGCATACTGCCACCACCAGGCCATTGCTGGCTCAGCCTCTTGCAGATGGCTGGTGCTGAGTCACCCTAGGGAAAGGGCCAGCCCGGTCACCCAGGGAACCCGAGGATGCCCCAAAGACCTGCTAGACTTCTCCACTTACCTACTGATTCACTGAAGCAGGAATTAGTCAGAAAATGTCCTGGTGTTCAGCTTAGAACAGGAGGAGGCCTTCACGTTCTTGAATTTACAAGTGCATCTGTTCTAACCACACTTCCTTGATGTCCTGGCATGACCCTGAGGGATCTGACCCTGCGTTTACTACACTTAGCATCCTGCCATCAGCTTAATGTAATGGGTTAACTCACATTTTAGGCTATAAATATAAATCTTGTGCTTTCTGTTGTAAATGCATACCCACTCATTGTTTTAGATTGTTTAGTAAATAGTGGCTGTTACCTGTAGTTTGCTAGATAAAGCTCACCAATCCCTTTCAAAACAAAGTTAGATTACAGAGATGACTCTTAAAGGAAACTAAAAGAGTTTTAACTCCTTGTAACCTCCGGGCTTATGCAAGGCTGTCTGCAGGTACTCAGGTACAAATTAACCAGGAACTGAAACAAAAGCCTCAGGAACTCTAGCTTGAGTAGTGGTCACAATGATTCTAAAAGCATTATTGAGTAGTGGTCACAATGACTCTAAAAGCATTAATCTGCATCAGACAATAAATTTGTTTATCAAACTCAGTGTGGTTCCAGGGTTTAAAACCCCTCCCTGCTTCCTGAGTAGGCCGCCTTTGGTCCTCTCCTGCATGAGAGCAGATCGGGGGTCCTGAGCTCAATAATAAATGGCTTTCTAAATTCCAACCTGGCTGATCTGGTTCCTATTCTGAGTGAACCATAACACTTAAAAGACATGTTCCCAGCCTAATCACACTTCTTTAGCATTCGGCATGAGCCTAAGAGATCTGCTCCAGCACGAATGAGCCCAGGGAGCATGTGTTCTCACTGCCTCAGGGTAATCAAAGGCAACTCTATGGCCAGGACAATGTCGTTAGTGTTGTGGCTTTGATGTCCACTGGGCTTTGGCAGCTATACTGGTTCTTTCTATGCTCATACAAATTCAAAAACTCTCCCTCCCAATGTGAGGGCAGAGACTCACAGTTGATTGGAAAGAAGCCCTATTAGTTACCATCCCTGACTACGCTTGAATGTCTAGGAAAAGAAGAAAGTCCTTGGCACTGTACACAGAGAACTCTTCCACATAGAAATATAGAGATGAGACAAAAGGTAAGGTCCCGCGGGAGTGAGGAGCAATAAGCAGCCCGAGGAGAGCTGTCTCCTTGTAAATTCCAGCAAGCTGGGACTGAAGGCTGCTGCAGCTTCTCCTGCTGGCGCCCTGCTTAGTGTCTCCTCCCTTGCTTGCGATGTTAATGGTAGCATTGTGTAAACTTATTGTTAGGTAAATACCTGAAGTCAATAGAGAGCAGTTTGTGTTCACCAAAGTAATTATGCACATTCCTCAGCTTGCCTTTAGCCCTCAATAAATGTGAGATGCTTCTGAGGCTCTGGGCTCACTTAGAGAGAGACTAATCTCAGTGAGACCTCAGAAGCTATATTCATGAGGTCTTCTTGTGTTTCTTTCAGCACTGACTCCTGACATCCAACACTTGCAAGTGGACTTTAATCCCAAATCGGAAACAGATGGTGGTGGCTTTGAATCACACTTGCTCTGGAATCTCCTCTTTAGCCCACTCCGGAGTTTGCTTTCCCTTTCCAGAATCTCACTCTTTCTTTCTGTGTCTGTATGTCCAGCTCATTTCCTTAGGATGCAATAGCCTCGTCCTGTACAGCTGAGATCAACGCGTGGTGACACAGCAAGCTAAGCTCACGCTTGTTATGAAGTACTGATTTTAATGAGGTTTATCGCACAGTTCCATTTCAGCACAATATGGCTATGTGTATTAAAGACCCTCAGATCAAAATAAAAATAAGGGGGCCAGCCAAATAGTTCAGCAGATTAAAGCACCTGCTGAGGCAGACACAGGGGCTGGGGTTCGATTCCCAGGCCTGCCATGCCAGTCACACCCCTGGGGCATGCTGAGACAGCAATTGAGACTGGGTCTGGTGGTACGTGCCTGTAATCCCTGCTCTCGCGAGGCTGTAAACAGGCTTATCACTAGGAGTCAGATCTAGTAATGAGACCCTGAACATCCTGTAGAACCTTCCCTAAAATATATACTTAAAAAAAAAGAAAGAAAGAAAATAAGGGCCTGGGGAGATAGTTCAGTAGAATAAGTGCTTACCTGGCAAGCGCAGGAGTCTGAGTTCAATACCCGGTACCTAAATAAATAAATAATTTCAACAAATAATAAAGGTCACATTAATTTCTGAATGTAGGAATTTTTAATACACTATTCAAGAAGAAGCAAATCAAATGCAAGTTATAATACAAATTACAAAACTTTTAGGCATGAGAAATATAATAGTTAATACTATAGTCTAAAAGTACAGAGTATAAAAAGGATAAAAAGAATAAAAGTGACAAATAAATGTCCAATTTGAAACCAAGAAAAATCACCAAAGAGTGATACAAAAAAGGTAAAAAAAAAAAAAAAAGGAAAAATAATTCTAGATCATCTTTACTGCATAAAAACAAAAAGAGGGATATAAATAAAGGACTGGATTGTTGTGAAAAAATATATATGTATACACAAGATAGGGTAGATATACAGCTTCTTTCTCTTGGTTCATTGAGAAAAAAGTTTGTACTAATATTGTTTAGACAAGATATCATGGCTGCATCTTGTCCTCTGAATAACTACCATGAAGACAACAACATGCAATGGATTAATCATTGTAGCTGTCTTAACCTGTTTTGAAACTGTTTCCTTGCTATTTTATCTTTTTTCCTCATTAAAATGAATTAGAAAAGAAAAAAATAACTTTACTGCATAAAATGAACATATACTAGATCCAACAAAGCAAAAAATAGGTTGCATGAAAACTATCATAGGACCAGGGAGATGGCTCAGTGGAATAAGCGCTTCCCAGGCAAGCACAAGGGCCTGAGTTCAATCCCCGGTTCCGCAAAAAAAAAAAAGAAAAGAAAAGAAAAGAAAACTATCAGAAATTCTTTGCTCAAAATTGGTCAAGCAATGGCCGTGACTCATCCACATGGCTGACACTGCAAAGGATCTACAAAGTGCAGTACAGAGTTACAGGATAAATCCTGAGGGGACTTGACTGACCTTATCAGATACAAAAATTACATTTCTTGTTATATAGGTCTTGCTTTATCTTGGTCTTAACCATCCAGCAGAAAAGTGTAGAAATGAGATATAAAAAGTAAAGCCATATTAATATGCTGAGCTGTGAAAGGCTCAAGTCAACAACTTCTGACATTGCCAGTCCTACAGGTAACCCACTACTATTATGAACTACTGTACTATATTGAAGTATTTTGCTGAATTCACGCGCCTACAATATTTAAATGACAGTGGAACACCCATCTCTGACAAAACTAAACAAAAAAGGGAATACAAATGAAGGACCATTTTGTGTCTGTATATTCAAAATAGCTAGGAAAGATATACAGCTACATTCTCTTAATTCAGTGAATAAAAAGATTTGTGCTAGTAGTGTTTGTGGACAGCATATCCTGTCTGCATCTTATACTATGAATAACCACTAAAAAGACAACAGTAAGCAATGTATTTATTATTGAAACTGTCCTACTAATCAGTTTTGAAACTGGCTCATTACTATTTGTTTCTTAATAAAATTGTTTTAAAAAACAATTATAAATAATAAAATTATGAAGTTAAAAAAAAATCTCTGCTCAGTGAAAGTTAGACGTCTAAAGATTCTTCCAGAGCTAGCTTCTCTATAAAATCCCGTTAGCAAACAATACCGCTGGTCCCTTTGGAAAGGGTCCTCGCCCTGAGTACATGATTGTACTGACTGTACTGGGTTTCCGATGCGGTTTTCCTCCCCGCACCCCCCACCCCATCCCCAGCTGATACTCGGCCACCCAGGCATCTTTTCACCCCGAATCCCAGGGTAGGTGGAGCCAGAATCCACCTGAGCCCCAGGCCATCTTTGTCCTGTTCTGCATCACTGATCTCCACAGCGGGCTGAGGCAGGCTCCTGCCCCCTGCGCATCTCCAGGGCAGTGGTCCCTGTAGGCGGGATGAATGCGAGGCATGAAGTCTGCTCTAGCAAATGTTCCTAAATGAGTTTTTAAAATGAAACAGTCAGGGCCAGCCAAATAGTTCAGCTGATTAAAGCACCTGTTTAGGCAGATCTAGCAACCCAGGTTCGATTCCGACCTGCTGTGCTAGCCCCTCCTCCCGGGCAAGCTGAGAGGGCAATTGAGACGGTGTTGGAGGCCATTAACCGGTATCCATTCTATTCCCCTGCTGAGTCAAGTTTATGGCCCTTCTCACCTTGCCCATTCCCTGTGGATCTTGTGCTATGCCCTCGGGGTTGCACCCTCCCCGTTGCCTAGATACCTGCTGACCCCAAGAGCCGAGACTTACTCATTCCATCACCCCCTATATATACCCAGAACCTCCCCTAAATAAACGAGGCTTGATCAGAATCTTTGTCTTGCCTCCATTTCTTGTGTCTCCTGTCCTTTGTCCCCTCTTCAATTCCCCGCTCCTCCCCCAGGTGACCTTCGTTGACTGACCCGCTGGTTCAGGACAACTGGGCGTGGTGGTGCAAGCCTGTAATCCCAGCGCTTAGGAGGCTGAACACAGGCGGATCACTACAAGTCCAATCTTGACTAGTGAGGCCCTGTAGATCCTGTACTAAAATACAATAAATAAATAAATAAATAAATAAATAAATAAACAAAAATAAAACAATCAAAACCATTCTTAAATTTCTGAGCAGTCTGATCAAGGAAAATAAGAGAAGAGAAACACATAAACATTGTATTTATGGCAATAAAAAGGCAGATATAAATTTAAACAGCAAATGCATGAAAACACAAGAGGATATTTTGGAAATTTTCATGTGCATATACCTAAAATAGATAAATTTCCAGAAATATATTACTTTACTGATAAATCTGTAATTGAGAAAAAATATACTGTAATTTAAAAATAGGCATAGAGGGGCTGGTGGGATGGCTCAGTGGTCTAAAGCACCTACTTAGAACAAGCTAAGATAAGCAAAGCACAGGGATCGCGGTTCGATCCCCCAGCAACACATGCCAGCCAGGCCCGCCCCCTGGTGGGCTGAGCTGGCCACACACACACACACACACAAAATAAATAAATAAATAAAATTTTTAAAAATAAAAATAAAAATAGGCATA
>NW_004524590.1:337751-340428 GCF_000260255.1 Octodon degus | reverse complement strand
AAAAAAAAAAAAAAAAAAGTGAGAAAAATGGAAAATATCTGTAACTATAGCAACATCAATATCACTAATGAAAATGCATTCAGACATTTACATAAATAAAGAAGCTAAACCAGCAATGCAGAAAAAAGATAATATATCATGACCAAATTAGAATTATTTTAAAAATGAAATTAAAATTTTTCACTAACAAGTAAATTGACATAGCCCGTTGTATTACATTATCAGCTCAAGGAAAAACTGATTATATATAATTAACTCAATATTTTGGGAAAAAAGGAGAAAGTCATATTTTACTATAAAAATTATTTGCAAAACGAAGAAAAAATTCTGACCTGATAAAAAGTACCTATTCAAGAAAACTTTTTTAAAAAATTAGAGAGGGCTAGCCAGATAGGTCAGCAGATTAAAACCCCTCCAAGCAGGTGCAGGGGCCGGGAATTCGATCGCAGCAGACTGTGCAGGCCCTGCCCCTGGGGTGCACTGAGACAGCAATTGAGACTGAGCATGGTAGCTCATTCCTGTAATCCCAGCACTTGGGAGGCTGTAAACAGGAACTTCACTACCAGTCTGATCTAGTAGTGAGACCCTGAACATCCTATAGGCCCTTCCCTAAAATACAAATAATAATAATAACAATAATACTACTACTACTAATAAAAGCAATTGGAAAATAGGCAAAAGATCTAACAGATAAATCAGCAAAAAAGATATGCAGATGAAAATTATATATACAAAAATTTTCAGTATCATTGTAAATTGGGGAATTAAAGCAATAATGAAATATAGCACACAGTTATTAAAATAGTTAAAATATAGAAAAAAGGTGAGAATATGAATTTTTTGGACAGGACGCCAAACAGCGGAATTTCACTCATTACTGGTAGCCATGTAAAATTATTTGGCTACTATTTCTTTGAAAATCAAATATGGTCTAATCATATGTAAATATTAGAGGATGTAAATATTGAATTTGAAGTAAGTTAAAAATTCATGGTCACAAAAAGCCACCATGGGGTTGGGGAGATGGCTCAGTAGAATAAGTGCTTGCCTGGCAAGCTCAAAGGCCTGAGTCCAATCCCCAGTTCTGCCAAAAAAAAAAAAAAGCCAACAGGCAAATATTTGTAAGAGCATTATGCATGACCATCAAAAACTAGAGGAAACTAAAATGTCCTTCAATAGATGAATTAACTAACAAAGTATAATATTGCTGGTGTCCTCGGATGCTATTCAGAAATGAAAAGGAATATGTGATCAGGATATGAAAAGAGAAACAAGCAGATGTACATTGTTAAATAAAAAAGCCTAAAGTGGCCACATACGCTATGATTACATTTACATTACATAGCAAACCAGATTCTGGAAGGTAGGTTCACGAAAAATGCATGCTGCAGTATACAGTGTGGAAAATAGAGAGAAAATGTAACTAGAACAGACTTGTTGACCAAAACTGTTTTCTGTTGAGTGATAGATTTAAGAATGTCCAATGCACTAAATATGATATGGATTTGTTCTGAACATTTTGTCTAATAAAGTATTATATTAAAAAGAACTTTAAAAAAATAAAAAAAATAAAGTTCATGGATATTGAATGAAAAAAAAACAGATTCTGTGTGTGTGTATGTGTGTGTGTGTGTGGTTGTGTGTGTGTGTGTGTGTGTGTGAATGGTGGGGTTTGAATAAATAAAAGCAAGACACTTATAGAGGAGCAAATATATCCTGCAAGATGCTAAAATAACATGCATGTGAAATTACATTTGTTAAAACCTATAGGACTTTATAGCACAAGACACCCCTTATGCATATGCATTTCAAGAAGGCATTAAGTAGTCTGGAGGAATTCCAGGGTGGAATGTATGCTCTGAGCAAACAAAGTAATTTTATTACAAATGAATGATATCGCCCCCTAAAGTGGCTGAAAGATGGAATGCTGACCTATTCAGCTTCAGAAATGACTGGAATCTCTAAGACCAACCTCAAAAGACAAGTGTACAGAAACAGGAATTAGTCAGATGGTTTCCCACTGGCTATGGGTTAACAGTTCCAATATAATTACATACTGGAATTGAACAATTAAGGAAATTAAGGCCAGCCTTCTCCCTGTTTGAGTGGGAAGTTATTTAAGAAAGCACACACTTGAAAAATCAGGGTAACAAAATAATACACGTGGCAATGGATAGCAGTTGGAAAAGCCAGTTTAGAGTTGTGCTTAGCCTAATGCTATTACGGTGGGGTATGTGCATAAATATTTATAGATGTGTATATGCATAAGTTAATAAAAACTCATATGTTTACTTGCTGTGTCTGCCATGGAGGCCTAGAACCAGGGACAGGACAGTAGCAGCAAGGAGTGTGCCGAGGGCTCATGTCTTGATTTCTAATACGGTTCTCTGTCAGTACTCTTTGTAGGGTTGGTGGTTACCATGAATTTCTTCAGTTGTTCTTTGTGATTGAAAGATATTATTTCAACATTCTCTCAGGCTTTCACAGAGAGCAAATTGGTCAAGCAATGGCCATGACTCATCCACATGGCTGACACTGACAAAGGATCTACAAACTGAGGTACAGGGTTTCAGGGTAAATCCTGAGGGGATCTGACTGAACTTGTCAGATACAAAAGTTGCATTTCTTGTTATATAGGTCTTGCTTTATCTTGCTGTTAACCATGCAGCAGAGAAGT
>NW_004524590.1:334877-337651 GCF_000260255.1 Octodon degus | reverse complement strand
TAAAGCACCTACTTAGAACAAGCTTAGCAAAGCACAGGGACCACGGTTCAATCCTCCAGCACCACATGCCAGCCAGCCCTGCCCCCTGGTGGGCTAAACTGGCCACACACACACACACACACACACACACACACACATAAATAAAAATTAAAAAAAAGTAAAGCCATATTAATATGCTGAGCTGTGAAAGGCTCAAATCAACAACTTCAGACATTGCCAGTCTCACAGAAAACCCACTATAATGGGCTACTGGACTATATTGGGATATTTTTGCTGAATTTATGCACCTACAGTATTTAAATGACAATGGAATGCCCTTCTTTGACAAAACTAACCAAAAAAGTGGGATAGAAATGAATGACCACTTTGTATTGGTACATTCAAAATTGTTAGGATAGATATACAGCTCCATTTGCTTAATTCAATGAATAGAGAGGTTTGTTCTAATAGTGCTTGGTATAGGATATCATGTCTGCATCTTGTACAATGAATAAGCACTAAGACAACAATGTGCAATGTACAATTATTGAAAATGTGCTACTAATCAGTTGTGAAACTATCTCATTGTTATTTGTTTCTCAATAAAATCATTTAAAAAATAAAGATATTATTTCACCATAGAATTTGATAGTTTTGCACCATATATCAATCTGGGTTGAAAGTCGCTTTCTTTCAGGACTTCAGATATCTCACTCCAAGCTCTTCTTGATTTGATGGTCTGTGATGGGCTTTCTATGATAGGTGATGTTTCTTCTAACAGCTTTCAATACTCTGTTATTTTGCTTATTTTCTGGGATCTTAGTTATTATGTGTCTGGTGATGATTTATTTTGATTTTGGCTAGCTGGAGTTTTATCTACCTCATTTTCTGTAAATCAGATTCTTTTCCCATGCTTGGAAAATTTTCTGCTACTACTTCTGCAAACTCTTTTTGTGTCTCTTGTGTGAACACCAGCTATGTCATTGATATCTATTAGTCTTACATTATTTTTCTTTGTATCGTCTTACAGTTGTTGTGTTGTTCTTTCCTAATTTCTCATCATCATTATTATTTTTTAATGTATTTTGTGCAAGGTCTATAGGGTCTTACTACACAGATCAGACTCATAATGATCCTCCTGTTTTCAGCCTCCCAAGCACTTGAATTATAGGCATGTGCCACCATGCCCAGTCTCAATCGCTGTCTCAGCTTGCCCCAGGGGCGGGGCCAGCACCACACACTAAGGACTGAACTCCAGTCCCTGCTCCTGCCTATGCAGGTGCTTTAGTCTTCTGAGCTATCTGGCCAAAGGAATTATTTTTTGTTTAATTTAATTTAATTTAATTTAATTTTGAAGAGTAAAAATAGAAGCAAAATGTTTCCTGTTATGTTCACTAGCTGCAGTGTTCTCTCCAAGTTCTGAAAGTCTATCTTCTGTTTCATTCAAGTGTTTTTTCCAGCTTTCAGCAGAATTCTTAATACTCTAGGTATCAGCTTGAATCCATTTCATTCATTCTAGTTCTTTCCTATATTGTTCATTCAATGTTTCTATTATTTTCCTATTCTCTTCTATGTTTTTATGTATGTCTTCCTTAAATATATTGAGCAACTCTTTCATGATTGTTGTCATTTCCTTTTTTACCTGACAGAATATTTCTGATCTGATTTCCTCCATAGCCTGAGGGAGTTGTTTCTTTTCTTCAGTTGCTATCATCTCAGAAATCTCAGTTGTGTGACTTCCAAGTTCTTCTATGACCTTGTCTCCTGGATTTGTTTTGGGTGGGCTAGAGATTTGAGATTGCCTTTTGCTCCTTCATTTTAACATTTTTGATGCTCCCAATCTTCACCCATACGCAGTAGTGATTGGAGGGGGTGGGGCACGGGTCAGCATGATCCCTGTAATTGTGAGGCTGGTGGGGTAGGCTCACCAAAGCTCCTGCTGTGTGGGGTTTCACATGACTTTTTCAATGGTGAATGGGTGCAACTCAAGAAGTCTCCAAGGATGATGGAGGAAGCCTGAAGCCATGCAGTAGTCTCGCAATGGTGGGTGTGTAGGGTTGGCTCACTAAGGTTTCTGTGACTGGTGGGGGACTGAGCCAGAGCTCAGCACAGCTTTGGAGATGGTGGTAAGGGCAGTGCAGGAGCCACAACCCTGTAGCTGCCCAGTGTCTTTCTGCCCTCGGTAGTGGTGGAATAGGCCACCGTAGATCATCAAAATGTCTACATGGGTGCTGGGGGTGGGCCAAATTCACCACGTCTTCGCTGTCCAGGATCTGCCTTTCTTCTGTCAGGAATTTTTTTTTTTTTTTTTTTTTTTGTATTTTAGGGAAGGGCCTACAGGGTGTTCAGGGTCTCACTACTAGATCAGACTCATTCATAGTGATCCACCTGTTTACAGCCTCCCAAGAGCTGGGATTACAGCTGTGTACCACCACGCCCAGTATCAGTTGCCATCACAGCATGCCCCAGGGATGGGGCCAGCACAGCCAGCCAGCCTGGGTATCGAACTCCCAGCCCCTGTGCCTGCTTGCAGGTGCTTTAATTTGCTGAGCTATTTGGCCAGCCCTGTCAGGAACATTTTTAATGGAAGTTACGAACATTATTTTTCTTTTCATTATGTTTCTATTTGCCCAAAGTTTAAAATATGACATACCAAGTGCAGCAATATATTATGAAGTGCATAAGTATTTCCATAAAAGTTTGAAGAATAATGAGGAAATTTATTTTATTTATTTATTTTTTAAATATTTATTTATTTTTATTTATTACATTTATTTATTGTGTGTGTGTGTGTG
>NW_004524590.1:320523-334777 GCF_000260255.1 Octodon degus | reverse complement strand
TGTGTGTGTGTGTGTGGCCAGCTCAGCCCACCAGGGGGCGGGGCTGGCTGGCATGTGGTGCTGGGGGATTGAACCGTGGTCCTTGTGCTTTTGCCAAGCTTGTTAAAGATGTAATCTTGTATGAGATTTGGTTATGAAAGAAAAAAGAAAAAGAGAGCCACTTAGGGTAGTAGGTTGCATAAGGTTTTAACTCACTGTAGCCTTTCTCTGTTGTTGGCTTTCTGAAACACCATGTCATTTTGGAGTGGTCTGTATGACCAGAAACCATGTGACACCTCTGCCAAAGCTGAGTGCCCCCAAAGCCCAAAGCCCCAATAGATTGTAACCTGCTAAGATCCACAGAACCTGCAGGCACTTCCTTCCTGAGCTGAGCCTTCAAGTGCACCCTCAGCTCTTACGGCAAACTCCACTGCAGACTTGTGACAGGGTTCCTATTAGTGAGCCTCTGAAGCCATGACTTCACCAGGGTGTGCTAGCGAGAGCCTTCCTCTCTGTGTGTACAGTTACTCATGCAACAACAGACAGCTGGAGCAGCTCCACACAGACTGTGGGAACCCAAAGACTAGATGAGCATTGGCTGGAGAATGCCATCAGTTGGCAACAAGGCAGCTAGTAGAGGACAGAGTTTGCTAGAAGGACAAAGCCACAGCAGTTTTCTTTAACCTAGTTATAGACAGTGTCTCGTCTCCTGCACACACTGCAGTCATCAGAACTGTTTCCTAGATTTTTCTCACACTTACGAGGAGAGGCGCACACAGTGGCAGAAGTCAGAATTGTGTGCTGTCATCCTAGCAGTGGTGAAGCATATGCTTCCCATGTTCACACACAACACACATATGCATGTACACACACAATTTTCATCTGCTCAATATTAAGTAAAAGCTATTCTTAATTTGACTTTGAAGGCTTTAGCAGACATTAAATAGAGAATCCTAGAAAGTCAAAATAGTGGTAATTCAACTTTTTCTGTCCCCATATAATTTTTTTAAGTGTAGGTTGCACTTCCTTTTGGTCCACTATAGAAACTGGATGTGGATTTTAAATATTTTCAGGAAGAAGACATCCCTGATTTTTTTATCAGAAAACAAACAAACAAAAAAACTAAGTACTGAGGATGAGCCAATCTTCTTTCTTTTTATGTTAATAATTTTATTAAGAAAGAAGTAGCAATGAGATAGTTTCAAAACAGGTTAGTAGTACAGTTACTATAATTAATACATTGCATATTGTTGTCTTTGTAGTTTTTCTTAGGAGCCAATCTTCATGATGGGGCAGGTTGCACCATGTGTTAGTCTTCTTATGCAAACCTGATTTCCTGAGCTTTTTAAACATTTTTTATATTTTAGTGAAGGGCCTACAGGTGTTCAGAGTCTACCTACTAGATCAGACTCATAGTGATCTGCTTGTTTACAGACTCCCAGGAGCTGGGATTACAGGCCCGCACCACCACATGCTGTCTCAATTGCTGTCTCAGTTCCCTGGGGGCAGGGCCTGCACAGCAGGGCCAGGGATCGAACCCCCAGCCCTGAGCCTGCTTGCAGGCTCTTTAATCCATCAAGCTATTTGGCTGGTCCTTCCTGAGCTTTAATATTCTTGCATCTTTAAGTCTGAGGCTTTCCAAACTCTTCCATCTATGGATGTGATGTACCTTTGAAGCACGTCTCTTGAAATCATATCAATGACATTTGCTGACATTTTCAATACCAGGATACCAGGATAGGTCCCTTTTATCCTAGCCTACATTCTGCAAGGTCATATGAACAATTTTGTGCTAGAAAGCCGAGGTACTCTTGGGAAAGGCAGATTTTTACACTCACTGCCCATTTAGTGGAAAAGGATGCTGAATACAGACACATCCACTTAACAACTTCAACTTGATATGTTCTCAAATTTAACTATTTCTTCCTTACAGAGTCAAAAGCAGGGCCCATAATATTGATTTGTAAGTTTAGTTAGAATACAGGTTCTGGGCTGGTGAGATGGCTCAGTGGTCTAAAGCACCTACTTAGAACAAGCTTAGCAAAGCACAGGGACCGCGGTTCAATCCCCCAGCACCACATGCCAGCCAGCCCCGCCCCCTGGTGGGCTGAGCTGGCCACACACACACACACACACACACACACATACATAAATAAAATTTAAAAAAAAAGAATACAGTTTCTGTTCCTATAAACACTCCATGGTAGACTAGTGTAAGCTTGGCAGAATTTTATCTTTCTAAGAACTAGCCATCAGGACAGCTAGTGCAGGAATATTAAAAATGATCATTAGCACTGACTACCAGAGTCTAGCTACTTGGACCTCTGCCCTACCTATGATGCGTGCTCATTCCCATCACCCTTTATGGTCAGAGCCTCCCACTTCCAGGTAGAGTGGGCAGAAGAGGATGTAGGGAGCACTTCAATACACAGGGTTTTGTTGAGTGGCCACATCTAGCTGCAAGGGAAGCAGAGGCCTGTCATCTTTTGTTGGGTGACCGTGGACCTAGGGGAATAAAGGATTTTGTTATGGATACTGGAATGGTTCACCTCTTTCAGCAATCAATTACCCATGAATGTCTTATTCCATATATATAATATTAATCCCCTTTCCAAAGAGCATAACTCAAAGCTCTATCCAGCTTCTGGAGAGCTTAGAGCTATAGGAATTGCAAATACTTTCTGCTTTGATAGTGCAGCTTGTTCTGCAGAAAGTACAAAACCTCCCATTATTTTATTTTCAAAATGCTCTGTCTGTTGTCTTCCATGGCTCCTGGTTTGTGCTCTGAGAGACTGTTCTTCATATTTTACAATCCATGGTATAAATTGAAATAGCATTAGAAACAAGGCCTTTTCATTACTTTTCATAGACAGTTTTCTTTAATGCTTAATGTTGGAAGGTTGGAGACTCAGGTGAGACTTGGAATATCTGCAGATATCTCCTCCTGAAAAACATGATGTACTCAATCTACTTGCATCTATAGCCAAAGAGATCTCTAATCTAGCTCTCATTCTTCTGGTATTTCTTCAATAGCTCTCTGTTCCTTTCTCTCTCTGTCTCTGTCTCTGTCTGTGTCTCTCTCTCTCTCTCTGTCTCTTTGTCTCTGTCTCTGTCTCTCTGTGTCTCTCTCTCTGTCTCTCTCTCTGTCTCTGTCTCTCTCTGTTTCTCTGTCTCTGTCTCTCTGTCTCTCTCTGTTTCTCTCTGTTTCTGTCTCTCTTTTTTTTTCTCTCTCTCTAATTGTGGCAGTCTTGAGCTATCTGAAACATAGGATTGTATGGCCTCATTATGCAGATAAGCATCTTCATAGCAGATTCAACAAACTGCCTTGAAGTGACAAGCCATCCACTGAAAAGACTGTTTCTTCAGAGGCAGTTCTTCAGAAGCTCCATCATGTCTTCCCTGAAGACTCTGATAAGGGTAGAAAGAATCTACTGAACACAAATCAATATTTATCAGCAAGTCTTGTTAGAAACTGCCTTCCATGATTTTACAAGAGACTATTTTAACCAATGGTTCCCTATTAAAAACTCACCATGTTTGAAAGGTCTAGTGCCTAGCTCATACTAGGGGGAATTGATAAGGTCTAGAGGGGCAGTCATAGCCTCCGAGGAATTATGGGACCCCAGTCCCCACCTCTTTCATCTTCACTTCCTAGCCATGAAGCATTTTGCTCTACTCTGTTCCTGCCATGATACTTTGCTTCACCACAGGTCTGAGACAAGCACAGACGATGACCAAGGAGCTTCCAAAACTATACATTGATCTGAACCTTGTCCTTTCCTTAAAAATTAAAACAACTTTATTGAACTAATTTTTTTCATACTACATAATTTAAAAACTTTAAGATTCAATAGATTTTAGCACATGAACAGAGTTATACAATGATACCCATAATCAAGTTTAGATCATTTCTATTTATTTTGTTTTATTTTATTTGTGGAACTGGGGGTTGAACTCAGGCCCTTGAGCTTGCCTGCGAAGCACTTATTCTACTGAGCCATCTCCCCAGCCTGAGGTCATTTTTATCATACCAAATAAAACCTTCTAACTAAAATCATTTCCCAGTCCCTCCCTTTAAGTCTAGGTAACCACTGAGCTACTCTCTGTCTTTATAGGTTTTCCTATTCTTGGAGTTTTTAAAAAATACACCATGCTCTTAATGACAAAATGTAAGTCTTGCAAAGTGAGCTCTTATACCATATTAGAGTGAAATCAGAGACCAACAACAGAAACATACTTAGCATATAATCACTTTGTTCTTTGTCTTTTCTTTCTCTCCTCTTTCCTATTTTTTTCATATAAGCAAACCATATGATGTATATGTTTTTGTGCTGCTTACTGTGCTTAATAGAAAGGTTTCAAGGCACATAAATTTTCCTACAAATACATCATTTATCTTTCTTAAAGGTGAGTTAGCTCTTATGAATTGTACAGCTATAAAACTTTGTATACATGTCACTGTAATATGTTTTAACTTTTTTGGGAAAATACCCAGTAGAATAGTAATTGTATAATAGCCAGGATTGGATACATTGCCCACAGGAGACTAAATTAGAAGGAATTACATAACTTTTATTAATTAACCAGTGCCCTGTGTGCTCCCCTCCACCTGGGAAAGCACAAAAGGCCCAGTTCCCTGTTCCCTACCTGCTTTTATAGTTTCTTTGTTGCTATGGCAACTGGGCAGGAATGTGATGCCCCCCATATCCTACAGATGGGAGGTCTCTGGCAGAGGGGTTTATGGCTAAACATGGGCAAATAGTCTGTCTCCTATTGCCCTAGATCAGTCCTGTCTCCTTCTTATCTCATATCTGTTTGTGAAGTTCTGAAAGAGGGGAAGGAGGGAGGAATAGGGTAGTTTAGGTAAGGCTGCTTCTGTGTAAATACTTTAGGCAGGGGTCAAACTAAATTGACTTCTGCCTCAGTGTTTCCCACTTCTAAGGTGACTAGAAGACTGTGCTAGACACCATCCCTTAGAGTTGGGGCAAATGGAGTTTCTACTTTTAACCCTTGAAAAATCTCCATACTGGTTTCTATAGTGATTGTGTCAGTCTATATTCTCAGCAACAATGAAGAAGGACTTCCTTCTTCTAATAGCCTCCCAGCAATTGTTACTGTTTGATGTCTTGATGAGAGCTCTTCTTTCTGGAGTGAGGTAAGAACTTTTTTTTTTTTTTTTTTTTTTGGCAAGAGGTAGAATCCTAATGTTATTTGCATTTCTCAAGTGGTGAGAGGTGTTGAACAATTTGCCATTTATTTATTGGCCATTTATATTTCTTTACCTGAGAAATGTTTATTCATTTTAGAGGATCATTTCTATTTTATCTTCAGATTTGTAGGAGGTGTATATTTTTTCAATTCTTTACATATTATAAATGTTAGGCTTTCATCTGAGGAGTAACTGGCAATTATTTTTGTCATGGTGAAGGCGTTTTTTTTTTTTTTTTTGCAGACCTGGGGATTGAACTCAGGACCATGTACTTGCCAGGCAAGTGCTTATTCTACTGTGCTATCTCCCCAGCCCCCGTGGTGAAGGTTGTCTCTGTACTGTTTTCATTGTTTCCTTTGATGTGAAAAAAGCTTGCCAATTTAATGAGATGCCACTTGTTCTTGGTGTTATTTCTCACTCAGCTGGAGTTTTATTCAGAAAGTCTTTGCCAGTACCTGTGCCTTTAAAAACTTTACATATTTTGTCCTCCAGCAGATTGAGTTTTTCTGTCCCAAGGAAGAAATTGTTGATCTATTTTCTTTTTAGTTTGGTGTGCACTGTGAGGTATGGCTCCAGGTTCAGCTTTCAGCATGCCTAAAGCTAGTTTTTCTAGGACCATTTGCTAAAGAGGTTCTTTGCTTCAGCAAAGGGATTTGGCATGTTTGTCAAAGAGTGTGTATCTGAGTGTGCCTGAAGTTGGTTTTATATATCTTTCATTATGTTTCATCAGCTCATAGGTCTGTTGTTCTTGCCAATACTGTGCTGATTTGTCATTGGAGCTTTGTAGTAGAACTTGAGATCTGGACTGTGGTGCCTCCTGCCTTGCCCTTGTTTCCCAGAACTTCTTTTCCTAATTTAGGTTTCTTCTGAATCTAAATGAATTTTAGGGTTGATTTTTCAAGCTGTATAAAAAATGTTATTGATATTTTAATTGGGATTATTTTAATATTTTGATTATATCTATATGACAGCTTTGGTAGCATGACCATTTCGATAATATTGGTTCTATTCGGCAACAGGGAGTATCTTTGCAGTTTTTGGTATTTTCTTTGATGTTATTTTCAGAGAACTATACTTTCATTGTAGAGGTCCTCCATTTCCTTGGTTAAGCTAACTCCTAAGTATTTCTTTTCTTCTTGGTGCTATGGTGAAAAGAACTGTTTCCCCCTCAGTGAGGTTATTATTGGTGCATAGAAACACTACTGACTTTCAAGAGTTGACCTTACACTGCATCCTGTTACATTACCAGATTTGATTATTAGTTGTAGGGCCCAGCAGTGGAGTTTTTCAGATCTTCTATGTAGAAGATCTCATCTGCAAAAAATAATATTCCTTCTTTCTGTACTTATATTTTTTTTCTTTTTCTTGTTTAATTATGGTAGCTAATGTTTTAGGAACTCTGCTGAGTGAAAGTGGTGATGGCAGACATCCTTGTCTTGTTTCCCCTTATGTGAGCCATTATTTCTCTTATGATAAGTTAATTATCTCAGGAGACTGGTTGAGTAATGAAGATGTGGCTAACACTGGATCTTATCCAGCCTCACTTTGATCACAATTTATCACAAAATTTTTGATGTAAAAAGATCACAAATGTAGAGACTTAATGTTATGAAGGCCAGAAATTCAGAATAGCTCTAAAAGGACTACATTGAAAAGATTGGCATTTACATTCTTTTCTGGAGGCTCTAAATGGGAATCCAGTTTCTTGTCTTTTCCAATTTCTAGAGAATGTCAGCATTTCACATTTGATTTTATCTTAGCAGCAACCCACTTATGGTAATAGAGTTTGTGTCAATCAGAGTGCAGTTAGATGTGTCGCAGGAACTCCCAAGATGCAGTGCAATGCGATGACTTCAGTGAAATGGAAATGGGTTCCTCCCTTCTGTAGCCATCAGCGTATGGTGTGGTGGCTAAAGCCAGGACACCAGGGCACAGCACAAGTGGCTATGTGCTTCCAGCATGCCTGTGCCTCACGAGACCAGGGCCTTACCATGTGAGAAAACTACAGCCACATTCACATCCCCATCAAAGAAAACAGGGAGGGGAGACAGGAAGTTATGGCCATTCTTTTTGAAAAATAATCAGATATTTCATCACTCCCTTCGGGCATCTGTGAGTGAAAGGGAACTGGATATTATGTATTTTAGCTAGTCCCATAAAATATTCAATTTAATGCTGATAAAATAGCAAGTGAGTGGGTGTCAAGCCTGCTTTCAACGTCCTTCTTCATGCACACTTATGTGGAATTATAGACCTCAATCCTGTGGTTTTCTGCAACCATGGTAGACTAAGACATTAGGTAATCCTAAAGACAATCATAAAAGAAAAAAATACCATTAAAGGCTGACCGAAGACATTAGAAAGAATGAAATAGTGAAGGGCTACGAAGCGTTCATCTAGGAACGGTGGAGGCCCAGGGCCATCAGCGCAGTATACAGAGCCGTTGTGGCCTGGACTGCTTCTTGCTCCCACAGCAGTGACTCAGAGTTCTTTGCGAAGCCAGCCTCAGTGGGGCCCGCTAAACCCCGACGTTTTGGGCTGGAAGTTACAAGAATGGTCTCCAGCAACAGGATGAACTAAATGTGCCCAGAGAGCAGCCTAGTTTTATTTTTCAGTTATTTTTAATGTATTTGGTATGTGGTCTCACTACACAGCTTGGGCTCATGCTGATCCTCCTGTTTTCAGCTTCCCCTGCTCTGGGCTTACAGGCATGTGCCACCACACCCAGCTTTGGTAGCCAACTCAAGGTGCCTAGGGGGAGAAGGGGCTGGTGAGGCATGTGGTGCCGGGGATCAGAACCTGATCCCTGTGCTTGCCAGGCAGGCACTTAATCCACTGAACTATCTCACTGGCCCTAAACAACTTAGTTTTAAATAGCCTTAGTTTTGAAAGTGAGTTGAAGTGACTAAATTCTTCCTGGAAAAATTAAAGACTGAAAATTAAAGCAGTCTCAAAAAGAATACAAAACTATTCTGGGCCTCAAACTAAATTTTTTTAAACAATGTCTTGCTGTGCAGTTCAGGCTCCCTGTGAACTCAGTATGTAGCCCAGGCTGGACCTGAACTTGTGGTAATCCTCCTGCCTCAGCCTCTGCATGCTGGGGTTATAAGCACATGCCACCACGCCAGCAGGCCTCAAATAAACTAAGCAAATTAAGAAAAAATAAGTTGCATAATGAAAAACAAATGGACACATGAGAAAACAGGCAATATAGATGAAGATACAAGTATGAAGCTTTTTCTCAACTAAATAAAATAACAATAGTTGGAAACTTTTGAATAGGATTAAAAACTATAGAGAGGAGCAAATATAAATTTGAGAAACAGAAATAAAATAATTGAAATTGAACTCAGTGGATGTTTCATAAATATTTAGATGCAGTTGGATATAATAAAAAATAACTACAGGGGCTGGTGAGATGGCTCAGTGGTCTAAAGCACCTACTTAGAACAAGCTTAGCAAAGCCCAGGGACCGCGGTTCAATCCCCCAGCACCACATGCCAGCCAGCCCGCCCCCTGGTGGACTGAGCTGGCCACACACACACACACACACACACACACACATAAGTAAATAAAATTTAAAAAAAAATAAAAACATTTAAAAAAATAACTACAAAAGTCATGAATAAACTGAACAAAGAGAAAGTGGTAAAAAAAAAAAGAGAAGAAACAATGAAAGATAGCAGATATGATGAGAAAAATCTAAAATATGAGTCATCCCTGTCCCATAAAACAAAAGAAGTACAATTTAAAACAGATTTAATAAAAAATTTTAAAGGTGATGAACAATATATATACACACACATATAAATATAAATATGTATATATGCATTTAAGAAGACTGTGCTACAAGCAGACTAAACAGAAAAAAATATTTACTCAGATAAACTGCTGAAAATTAATGACAAAGAAAACACTTAAATAACAGAAAACCTCCAGTTTTGCAAGGTGTTGTAGCCCAGCTCCCTCGCGTATTACAACACAAACGTCAGGACAAAACACACAGAACAACTTGCTGGAGATTAGAGAAATGAAGCAGAAGCAGGAAAAATGCAGAAGGGAGTCTGCCCCTGAACACTGCATCCTCACAGAGGCTGTTTGTAGGTTCCTGCAACTCTGTGGTGAGGGCAGGCTGCAGCCCTGGGGCTGAGCCCCACTCCAAGCTTCTTGGGTGCTGGGGGCACCCACGGGCTGAGCACAGAGCAGAGCACATTGAGTAGGGGCTCACCACCTGCTTTAGAAGTCCCCTCTGGTCACAGTATCATCTCTGAGCTGCACGTGCAGGTTACAGGCTAAGCAAGCATAACAGAGGCCTGGGGGCGGGGGGGACTACTCTGTAGCCCACAGCACGGGTGCCCTGTTAAAGCCCAAGGGGTGCATACATGAGACAGGCATGCAGTAGTACAACCAGAACCTCAAGCCAAACTCAGGTTAAACGAAATGCTTTGTGTTATGAACAGGACCTTTAAAAGAAAAAGAGAAATGCTTCTAAGCAGTATAACAGAACTCAGAACTTGTATGACATAACATTAACTATTTCTAGGATCCAATCCAAAGTTACACAACAAAAAACTAGGAAAATGTGACCAGTCCTCAAGGACAAAGATAATCAATAGGTACAAACTCTGAATTGAAATAAATAGGCAAAAATCATAATTGAAGCAGGTTTTATAACTTGGCTCTAGGTAGAAAAATCTGAGAATGAGTAAAAAGATAAATATTCTCAATCTCAAGAAGAGAGATAGCTAAATAGCTAGCCAAATAGCTCAGTGGATTAAAGCACCTGCTTAGGCAGATGCAGCTGCTGGGGTTTGATCCCCAGTATGCTGTGTGGGCCCCGACCCCGGGGAGCGCTGAGATGACGATTGAGACTGGGTGTAGTAGCGCGCGCCTGAAATCTCAGCTCTTGGGAGGCTGAACACAGGCAGATCACTATGAGTCTGATCTATGTAGTAAGACCCTGTAGACTCTACATCCAAAAATAAAAAGAGAGAGAGAGAGAGAGAAATAGAAACTAAAAAGAACTCGGAAACAGAACTATAATATCTGAAATGACAATACTAGATTAGTTCAACAGAATAACTAGACGAGAGTAAACAAATTTTTGATGGTAAACCTATAAAAATTTAAAAATCTTAGTAATCAGAAAACCATGAATAAACTGAACAGCAACTTGAGGAAAAATATTAAAGAGGCTAATATTCATGGTGCAGAAGTGCAGGTTAGAGAGGTAAAGAAATGGTTCACAATAAAGCAAGTGCAAGCAGGGACACTGTTAGAAATGATTTAGGTTAGATCCAAAGACATGCTTTATCAAAGCTCTGAATGTGCATGCAGTCAAGCCTTTGTGTCCAACAGCCAGTTTACAAGACATTCGGTGGACAACAGAATGTGCACAGGGATGCGATCACGTGATCCAAAATGTGAGCAACTTCAAAGGACTAGTGGTCTACTTTCTTCAATGAGTAAATTTCAAGGAAAAACACAGAAATTCAGGAGAGAAAACTATCAACATATTGATAAAATGTAGAAAGGACATTTAAAGCAAAAGAGGACAAAAAAATTTGAGCACTGACTACATCCTTATTTTAAAACGTCCACTGTTTTTACACCACAATAATATCACAGGGGCAGGGATATAGCTCAGCAGCATAAGCACCTCCCTGGCAAGTGCATGGTCCTGAGTTCAGCCCCCAGAACCCCCCAAAAAAAGATATCACAGTTATATTTTTAAGAGTCCTTATATTTTAGAGTTGTTGAAGATTTATGGATGAAATAATGGAAGAGAAGGGAGTTTTAAAAATACAGATAGGTGGTGTGGTCAAATAGGGCTTAAGTACATTTAGTTGCTTGTGAATACCCGACAGTAGTAACAAAATTTACCATAAGCATTATTTTTCCCATTAATTATTTGGGAACCACTTGGGAACCAATTATGTAAAGGTTCATTTAAAGACTACGACCCACATGTGCAAACCTTGTATTGTCTGCTTAGTGTAAGAACCTGAAAGAGTAAATAAAATCTGAAGGGTCCAGGAGATACTGTAAAAGTGCACCAACCTGTACAAAGTGCAGGAATTACTCAAGTGCAGAGAAGAACAGGAGCGGGAATGAGGTAAAGAGGTACACGTATGCGTGGCCACAGGATGCCTTGGATAATTGTACTGTAATTTTTATTGGTCTGTAGTAAGGAGCAGTTAGTACTTTTTTTGTCTTCTTTTCTCACTTTTCCCCCTTTTTATCCCTTCTTACTTTCTTATTCTTTTTTCTTTCCTTTTCTAATTTTGCATACATGTATCTAGTAATCTGAACAACTAATTTGAAGACAACACTGAAATACTATTGAATTCATATTCTTTCGTTCAGTGAGATTCTATATTATTTGTAAATTTTCCAATTTAATATTACTTTGTATTCTTTTTAAAAAATAAAGAAATTAAAAGACTATGAAGAATAGTCTGATGATCTTTATGTCTATCCTTTGGTAATATCACATTATTGTTTGTGTAGTGACTTTCCTGAAAAATTCCTTAAAGTTCACATTCTTTGACATGTAATGTCAGTGGCCACATGAAGTCTTAGTGGTCAGTGAAAGATTTTGTTAGTGTTTCCTTAAATTCCATGGTGCTGTAAATCTCCTGGCCTTAACAAGGGGGTGCTCTGTGAAGTCTGAGTCACAACTTTAGCACTGAAAGAGGCTATCTGCACCTATGTCTTAGCTTTGACCTCATGCTTATGCAGCCTCAAGGACCACTGGAGAGAACATGCACAGCATGTTCAGGGTTGACTGCGCACTGTAATAGGTTCCTCTACCACATACTGCATGCACTTCATGCCCAAGAGTAGCAGAGATTGATGTGAGTCATACAAAGGAGCAAAGACACACTGGTGTGCGTGTGTGGGACTCCGTGTTAGCAGTGGTCTGTGGTTGTTTGTACAGAAAAGGTCACTGGGGAGAGCCAGGGTTATAATACAAAAGTTGCAAAGTACAGACAAAAAGCAAAAGAGAAAAATGTCTGGCCATGTACTAGAGAAATTCGATGGTATTAACATTTGATTTTTCATTAGAATCAGTGCAAGCTACAGGCTTCTGAACTTGTGGATTTTACACACTCAGGAGAAGGAAAAGGATCCTCTTAACTAGAATCTTACATACATCAAAATTATCTGTAAAAGAAATTAGGATAGAGAAAGAAGTATATCTTCAGATAAGTAAAAACTGAAAGAAATCACTTCTTGTAGATGTGTGATTCTTGGGGATGTGAAGAAGGGACCCAGGACACCAAAGTTCATCATCCTTGGTGGTAGTGAGTATGAATGGAGGGAAGTGAGGGGGTGGGTGCCAGGGCCACCAGTTAAGCCGCACAGTGGTCCAGCTGTATGGGCCAACTAGGAGCACCAGGTGCTCCCCCTCGTTCCCATTTCTCTTTTGTGAGCTTTCATCCTCCTCAGTCTTAAGGCCGATGGTCTGTCTTCTGTAATTGCTCTGAAGCTGATCTGGGGCAGCTGACCCTGTCTACCAGGGGAATAGAAATGTTTCCAGGACTGTTTCAGTGATACATGGTGATCTGACTCCCCTCTGGAGCCGAGGTTGGAATCTTTGTATTGTCATCAGCTTAAGATGAAATTTCTTTAGTCTGAAACATACAAATCTTACCAACTGGCTCAGGTACAGGTCGTGCAATTACTGCTGAAAGGCAAAAGGTGCTTCCTTCCCATTGGTGCCCTTGCCATGCCCAGCGCAGCTCTCAGAAACTCCTGGGGGATGGGAGGACTGGAGGTGAATAAGAGAAGGCAGGAGAGAAAATGCAAAAGCTGAGGTCAGGTGGAATTCTCTCTTGATGTCTGGGGAAAGCCCTCTGCCTAATGACCAGCACCTGTCACGCCGGTGCTCTCAGGAGCTTCATGTGGTGGGGCTGAAACAGCTTGGGGGCTTCCCTGGGCACTGTGTTCTCAGGATGGCCTAGCTCCAGCCCCACATGTGTGATTGCTTTTCAGATTCAGTCTCCCCACACGCCATCACAGCTTGACCTTCTGCGCCAGCCAAGACCCACTCCTCCCTGTGATTCTGATCTAGGCACCACTTCCACACCACTCCTGGCCTTCTCCATCACAGCCAGCTCCCACACTGAGATTCACCACCAGTAACTTCTCCACGCTTGTTGTTCAAGCAGAAGCAGGACCTAGAGAAATGACCTATTTATTGCACCAGGATTTTTTTTTTTTTAACAGAGATAACCTTCCCCTCCAGCCATCATGGGGACTCACTACTGCCCACCCTTCTAGGTTGCCAATAGCTCTCTAAACCTCAAGGCTCTAGGGCTGGAATTAGCCAATTGGTGGTCACTCCCACTTCTACTATGCTTGTAAATGGAGCCTTCCTGAATACAAGCAGCAGCCCATTGCAGGTCTACAGTATCAGCACCTTCAAGCCAAACCTTCCTCACCTGCCAGGCCATTTGCTCTCTGGCTATAAGATTATCTGTATCGCTTCCACCACAGCAACCATTGAAGATGAGCAGCCATGGCTCTCTGCTAGCCCCTGGTGGTGGGCCTCAACTAGGGCCACAAGGTGACTAAGAATGTGAGCAAACCAAGGCACAGCCGCCATCAACAAACACACCAAGTTCCTGCAGGACATGATCCCGGAGGTGTGCGGCTTCACCCCCTACGAGCGGTGCGCCGTGGAGCTGCTCAAGGTCTCCAAGGACAAACGCGCCCTCAAGTTTATCAAGAAGAGTGGGCACTAAGAAGATAACAATGTACGATGTATTAATTAATGAAACAGTCCTATTAAACAGGTTTGAAACTGTCTCATTGATATTTGTTTCTCAATAAAATAAAAAAATATAGATATAGGGTTAAAAAAAAAAAGAAAGAAAGAAAAGGGTGGGGACGCACACACATCTATGCCAAGAGGAAGTGCGAGGAGCTGAGCAATGTGCTGGCTGCCATGAGGAAGGCAGCTGCGAGGAAGGACTGAGCCCCTCTGGAATAAAGCTTTGCAGAAAGTTAAAAAATAATAATAATAATAATAAAGAAGAAGAAGAAGAAGAAGAAGAAGAA
>NW_004524590.1:317229-320409 GCF_000260255.1 Octodon degus | reverse complement strand
AAGAAGAAGAAGAAGAAGAAGAAGAAGAAGAAGAAGAAGAAGAAGAAGAAGAAGAAGAAGAAGAAGAAGAAGAAGAAGAAGAAGAAGAAGAAGGACTATCTGCATCAAAACTGGCACTGGAAGAACAGGATGAGAGTGAGGCAGACAAGGCATGTGCTGGATTAGGAAACCTTTTTTTTTTTTCTTTATATTTTAGGAAAGGGTCTACAGGGTGTTGGGGTCTCACTACTAGACCGGACTCCTAGTGATCTGCCTGCTATCATGCCCAGTCTCAATTGCCATCTCAGGCCCCTGGGAGGCAGGTGGGGGCTGGCGCAGTGGGCCAGGGATTGAACCCCCGGCTCCTGTGCCTGCTTGCGGGTGCTTTAATCCGCTGAGCTCTTTGGCGTGCCCTGGACTGGGAAAATTTAGATATCAAATATGAAATGGCATTAGGAGAAAACCCAGAGTTCATGATGAACAGTGGCTAGAAGACTGTTACCTCATTTCTACGTTCATTAGAAAGATTTGCCTGTAGTTCTCCTTTTCATTTGAGTCCTTGTCTAGTTTTGAAATCAAAGTAATGGTAACTTCTGGGAATGAGTTTGGCAGTACTCTTTCCAATTTCCTTACAGAATCTGAAGAATATTGGGATTAGTTGTTCCCTGAAATTTGCATAGAGTTCAGAAGGGATTCATTGGATTTTGGGTGTCTTTAATTATGATTTTTATTATTGCCTCATTTCCATTGTTTGTTTTTCTATTATTCTGGGTTTTTATATTTTCTTTCTGATTTGACAATTCATACATGCCTAAGAATTTGTTTCTTTTAGCTTATCCATTTCCTTTGAGTATTTGTTTGCAAAATAGTTACTAAAAATCTTCTAGATTTCATTCGTATTCATTGTAATTTTGTCTCTTTTGTTTCTATTTGCATCAATGGTTTTTATCTCATTTTTAATAAGTTAGGCTAAGAGTTTACCCATTTTGTTTATACTTTCAAAGAACCAGCTCTTTGATTCATAGGTTCTTTTTTTTGCATTTTTGTCTCAATTTCATTAATTTCCACTCCAATCTTTATAATTTCCTTCTTTATAGTAACTGTGAATTTGGCTTATGCTTGCTTTCCTAGAAACTTGAGGTATCATTAGGTCATTAGGTTATTGATGTGGGCCCACAGTGCTTTTCCAAAGTGGACATTCACAGCTATAAATGTCTCCTTCAGGAGCACTTTCATGTGTCCCACAGTTCCTGTGATGTTGTATTAACATTTGAGTTTAGGATCTGTTTAATTTCTTCTGTGACCCATATTCAAAAGTATTTTGCTCAGTCTCTATCTCTGTGTAATTTCTCTGGTTCCTTTTGCCACTGATTTCTAGTTTCATTGTGCTGTGATCTGATGCCATGTGTGGGATAACAGTGATTCTTTTGTTTTACTTAAACACACTTTGTATGCTAGTATGTAGTCTATTTTAGAGTAAGTTCTGTGTGCTGTTGAGAAGAGTGTGATTCTGTTGTCAGATGAAACATAGCTGCCCATTAAGTTCATCTATTTGAAGGCATATTTCAACTCACTTTTCTTCCAAGTTGATACATTTACTTGTAATAATGAGACACTGAAGACCTCTGCTTAAAATTTTATATCAGTCTGGTGAATATCCAATCCAGAAAAATCCACTGTTATGCTGGAGGAGATCTTGGGTTTCTCCTCCCCTCTCCTCTCTCTCCAGAACTATGGTGGCAGTGCTTCATCCTCAGGCTTGTGTAAGCAAGTGAAAAAGAGCAGCTCACAGGTGCAGACTGGTGAGCTCCTCTTCCCCCTGCTGTCTGAGGGCCATTCTGAACTACTCATCTCAGTTACTAGTTCCATTCTGAATTACTCACAATGCATGCACAAAAAGTGGAAGACACTAGTTATAAGACCTCTGCAGGCTCAGGAAACTCCACAGAAGTTGAAGGAGTTGTAACACTGACCTCTGAGGTCAGGAGAAGGTACACTGAGCATCTGAATTCAGGACCTTCCAACCCAGCCAGGCAGGCACTTATAAATTTATTTTTTTAAAAAATAATTTTATTGAGAAACAAATATTTTTAAAAATGATTACTAGGACAGTTTCAATAATTAATACAATGCACATTGTTGTCTTTTTAGTGGTTATTCATTGTACAAGATGCAGACATGATATCCTGTCCAAACACTATTGGTACAAATCTTTGTATACATTGAATTACGATAAAGTATCTATATATCGGTACTAACTATTTTGAATATACAGATACAAAAAGGTTCTTCATTTGTATCCCCATTTTTTGTTTAGTTTTATCAGATATGGGTATTCCATTGTCATATAAATATTGTAGGTACATAAATTCAGCAAAATATTCCAATATAGTCCAGTAGTCCATAATAGTAGTGGGTTATCTGTAAGATAACTGGCAATGTCAGACGTTATTGACTTGAGCCTTTTACAGCTCAGCATATTAATATGGCTTTACTTTTTATACTTCATTTTTATATTTTTCTGCCTGATTATGACCAAGATAAAGACCTATATAACAAGAAATGTAACTTTTGTATCTGGTAAAATCAGTCAAATCCTCTCAGGATTTATCCTGAATCTCTGTACTGCAGTTTGTTGATCCTTTGTCAGTGTCAGCCATGTGGGTGAGTCACGGCCATTGCTTGACCAGCTTGCTCTCTGTGAAAGCCCAAATGTTTTCCCTCCATGTGACTTTCCTTAGGCACACTCTACATTGTCAGTCACTTTCTTCTGTGGACCCATAATCTCCTTGATCAGAAAATTAGGGATGCAACTGAGTTACAGGATGTTATAGTACAGGTTCTCCTCTGTCCTGAGTTGTCACTGAACTTGAAAGGCTAAGGTCAAAATGGTGACTGTCCTTACTGTCCTTCTTTTTCTCTAATTTTTGGTCTGTAAACTTAGGTTGTCAACCCTCCAGAGGATAAGTTTATTATTATTACCCTACAGCATAAGCAGTTGAGCTTAACCTCACTATCTGTCTGAATATCAAACATTTTGGACATAACATGGAACAGGAGACCCAGTCCTAGCCCAGGTCCGGAATTTCTGCCGACTTCCGGGAAGCCCCAGACCCAGTCCTAGCCCAGGTCCGCAGCAGGAAGGAGCTGAGCACAGCAGCCAGACCTAAGCCAGACGCAGCTGGATAAGTCCAAACTCTG
>NW_004524590.1:308036-310344 GCF_000260255.1 Octodon degus | reverse complement strand
TAAAAATAAGAATAAATAATTACATATTTTTACATAGAAATTTAGAAATCTAACCATATACAGCATTGTAGCAGGACCATCGTGTGCCTTTTTTTCTTGTCTCTTGTTTTCATTTATTACCCTTTTTCTTTAGACAAATATTTACTTGAGAGACAGTATGACAATGATTGGTATATCATGATAGAGGTACGTATTTAGAAGACCTGAAAATAGGCTTTCCAATATGACCCTATTATTGCGCATTACTATCTTCAGGCACTTGTAAATTTAGAATACAAGGGATCCAGGTATACTCAGGAAATACCTGAGGAGGTCTCATATTAATGCTGGGTGCTACTTTCAAGACTTAGGGAAAGACTTGCTCTTTGTCCTACTTTCTCACTGCTGAGACATTTCTGAACACTGGGAACTTAAAGGAGAACGATTTTATTTTGGCTCACAATTCAAAACTCCCAGCTTAGTCTAGCCACACTTAGACACTGGAATGGCAGGTCAGAAGTATGTTGGCAGAGGAGAGATGCTCTGTCATGGCACCCAGGAAGCAAAGAGCAAAGTGCTGAGCAAAGATGGGAACTACCCCCAGAAGACCCCCTGCTGTGGCCAAGCCCCACCTCCTCACATCAGCTTCAGCTATAACACTACACAGCAGTGACCTGCCCAAAGCCTATCCATGAGGCTTGGGGGGTTCATTAGATAAAACTATAGCACCATTCTGTTCAGTTACAGAACAAGATTCAGCTGCTTCTGTTTAGATAAGGTACAAAGACAAGCAAATCCATAGAAATGGGAGAACCGCAGTCACCAGGAGCTGCAGGGAGGTTAGTGGAAATGTCCTTGTACAGGACTTTCATTGCAGTGGACACAATGTGAAGCATTCCAAAGGTGATCAACTTATTAATTAGTAAGTGCAATAGGGGATATCCATACAATTGCATATTATTTAGCAATTAAAAATAGCATGCATTTTAAAAAACTAGTTACAATATGGGTGAACCTTGAAAACACTTTTTAAGTGAAAAACCCAGCATAGTATGTTATGCTGCTTCTATCTTTCCCAATGTAAACAGCTTTCCACTCGAAGGAAAGAGCCTCCCTGCTTTGAACTTTCTAAAGAGTTTGCCCAACTTGGAGAAAATGATAAAAATCATTAAGTAGCACACTTAAATGAATGTGTGGTGTATAGAGTGTGAATTACATTTCATAAAACTGTATTCAATTTTTCCTATAGGATCACTGGTTTTCTAAAAAGGAAGGAAATGGAATTTTCTTCTTTTCCATTGTCTCAATTTTTTAAAATCTTTGAATAGATTTTCCTCAACTATAATTGGGGCTATAATACCAATCTTACAGGTTGTGAGGATTAAATAAAATGAAGAATGTTTTCTAAAGCTTACAACTCAATAAATTCTGGCTTAAAAATAGCATTTGTAAAGACACCCCACTTTCAGACTTGGAAAAGCAAGGTGGGGTCACTGAGGAGCAGGAACGGACTCAGAGTGTCCCAATATAGGTGGCTTCCTGCTGAGGGCTCAGAGCCCTTCTCCTTTGAATTTCCTAAGGAAGTTAAAGAGCTTTTCCCTAACCTTTAATTTACAATTGACCTCTTTGAAATACATATTTCTGTAAAACAAATGGAAAGAAGCTCCACATCATTTGTCATTAACGGATTGATAGTTAAAACCACCAGGAAACTTTTCATGAGCACTAGGTTATGTATAATAAAAAAGGAAGTGAGGACAGGAGAAAAGGCTGGCACCCTGTGAAGACAGCGCTGTGATGGGGAATGTGAAATCATGACCCTGTCAGAACAAAACAACCCCCAAAAGAAATTGGCACTTTCTCCAAAAGTTGTATGTGGAATTACAATATGACTCCAGCATTTGACAAGTGTTTACCTTAAAGTAATGCCAACAAGTTTGTTTAAAATGCTTGTGCATGGACCTCCATGGAAATACTCTTCAAGAGTTGGAGGCAGGAAAAAATTGAAAATGTTCAGCAAATGACAAATTGATAAACAAAACATATTTCCATGCCATGGCATTTTATTCATTCAGAAAAAGGAATTCAGAGCTGACACAGAGGTGTGTGTCTGTCCTTGCAGCACTGGAAGGATGAGATGGGAGAGTCACAGAATCTACATCCAGTCTGAGCAAACTGTGACTGATCAAGACCCTGAGTCAATATAAAGTGAAAAAAAAAAAAAAAAAAAAAAAAAAAACAAAGTCTGAGAATATAGCTCAGTGCCAAGGCTCTGTGTTCAGTCCTCAGTACTATAAGAAAGAGGAAATCGAAAAAGATTTCTTTTACA
>NW_004524590.1:301734-307821 GCF_000260255.1 Octodon degus | reverse complement strand
GTGGGGAAGAAGAGGGAGGAGTGATTATATGTCATCAGGTCGCTAGGCACTGGGGGGTGGTCTCTAGAATGGAGATCAGGCATGTGACTTCTGGGAAATGGCTCGGAGGGGAAACAGAAACTTAGCTCTGGGAAGGTCACAAGACAACAGATCAAATGCAGCAGTCTGTAGTATGAGGCCAAGCATTGGTCTCCCACATAGAGGGAGTTGATGTTACAGTTCCAATCTGAAACAGTCTACTAACAGAATTACTTCTCTCTCAGGTAGAGCACAGTCTTTTTCTTAAAGCTGGTAGAATGGGTGCAGTCCACTTTATGAAGGGCAATCCTCTGTATTCAGTCAATTGATTTGAATGCTAATTTCATTTGAAAAATGCCAGCACAGCAACATTCATAGGTACTTAAATTTGACAGACAAAATTAGCCATTGAAAATACTGATAAATTCTGGAACATGGATGAACCTTGGGAGCTGAGGCAGGGGCTGTCAGACACATGGCTTCTCATGGGGAGGGGACTGGAGGATGAATGTGTGCTGGGCAATGTGATCTCCCTCCCCTGGGAGGACAGACATGGGTGAGGGGAAAAGGGCTTGAGGGGGACCTGAGGTGTCCCCCGTGTGAGCTGGCTCCCCAGCAGTACTCTGCAAGCAGCTTCTAGAAACAGACAAAACTATGGAAACAGACAGCAGAGCAGTGACCAGGAAGGGTATGAAGAGGGACCAAGAGTGTGGCCCGAGCTTTCCTTCTGAGTTGATAGGAATGCTTTGCAACTTTTTGATGATGTATGTTTAAAATAATCCCAGTCACAGTGAGACACCCCTTCATAGCCATTAGGATGCCTGCTGGCTTTTTAAGAGCAAATATGAAAGCAAAATAAAAATATTGGCTAGAATGTGAGAAAATTGAAACACTGTTCCTTGTTCATGGAAATGCTAATGGACAAAGAAATTTAGAAATCTAACCATATACAGAATTGTAACAGAACAGACCTGTGACATTTTTTTTCTTGTGTCTTTTTTTTTCATTTATTATCCTTTAAAAAAAAAACTTTACTTGAGAGACATTATGGCAATAAATGGTATGTCATTGCAAGAAGTACATATGTAGAAGACCAGGATGGCAGGCACTTCATGTGTGACCCCTCTATTACACATCGCCATCCTCAGTGCAGCCGCCTGGCTCACAGGCACCAACATATGCAGTTAGTCAGGGTGAGAATCCCATCAACCAACCACTAATCTCAAAAACCTGCTGCCCCCAGGATCACTGCCTCACCCATCTCATGCGTACAAATGCATAGCTTTGCCCCTGTCATGTTTCCTAGCTTTTCTCCTTGCTCACTCTTCATTGTCCAATCCTCAAGTTCTTGCTTTCCTTTCATTTGTGTTGTAACTTTCTATATGTAGTTCCTCCTTTAAGTTCTTTTTTTTTCTTTTGGCAGAACTGGGGATTGAACTCAGATCCTTGCATTTGCCAGTCAAGTGCTTATCTTATGGAGACATCTCCCTGGACCCTCCTTTAAGTTCTTATACTAAGGAGACAATCGATATTTACACATGTGGGTCTGATTTATTTTACTTATAAGTATATCTTCAAGTGGCATCCACTTAAATATGAAGGCTTCAAGTTGATCATTCTTTATAGCTGATTAATACTCCATTATATAAAAATACCATATCTTTTTCAACCACTCCACATGTGACGGGCATCTTGGTTGTTTCCAAGATCTGGCTATCACAAATTATGCTGCTATAAACATAGGTACGCATATATCACTATGATATGATGCTTTCAGTTCCTCCAGGAAAATTCCCAGTAGGGGGATAGCAGGCTTGAATGGGATTTCCAGTCCTAGTTTTTTAAGGAGCCTCCACACTGATTTCCATAATGGTTGCACTAGTCTACACTCCCAACAACAGTGGAGAAGTGTTCTTTTTTCCCACAGCCTCTCCAACATTTGTTGGTTGATTTCTTTATGACAGTCTTTCTTTCTGGGGTGAGATGCTATCTCAGTGTTTTTTTGTTTTTTGTTTTTTGGTGGAACTGGGATTGAACTCAGGCCCTTCCACTTGCCAGGGAAGTACTTATTCCACTGAGCCATCTCCCTGGCCCCTCAGTGTTGTTTTAATTTGCATTTCATGGATGGCTAGTGATGAGGAGCATTTTTTCATATATTTATTCGCTTCTTTAATTTCATCCTCTGAGAAGTGTGTGTTCATCTCTGATGCCCATTTCTGGATGGGGTGTTTAAATTTAGGGGTCCTAATGTTCTCTAATTTTTTTATAAATTCTAGAGAGCAGACCTTTGTCTGAGTGCTTATTAGTTAAGTTTTTTTGAAGTTGTGGGTTGTCTTTTCACTTTGTAGGATAGCTTCTACAGCAAATGATGTAGTAGTGTTCTCAAAGACCAAGTCATAGGCTTACTACATGACATGATAATGTCACATATTAGAATACATGTTCAAGGGCCTGAAACAGGAATTAGAATGGAGTTGTGCATCCTCATTTCATTACCACAGCCAACAGATGAAACCTAGGGCTGTTTGTTGGCAGATAAACCAAATGTGTAGGTATATGCACTGCAACAGTAGGAGCCTCACCCGGGAAGAAGTTTCTGATAACTGTCCAAGAGGGACTGAGGAGCCCTGGCACAGTGCACAAGGCAATGAGCCAGCTGTAAAAGGGCAAACATTGTGATTTCATTTCTGTACAGTACCTGGGGAGGTGAATCCATAGAGACAAAAAGTGGAAGAGTGATTTCTTTTTCTTTTCTTTTTTTTCTTTTTTCTTTTTTTAGTAGAATATATTTATTGAGAGAAAGAAAGCTCCTGTCCTGAGAGAGGGACAGGAGGGGGGGTGGGCCCGAGTGGGTAGGTGCCCCCGGGAAGTTGTCTCTTGCAGGGACTTTTATAGAGGAAAACCATGTGGTGAGGTGGGTCTAAGGTGGTGAAAAGGACATGGGAACTGCTTAGTTGGGCATGAGGTAGGGCAAAACTATGGTCAACCAATGAGATTACAAGCACCATTGCTCAGGTAAAATTGATTAAATCCAGTATCAAATGGGAAAGTGAGTCACATAGCAAGCAGGCATGAATACAGGACAGGGTCTCTTCCTGTTGGGGGTTGGGCTAGTGACTCATCTGGGCTCTTTCAAGTTGATTGATACTATTTAGGATATCAATCCCTAATGCCCATCCCTAAGGAAGTATATAGCTGTGCTTCCTCTTTTTGTCTTGGTCTTAAGGTGTGGCCCATATGGAAGTGTATGTCTCTTCCAAGTTGCAAAGTCACCTTGTCTTCCATCTTGTCTCCTTGAGGGCTTGGACCTGTCTAACTGCCTATAATATTTCTATCTAACTGGGCTGCCTACAACATTCCCTCCTCTGAAGAAGTAACCCGAACTGCCGTGAGGGAGCTATGGGCGATGACTGGTCTGGCTTCTTCAAGCTGGAATGGGTCGTACTTGTTGACAGGCAGTCAGATATATTCTTCAGAGGTTCTATCTAAAGGCCCTCAATAGACACCATGCACTTTCATTACAGCTTTGAGTCTGAAGACAAAGGCAAAGAAACTATTAAGCATACATTGGCCAAATAAAAACACTAGTCAGAACATTTTTTAAGGTCCATTAGCAGAGATCTCTTAAATGTGGGGTTTAATCCTTTTATCTTCCATGGCCATTGGGTACTGTCTCAAACAAACTGGCCTTTCCTATTATCACTGGGGAACATGAATTACTGGGCATAGGGAAAACAGTATGTTCCCATTTGCAAGTGGGCCACTGGCTGGGTAACTACTGACAAATCTGTATAAGCCATCTATTGAAAGTTTAACAGGATTTCTCCTTATATTGGCAGTTAACATGGGTTCCCTCAGACTGAGAGGGAAGACACATGACCACCTCAATCTGAAACTTTCTCTGACTGCATCATAAACAGTTTGTTTTTCCTTCTCTAGCAGCTGTGGGCATTTACCTTCTTTCCTGTAGGCTGCTAGTATCCTCGTTCTTACTTTCCATCTATAATTCCATTTTGTATTCTTTTTACTATGAAACAACTCAACTTAGACAAATTTATTCCTGTAAACCCTTGTAACTTTTGTAGCTTATGTCAGAAATCTGGGGCTCACTGAGAAAGACATAACTTTTTGGTTTTAGATTTTACCTGTATGGTTACCTGGGTTTTGGTATCTTCTAGAAATAACAAATTATCTGAGAGATTAGAACATATATAATCAAAGCATGAACATTTGAGCTAACAGGTACATTTATAAACCTTTTTGAGATCTAGCTATCATAACTCACTAGCTTTTAGACCCATTTATTCACGGAGTCTGACAGTTTGCTGTAGGTCCCTCTAGCTTTAGTTAAGAGAGGTCACACATGTATTAACTATCAGCACAAAATACCAGAGTTATATTAAAAATCAACTAGGCTTACATACTCATCATGAAGTACAAAGCATTTAGTCATTTTTTTTTTCTTCCTCGAATGCCTTCAGGGCACTTTTGGCCAGCTGGAGAGTTGTGAGGTTCGAACTCCAGGAACCTGAGGCTGACAGCTTTGTGGAAGCAGCCACTTAAAGGACTGAGCTAGGGCCAGGCCCCCTAAGTCATGTTAAACTAATGTCCCATTCAGTGTTTTGGATATGGCCCCCATGGCAAGCAAGGGGCACTGCTAAGGGATTTTTCCCTTCAATGCTGTGGCTCTGAGTTTTACATCACAAATACAATGCCTGGCTCTATCTATAGGCCCAAAGCTATTGGACACTACATAAGCCAGTTTCTTTAGAACATTTTTATGCTGACAGGTTGTTATCTGTCCTTGGGAACCTGTTTTAACTAGTGAAATACTTTAAGTCTTACACATGAATAACAATATATTACATTTGTAAAACATCAGTCTCAGCACCATCGTTTAGTAAACAACCTGAATATATTGTATTACCTCAGTTACAGCTAAAGCAATATATCTTCTAAAGTCTGTTTCTATTGAGGTACGATGACTGGAAGGAAAGTCAGAGTTGGAGAAGGACAAAGAGACCTGCGCCAATCAATGTCCAGCAATAGGCTGGTCTTTTCCCTCCCACAGTCATGATTACTCAGGGCTCCTCCGTGGAGATGGCAGGTAGAGGTAACAGTCTGGCCAGAGGAAGGAGGCAGGCCCAGGGCCCTTCAGTCCTGCTGGGCTACCTGGGAAGCTGAGTCTGAGCTCTGGGGCCTCCACCTCAGAGTGCAGTCTCACTTCTAGTGGCTGCCTTGGCAGTCAGGGCATGGCTTGTGGGCCTTTTAAGGCAGTCCCTCTTATGCTGGCCTGGTTTCTGACAGCAGTAGAAGATGAACATCATCATTGTTGAGCTCTTCTCTTGGAGCTAAGAGAATCAGACATAGGGTCTGTTGGGAGGCCCCAATAATGGTGGCCATTTTTTATCTCTTTGCTTTCTCTCCTTGATTTTCTCCCAGTTCCAATTATAGGGCACCTAAACAGTTTTTACCAAAGTATCAAATGAGCTGTGTGGAGCAAAAGCTATCTTTTGTAGCTCTTCAACTTATCTGCACGCGTAATCTGTCTGTCTATTGAATTAACATCTCACAAAGTGTGCTTTACCAGTCCCTCTATTAAACATTAAGAAATCAGAGGGGTGTTCATCTTTTTCCTGATAAATAGCTAATATTTAATAACTGAAGGCTTGATTCTAGTTCTTAGACCTTGAAGAATATACACTTGAAAGAAATTGTCTTTTCCATTCTTCTGCCTGGCTATTAGCAGCAGGGCTCTGACTGGTTGGGCTCCATTGGAAACAAGTAATTCTACTGGTTGTCCATCTTTCGAGTCCTTATAACAATATAATATTCCTCTCCAAATGTAATAGCAGCTTATAAGTCTACCTGCTTTTCATAGAAGTCAAAGTTTGGTTTAAATTAACATTATATCTCTCCAATCTAGTTCATAAGTCTGAATAAATCCTCTAAAAGACATCAATGTACTTATCAGGGCCATCTGAGACACATGAACTCTGGAACTTCCAAATTTCCTATTTACTTCTTTAAAAGGTATTGTCCTTGAGGAGCTTGCATAAACCCAGCTAA
>NW_004524590.1:293867-301404 GCF_000260255.1 Octodon degus | reverse complement strand
TTTTTTTTTTGGTAGAACCAGGGATTGAACTCAGGCCCTTGTGCTTGCCAGGCAAGTGCTTATTCCACTGAGCCATCTCCCCAGCCCCCTAAGTGGCTCTTTTTAAACATGCAAGGATCAACCGTCTTTCCGGTGCCTAATGAAGCACACTCTAAAGGAGTAAGAGTCTTTGACTGAGATAACCTGGAATTCAATAGAAATTACCTTTCTGGGCATCTCCACCTTTTTCTAATTGATTCCTCCACCCAGGCTTCCCTGAGTAGCCCTGTCCAGAGCAGGTGGATGCTCCTGCTGGAGAGAAGGGAGACAGAATCCCACCAGCCTATCCACCCTCAAACTGGCGCATGATTTCTATCTCCTGAAACATCTCACAAACCCTTTACTTACTCTTATTGAATATGTGTAAGTTACAATTGGTCTGGTGACCTGAATGTCTACAGAAGGAAGCATTAACTGTGGCATAAAAGGTCAGGTAGAAGTGAGCACTTCTCAGGCTACAAAGATCACTTTAAAGATAGATAGAACCATTGACTGGAGAGATTTGGCCCCGCGCACTGAGCCAGTCTCCAGACACTTGGTTTCCATCTGATCACCCAGGTAAACATTGCTTGAAACTAAACAAGATTTAACCTTGAAGCTCACAGGTGAGACTTATAGTTATCATCTAGCAATCACATTTTACATGTTGGTAAAGACAATATAGCTGGCAAAAATCTTACTCTTAGTTAACACATAGAGCACAGATGTAAGCTTCCCCTGATAACCACTACTGTAAACTGTCTCAGCCTTATTTCTGAAATAGTGACCCGTTAACTTGTTCTACTGAAAAGCTCAGGTAGAAGTTCTACTTTACTACCAGAGAGAGAGAAAGTACAACAGGTAAGTGGAGATCTTTCAGTGGCCAGGGGCCAGTTTCCACCAAGGAACCTTCAGGCTTGGTGCCTTCTCCCCTCAGGCATTCTTGGTTTCTTTTGGCCCACAAAACCAGAGATGTCTCCAGAAAGGAATCCAGGGGGCCTGGCCCTAGCTCCATTCTTTAAGTGGCTGCTTCCACAATGCTGGCAGCCTCAGGTTGCTGTAGTTCAATCCCCACAACACTCCAGCCATCCAAAAGTGCCCTGAAGGCATTTAAGGAGAAAAAATAAAAAAATCCTTATTCCAGAAAGGAATCCAGTAGTTTCTCTGGTCAGCATTCCATCGGCCATAGGCTTCAATGGGGATTCACCAAAGAACAGCTGGGGAAACCTGTCCTCTGCTTCAAAGAGTGGCAGCTGCTCTAAGAGCATTTACTAGCTGGCAGAAATTTGTCCAAGTTCTATAAGGGATAGTTAAAAGCCTGCACAAGATTACCTAGCACTGAAAGCTTTAAAGTCCATCTACTTTTGGAGACAGCTCCTTCTGATGTCACCCAGAAGTCAGTTCTGTCCACTGTGTCTCAGGTTTAGCCTCCTGAAGGAGACCTGCCCAGAACACTAAGCCAGGACATGGCTTTTATCTGTGTCCTCTTGGACAGGCATAGTCCTCATTGTCTCATCTGACCCAGAGATGGGGTATGTGTCTTTTTTCTAAAATGACTTCCCTGTCTTCAGTGTTAACAAACGCTCATTTTCTAAGGGCTTCACTTAGTTGAAACAGTCAGAATTTTCCTAATTTTACATGCCTCTAAAAGGGAAAGTACAAAGAGGTGGGAAAATTAAGAATAAAGTCAAAGCAAGGAAACTGAAACAGATCAGGTCTGACATTCCCTCTAGCATGTTAAGGGGGATCAGAACCAGTCTATCCCAGTGAAACCTGTCCTCCAAGTCTTTAAGAACAGTTGCTGACCTAATGTCATTTAACTGGCAAAAGGAGTCCTGTGTTTCATATACAAGCATGTATATTTTCTAAGTCCGAGCTGGCTAAAAGGTCCCATTTTTCAGAAATTTACATAAAACCCACTAGGAGACTTACTAATGTTACTCTCTTGAGAGCTATTGTCTAAAGTCAAGCAAGGAATACCAGTACATTTAGTTACTAGTTCAAACACAACATATACATAAAATGTCCCATTAAAGAAATAACCTTATAACATTTCCACGTTTTAACTTAGATTTATCAACAACATTTTGACTAACATTTTCATAAAACTATATAAAAGAAAAACCATAAACAATTGTGAGCACTTTTAACCAGACCACATGAGACAAAACGGTATCAGACAAAGCATGAACAATTATGAGCAATGAGCAAAGACATATTAACATTTGAAACATAAATTTGTTACCTAAGCAAGTCCCAATTCAGAATTTATGAAAGTAAAGAAAACTCATAGCTCCATCCAATGATCTTGGTGGGAAACTCCAAAATGATACAGGGAGAAAAACTGGTCTCAGGTGGGTGACCTCCAAACAATACAGGGAACCTCCAAATGACATAGAGAAAAATTATCTCTGGACATGACCTGCATGAGTTCATGTTCTCTAAAACTGAAAAATGAATTTTAGGAACAAATGGAGGTTATGAGCAGAATATATTTATTGAGAGAAAGAAAGCTCCTGTACAAGACAGGGATGGGGAGGGCCGAGTGGGTAGTTCCCCCCCAAGAGTGATTTCCAGAGACTTGCAGGAAGAAAGAATGGCAAGCCAGTGACTCATGAGAGGACAGGTTCAGCTGGGGAAGATGAACACTTTCTAAAACTGGATGGTTGTGCAGCAAGAAGAATTCACTCAGTGCCATAAAATAGCTCACCTAATTGGATAAAATACAAATTTTATTTTATGTATATTTTCTCATGATAAAAAGAAATTTAATTTTCTAAATGAAGTATGTTACTATTTTTAATTTACCTTTATTTTGTATTGCAGGGAACTGAACTGGGGATCTTCACACTGAGTTACCACCCCAGCACATTTTTATTTTTATTTGGGACAGGGTCCCCCTAAATTGCTAAGTTGCTCAGGCTGAGCTCAAATTGGGATGCTCCTCACTCAGCCTCCCAGGGTGCTAGAACTGCAGGCATGTAATTCTCCACATGAGTCCAAATGAGAAACAGACATGAACAAAATAATGGTCAGAGCACAATGAACTAGGTATTTACCTGGGAACAATGGGTTAAGTATTCACTGATTCAATGTTGGCTATGATTTTATAAAACATATCAAGGGTAAATAACAAGGCTTAACTCTACATAATTATGATTGCCATCTAGTGTGCTGACTGTGTAAAGACATATGTGAACTGATAAGAAAAATTGTAAGATTTTCTTATCACATGTCACATGTATCTTATTCCTTCTACCAAAAATAAAAAAGTGAAGCAGGACGTTGTTGAACAATATTTATCCTTGGAAACTAGGGAAACAGGAAAATAAACACTGAGGTTGATGACTATTATGATGACTTTAATATGACTATTTAGATGACTTTGGTTCAATTTCTGGCTTTACAAGATAAGTTTAACTTCATAGACCCAGATGCATCAATTGTAAAATATGGACAGTAGCGGTCTGTAGCTCTGATGTGTAGGCACGACAGAGAGTAGCAGTGGTGTCTACTGCTGCTGCAAGGAGTCATCTGTGTTGGTTCTGTAAATCCACCCAGAAGGTACTGAGTGGGTGCCATGTGAGCAGACACTGATTCTTTTGTAGTAGCTCACTGACTTAGCAGATACATCCTCAGTACCTACTCTATACTAGCCGCATGGTGGGTGGTGCTCTATTTGAGGAAGAGGGTCCTGACAAAACTACTGGCTAAATTGTTTGGTTCAGTGACTGTAACATTATGAAAGCAAAATAAGAGGAATTATCCATGTTTCACAGTATAAGTGGGCTTTAGAGGAGGATCGTGTCTATTTGTGCATTGGGACTGCTGTAGGCTACTCACGCAAGAGGCTGAATCTTGTTCAGTAGGAGAAAGCAGAAACTATTTCAGTTTTGAGATTGTGGGAGACAGGAGAGTTCTGGGAGTAGGGCCTGAGGCTGCACTGTTTTGGAAAAGCACAAACCCTCCTTTCAGCAGTGGATGATTTGACCAAGGAGGACAGACATAGGACGGGAAAGAATGGTTGACTTAGGGTGCAGAAAACCTTGAAGACCATTGTTCTTTAGGGAGTTATAAAGGGCTCACTCATAGAATAGCAGTCTTAGAAAAGGGTGTGCTGAAGAAAGATTGATAGGGGCTGGGGAGACAGCTCAGTGGTCTAAGAGCCTGCCTGGCAAGCAGGCTCGATCCCCAGTACTGTATGGTATGCCACGTGGGCCTGCAACCAGATGTGATGGCACATACCTCTAATCCCAGTGCTGGGGAGGCTTAGGCAGGAGAATTACAAGTCCAAGCTGCATAGTGAGACCCTGTGCCAAATAAATAAATAAATAAATAAATAAATTTTAAAAAGAAAAAAGATTAAAATACAATATTTCATAATCAAGAGCACTGGGCTTATTTAGATTTGAATCCCAGTTCCATCTCTTACTATCCTTGTGAACTTGAGCAACTGCCTAATATTCTGTTTACTTTCAAGGATTGATATGTAAAATGAAGCCAACACCTACCTCAAAGGGCTGTTAGAGAAAAGAGATCATACATTTAAAATTCTTAGAAGAGTGCTGTAAGTAATCTGAATAAATAGCCACGGTTATTATTGTGTTCAGGAAGAAATTGAAAGAAATAAAATGAACAACAAAACAAGCAATTAAAAAATTATTTCTAGAGTTCATTAAAGAGTCCCTGTGCTTTAATTTGAGGCATTTGAAAGGAAAAGGCAGGGTTGGGAAGAAAGGTTTATTTTCCCCTGGAAATGCAGCCTATTGGCACATTTGGTGAAAGGATGACTAGTGTACAGTCTGAGCACAGAGACATGGCAGTTGGTTTCTGTCATGGCTGTGCCACTTGCCATCTGTCTGACTTGGGCCAACTAACACACCTACTAAAAGCCAGTCCTCAGCTCTCTGTCTATTAAAGTGTGTCCTTGGTTTGCGAGTGTGCTCACCAGGCTACTTTTGGAAAATGACAAAACAAACACCAAAAAGGTGCAAAGATAGAAATGTTTACAAAGTATTTTAATTACATTTTCTCCTGAAGATTTCAACCCTCTTGGTCCAATAACCCATTCCCTATGGTACTTGCGAGTGTGTTGTTGTCCTTTAGCAAAGTGGAAGCTTGTGCGAGAGCTCTTATCTTCCACCTCCTCATGTCCCTCTTGCAAGTGGAGCAGAGATAATTTAATTCTTTCAAAGATAGAAAGCAGGGAAGGGGATTGGAGGCAAGTTGCAATCACTTGTTTTTGGCAAAGGAAAGACAGTCCTCCCATACAAAGGCATCCAGTAAATACTTTCCATTATTGGAAAATCTGTCCTGAGTACTTTTCAAAATGTAGGCACTTGGTCAGAGGAAGGTCTTTTCCAAGCTAATGATACTCCTGAGAAAGTTACTCAGCTGCCTCTTCTGCCAGACTATTAACCTAGGAGCACTCCTGCCAAACTCCCTGAGCTGTGGGAGGGAATTCTGGGGGAACAGAGCCTGGGGACACAACTCATGCTTGTGACCTGCTCCTAGGGCCTTGGCAGATATTGCTTTTGCTCACCTTTACTCTAAGGGCTTATTTTTTGAAATGAAAAATAGACTGTGAGAGAAGACCCCTCAGAGAAGGTGAGAAAAATCAGTTTCATTCAATCTAGAGAATGATGAAAATAGAAGATGATAAAATACTGTCCATAAAGGTCTACCGGGGTTATACTGGGAAGGGGCAGTTTGTTTTATTATGGTATGGAAACAGACTCACGAGAATCACCACAGGTCACAAAACACAAAAAAAGTAAAATGCGTAAAGCAAAAAGAAGAACTCAGCACATGGTAATTGAATCATTGGATGGGCGGACAATAGCCAGTGAAGGAAGGATGGAGGACAGATGTGTAGACCACTGGAGGTAGTACACACAGAAATCACAGCTGCAATTTATGGACAGTTACTGTGTTCAAAGGTGATGAAGAAGATGTTGTCACAAATTGTCCCTTTCAACACCGTGGCCTTCCAGCTAGTTGGTGACACCAATTCCAGGCACTCCAATTATTGTAATATTAAATACTTAACAATACAATCTGTATTTTTCCTTCTGGCTTCTGATCACATCCTATATGCTTTCTTAGGTTGCATTTTATGGATTCTGTGAGTGAAGTAATATCTGTTGTATACTATAAGTCAGAGTGGACTCTGCCCAATCTTACTCTAAGTGAGCCTGGAGCCACCGAAATTTCTCCATCTATTAAGGGCTACAAACTGGCTAAAGAATGTGCATAACTAATTTTGTGAATACAAACTACTATCTGTGTTGCTTTTGGGCATTCATCAAACTCTAAGTTCACATGATGCCACAATGCTAGCCAATAGCATCCCAGGTGAATGATCAAAGAGCAGACAGGGCCCTTCCAGGAAATGCTGCTATCTGCAGCCTTGTATCCCAGCTTGCTAGAATCTGTGGGACAGCAGGTCTCCCTGGGCTCTGTTTCTTGCTCTTTGTTCCCTCAGGACATCAGGGTTCTGTCTCATACAACTACATACATCTCCAATTTACATATAAGGGAACAGGTGCTCAGATTCATCATTACTGAATGGACACTAACTATTGCAAAAATGCTGCTATCTGCTAGCTATTAAGAAACAAAGTATGATTATTACAGTAGTAAGCAAAACCTCAAACAGAAATATCAAAAAGCTGGGAGGCAGGGTGCTTAAATGTATGCAATACTATAGCTTGGCCCACATGACTGTGCAGGAGATGGGTGATGACTCTGGGCCTGTGGGGTCAAGGCCTTTTATCCTTCCAAGTTCAGCAGGTGCCCTGGCTGCTTCTCACTGAGCCCACCTGCCTGGCAAATCTGGGTGTTGACTGCTTCCCAAAGGTCAAGGCCCTGTCTCATCACAGTCTTCCTCTACCCATGCGTAGACACCAGGCTCCTCCAGCTTTACTCTGGCCTTTCCCCTCACCTCACATAATTTCACAGCTAGAAAAGATCTGAGGATTTTAAAATGGAATATGTAAAACAAGTGGCTCAAATACAGATAGGAAGCCAGCATTCAACATGAAAATAAATTAAGTGATTCACTCCTATATTTTATTTTCTTAGCCTTAAATATAGACTACAGAATATATCAGCTATGTGTATGAGGTTTGTGCTTGGGTCACCCACATGTGCATGTACTGGGTTCTTTCAGAAATCCCACCTAGAGCCAGTGAGATAGCTCAGCAGACAAGCACCTGTTTTGGCAAGCACAGTGACCAGCATTCCATCCCTGGTCCTGCATGCTGTGCCAGTGCCGACCTCACCCCCAGGGTACACTGAGCCAGCCACTGGGTCTGGGCATGGTGGGGCATGCCTGTAATACCAGCTCGGGGGGGGGGGGTGCTGGAAACAGGAGGATCACTATGAGTCTGAGCTGTGTAGTGTAACCAAGTATTCAATGCATAAATGAAAAAAATGAAGAAAGAAGGAGGGAAGGAAGGAAGGAAGGAAGGAAGGAAGGAAGGAAGGAAGGAAGGAAAGAAAGAAAGAAAGAAAGAAA